>NC_055964.1:5111573-5411573 GCF_018492685.1 Alosa sapidissima
CAACAAAGCTAGTGCAAAGCTAGTGCTGAGTTTGAATGAATGTTTTAAAGTACAAGAACTTTTGTGTTATTTTACAGCAGAAGTGACAGCAGCACAAAGGGTCGTGTGAGGAGGAGACGAGAGCGACAATCCTGTTGCCCTCCAGCACGTCGTAATCTCCGACCTCCTGGCCCAAGGCGTCCTGCACCGCAGATCACAGCAGCACTGGCAGGCCCTTGGATGAAAGCCTCTGATGCTGGGCGCTCATTTAGCCTTGCCAGGAAACCCCTAAACACACACACACACACACACACACACATATCAAACCTCTACAGCCCCACAAACCAGTCGGGGGTCCCTCCTACCAACCTTGAACAGACCTCCTTCTGGGGACCCCCATATCCTAGCACTCCTGCTGTCGAACCCCAAAAGAGACACACACACACACACACACACACACACACACACACACACACACACACACAGAGAGAGACAAAGGCCCCAATGGTACTCTCAGGGCAGACAAATGGGCCCACTCAGAGCGCGCATTCTGAGAAGGCCTGAGGGAGAGAGGGAGTAGGCACGAGATAATAATAATAAAAAAAATCTGTGATTGACGCATTTGTGAGAAAACAGCAAGCAAGCGTTGAGGGAAAAAAGGAGAGAAAAAAGGAGAGAGGGACACAAAAGACGGATGAACGTTTTTTCCCCCTTTTTGGTGGTGGTGCGTCTGGCGCTCGGCAGTGTTCTGATGTGAATACGACGCCGGAGTCGACCCAACATGGGGGGGGTCAAGAGGGAGTCATTCCCCACTCTCAGCAGCAGCAGGGAGGGGGAGACTCCTCAAAAGGAGGAGAAGGAGGAGAGAGAGGAGAAAGAGGAGGGTGGATAGGAGAATGGGAATGGGGGAGTGGGTTTCTGTCTGTGTGTGTGCGTGTGTGTGTGTGCGACAAACGCGCCTCCCTGCTGAGAAGCACGGGAGGGAGAGGGGGCCTCGCACTGGAGCACAGATGCAGAAACTCAAAGTGAATGGAGGAAAAATGGGGAAAATGGAGAATGAGGATAGTGGCGGCGATGGAGGTGGAGGTGGAGGTGGCAGAGGGAGCTGGCGAGAGGGATTTTATTTTAAATGTTGAAATTGTAGTGGGGGGGGGGGGCTTTCACCCATACACACACACAAACAACAAACACATTCACACTCTACACACTCTTATCCCTGTGTTTGCTCATTTGTATGAGACATATTTGCATGCTTGAAGCCCCCTATGGAGACTGAAGTGATGCTAGTCAAAGAGCCTCTATAATCTGATGAGTGCTGACATATGGAATGAATCTGAAGGAGCCTCCATTCCCTTTGGGTTTTTTAGATGCAAACGACCAAAGCGAACAAACACCCACTGTCTGAGGGGAGAGAACATGGCAACACAGGAGGTTGTGTGTCTGGATGCTAAAGAATCACTCCAGACAATAGTTATTATTCCAGAACACAGTGCTGGTGTGTGTGGATTTTATGTTTATGTGCCCTGAAAGTAGTGTATGGCAATATGTACAGGGCAATAACTTATTTATAAACATGCAGATAATAAATCCACAGCACACTCGCAAATCAACTTAAGTGGCTGATTCAAGTTCACAACAAGATTGGGAGAATATTCGAGGGTAAACTATTCTGCCCTGGAAAAAAAGACATACAAAATAAAATCCATATATTGCAGTTTACATAGTGTCTATACCACACTGCTTCAAAGACTTGAAAATGATTTAATCACAGAGCAAATAAGTAGGATTAGAGCAATGACGAACCCGTGGAGGCTAAACAATGAAGCAGAGGCTAGAAATATTTGAACTGTGCCTCTTTGTGTGCAGGCACTCTGTAAGTTATTTATGATTTGGGGATTTTCAGAGGCAAATACATTCAAAAAGCCCCAAGCTTCGCCACCCCCCAACACACAAATATACACACGCGTGCATACACATACTCTCTTTCTCTCTCTCTATCTCTCTCTCTCTCTCTCTCTCTCTCTCTCTCTCACACACACACACACACACACACACACACACACACACACACGACACACACACACGCACACACAAAGAAACTAATGCAATGAGGAGAAAATGTACAAAAAAGAGACATGCGGGCTAAGAGTTGCAGTGTACATGAACCATAAAAAATAAAAGAAAGGAATAAAAAAGCATAACAACAGAGGAAAAGGAATGGATAAGGAAATAGGAAAACAAGTGAGCAGGACAGGTTGGGAGGGGGAGTGTTAATGGGGGGTGGAATTTCCCAGAGGGGCTGTGTGTTTGTGCGATCTTACCCACTCACTCAGTCACTCATTCAGTCACTCACTTAGTCGCGCTCACAGACACACATGCACACGCACACGCACTTACACTCTCGGCACGGATCTGCTCTCCCGCTTCTCTCTCTTTCTCTCTCTCCCTTTCTTTGTCTCATCCACTTTCATTCACTCTCTCTCTCTCTCTCTCTCTCACACACACACACACACACACACATACTGTACACACACACACACACACAGACACACTTGCACCCACATGTTCCGACTTAACCTACTCGCTCACACACAATCACCTTCTCCTCTCTCTCTGCTTGCCTTTTTTCCCTACACTCATCGCTCGCTCTCTCTCACACACACAAATGCAGATTGACTTAGGCTTGCTAGGACTGCTCTTCAGAGAAAAAAAACACATTGTAGAAATAGAAAGAGTATGAAGAAGCAAGAAGAGGAAGAGAATAGGGACTGAAAGAATAGAAGAAGAAGGGAAAGAAGAAAAACAAGCTAATGAGAAGGACTTGATCCAAATCCACATCCTCAGAGGGCAACTTAGATGCTGAAGCGAAGTCCCTCACACCTCAGGTAAGTCTACAGATCTCTTTCTCTCACTCCCTATAAATCTTGTTAACACTTATTGACTTCTTAAGTTATGTTAACTCTCCATTAAAGCAACACAATACAATGTGGCACTTTTTGAAGTGCTTTTATGAGTTGTTTTGGTTTCATCTTCAAATTCAACAAAGTACTTTCACAGTAAGCTAAGGGGAAGAAGAGAACATGTGTGGAGGATAGAGTCCGAAAAAGTGTAAGAGAAAGAGTAGGAGGAAGAGAAACAGTAAGAGGAAGGGTAGAAAGTGCTTCAGAGAGAAAGTGGGTTACAGAGGGTTGCGATGACCACAGGACCGGCGCCAGGTCTTCTCGGAAATCAAAAGGGGAGGAGGGCAGAGATTGTCTGGTCACCGCTCCGGTGCTGAGCAGCTGAGTCAGTGGAAGAGAGAGTTAGAGTTACGGAAAGAATGAGAGAGATGGAGGACATGAGAATAACAGACAGGGACTGCAAATAGACAGAGATGTTGGGTTTGCCACCACACAGCAAATTGCAATATGTGCGTGTTTGTATGTCATCAGCAAGCATGTAAGGAGTTCTGTGTTCTATGGCTTTGGGATCAGCTTCTCAAACTCAAAACAAAGGGAATGTTTTTTTTCTTAATCCTTGAATATACTTTATATAGGCCTACGCAAAAGGCTTGAAAACACATGCACACACAGAGTCACACACATGCACGCATACACACACACACACACACACAAAGGTTCAACTAAACGTTCCGGGAGCATGAAGTCATGCTTTTGTAACCTTTGAATTGTGTGCAGAGTAGCGATATGGTCCAAGACTACGACCCACTCTGGTGTGCTCAGTGGAAATGAATTGATTTGCTGTCTGATTTGCTGACTCAAACACAAAACCACATGCTGCAGGGTTGGCACATCTGAAGATCTCTTTGGATGTCCCTATAAACCACTAACAGCATATTGTGACTGTATGACTTATGCTCTGCACACAACATCTACAGGCTACCATATGCACCTGTATGAGCTATGTACTGTATATAACTGCATGAGTTATGTACATTTTCTGTGAGTCACTAATATGGAAGGCTATATAGCTCTGGGATGAACAGTTTACAGACCCCCAGTCGTCCATCACTGGGCAGCCGTGACCGGATGGTGGGCCTTTGCTTGTCAAGCACCTGGGTGCGTTATGAGGACTAAGGTACATTATGGGGCATTAGGCACAGAGCCAGTGTGAATAATGCATGCCATTATTTATGAGCAAGTGCAAGTCCTCAGAGTGCAATGAGTCTGTATGTTACCAGTTACACAGCAAAAGAAAAACAGAGAGTGAGAGAGAGAGAAGGAGAGAAAGAAGAGGAGAGAGAGAGAAGAGGAGAGGCAGAGACAAAGAGAAAAGAGGCGGATGAAAAGAGGGAGATGGAGAAAGGGAGTGAGTGAGTATAGAGTATGGAGTAAGACGTAAAGAGAGAAACAGGGGAACAACAAACAAATGAGAAGAGAGTCGCAGCGTAGAGATGAATAACAAAGGCATTAGAGAGAGAATGGGAGGAGAGAAAGAGAGAGAATGAGATGAGGAGACAGAGACAGAGAGACGGAGTGAGCTGTTGTGAGCCACACAGCTACTGCTGCGAGACAGAACTCTGAAGCCTGTCTGAAATCACAGCTGGATCTCCACAGTGACTCTGGGCTAGCTCAGTGAAAGTACCCACACAAGCGCCGCAGAATAATAACGACCTCAACCAAAACCAAGACTCCGGAGGGGGGTCTGCATGCATCCAAAAATAACCACTGGATGCTCCGAAATTAATGTTTTATTGTAGAAACCAAGGTTATGCTATAACGCTTCATCACTCAAAGCTCCACACACACACACACACACAAATGTAAATCTGCTTATACTTTACTTTCTTTAAAAAGTATTTGTTGTTGTGTGAGTGTGTTTTGTTTAATATAATATAGCAAGCTATATATGATTCCAAAGGATTCATTATATTACAACATTAAACTAGTAGCCATTAGGAGGCTTTGATGTGACAGTATCCTGCCACAGTTTTATAGTCCTGCTATGTGCATCATTGCGTATTGCGCATGATCACTGTGCATTATGCAGTCATCATAAAGATCAGTGCTATAGAGATATGTTGACTTCCTCTTGTTTTATTATGTATTTCTCTACTTAAATGAATAGAGTGAGGCACTAACAACAGGTCATCAGCTCGGTTCCCAGGGGAAAATGTTTTATCTGCAATGTAAGTTGTTCTAGATGAAAGCATCTGCTAAATGAATGAATGTAAATGTATTTAGTGGTCATTGGCAAAACCGCCACTCTGCTACAGAAAACTACTGAAGTTGTTTACTTGGTCACATGAATCTGGCTCCCTCAGCAGTCATCATGTGCAGTCAATCAGACCAGTCACCAAAGCAGATAGCCAACACTTATTGACTTTCTTTTCTTGAAGGTGCAGGCGTCAAGCTAGATTCTGTGGAAAAATACAGGGAGTGGTTGCTGCACAGATGATTACAGAACCAACATGTGAGAAGTTACTGTGAATTGGTTAGAGAGGAAGCTGACAGCTAAGGTTAGATAGACTCACGTGCCTGGGAAAGGATTAGTTTGTATGCCTTAATGATATTGGCTCACAGACGAGCACACGGACAGACACATGGATGCGTAGTTGCTCTAACTAGATGGTGTAATAGCACTTTCTAATCTGCTTGGAGTTCGCTCATGTGACATTGTTGCCAGTTCTGGTTCTGGCCCACAGCTGGTCCTGATGTTCTCATCACTCAGCCTCCCACTCTCCCACGTCAACCAAGAAGGAACGCCGTCTATCTGATGTGTCCAAAACATTTTGTTGTACTAAACACTATAAACTAATAAGAAAAGATACAGTAGAAACAATAGGCTAAGGTGAGTAGAATAGAATTGAATGTACTTTGAACTTCATCCGCTGACCTTCACTCAAGGAGAGCGTCTGCTGTGGTTAGATAAATCCATTCATGTGTTTGCGAGGCTAATTGTCTTGTAATGGTCTAACAGCACGAGGTTGGAGGAGGCCATTTAAGCAGTCCTAACAAAGCCCTTGTTCAGTCACTTTGGCCCGAGAGGGCCTCAATGGTTCCTCCATTCTCTCTGCCGTTAATGACGACTCAGATGACCATAGGCTTCCCCTGCACAGCGATGCGGCGGCGTCACAGAGGCTCAGAGGTCACTATGCAGGCTGCGTGTAAATGGCCATGCTGAGATATGGCAAGGCTATGGCCGGGAGAATGTGTGTGAGGATGTGTGTGAGGATGCATGTGAGGATGTGTGTGGGGATGTGTGTGAGGATGTATGTGAGGATGTGTGTGAGGATGTGTGTGAGGATGTGTGTGTGTGTGTGAGTATGTGTGAGGATGTGTGTGAGGATGTGTGTGAGGATGTGTGTGAGGATGTATGTGAGGATGTGTGTGAGGATGTGTGTGAGGATGTGTGTGAGGATGTGTGTGTGTGTGTGAGTATGTGTGTGAGGATGTGTGTGAGGATGTGTGAGATGGTGTGTGTGAGGATGTGTGAGAGGATGTGTGAGATGGCACATCCAGGATGCTGTTAATGACGACTCAGATGACCATAGGCTTCCCCTGCACAGCGATGCGGCGGCATCACAGAGGCTCAGAGGTCACTATGCAGGCTGCGTGTAAATGGCCATGCTGAGAGAGTCTGGTGATAAAGTTTCGTTTCGTGGCAAGGCTATGGCTGGGAGAATGTGTGTGAGGATGTATGTGAGGATGTGTGTGGGGATGTGTGTGAGGATGTATGTGAGGATGTGTGTGAGGATGTGTGTAAGGATGTGTGTGTGTGTGAGGATGTGTGTGAGGATGTGTGTGAGGATGTGTGTGTGTGCGTGAGTATGTGTGTGAGGATGTGTGTGGGGATGTGTGTGAGGATGTGTGAGATGGTGTGTGTGAGGATGTGTGTGAGGATGTGTGTGGGGATGTGTGTGAGGATGTGTGAGATGGTGTGTGTGAGGATGTGTGTGAGGATGTGTGAGAGGATGTGTGAGATGGCACATCCAGGATGCTTGTTCAATCAGAGCGGAGTACAGCAGATATTTTTCACAGAACTGTTGAGGATGAGTGAACAGTGATGATAAAAACAGGTAGTCTGTGTGTTTGTGTGTGTGTGTGTGTGTGTGTGTGTGTGTGTGTGTGTGTGTGTGTGTGTGTGTGTGTGTGTTTGTGTGTTTGTGTGTACATATATTCATGCAAGTAAATAAAAATAGACTCTCATCCTATTATAATCTCTCTCTTTCTTTCGTTCGCAAGCACACTGTTAAGGGAAAAAGAGGTTTGTACACTCAACATTGAATGGGGAAAGCGAACACACACCGATAGTTGATATCTTCTTGAGGTGTTGGTCATGGGATACATAATTTGATGAACACTACAACATAACATAACATAATTTGATCGACACCACAAATTCACATAAATCATATTAGTCAAAGCAACAATGTGACTTTACTGGGTCATGTTGAGTTAACTAATCATTTCTTTACCGTGAGACACCGACAGAGACATCCGTGCCTTCTTGTGAGAAAAATGCCTCTCTTTAAAACCCGTCCACTCACGTCCAAAGCATATTACCCAAAACCTTGTGATGTTCTTGAGATGTACAAAACTGCACAACACACCAGTCAGAAGAGATGTCTCCTGTAGATTGTGTCCTAGTTGTTTTTTCCCCGCTAGTGTTTCTCCACAGGCGAGATGCACTGTCTTACCATTCAGAGCAGCCAAGAAATAAGGCTAAATGAAAGAAAAGCGTGGGGAACAGAAGTGTTTCTGCAGCACTGCTGAGGAACAACCCAAACTAACAGCACAGAGCAGTGCACAATGGCACACACCTGCTGCTCTGGGAATGGTTCCATGCAGCAGGCAGATCGTGGAGAACAGACTTCTTGCACTAATTGGAACCTCAGGAACGAGTGTCAACTGGCTCCACACCCTCAAAACATTTCCCACTCTCTACACTACAACTCCTTCTACTGCATTATACTAGAAAAATAAGGTTCTCTGCACATTTTAATGTGCCCATTTGCAGGTTTTCCCCCCCAACAAGTCTATTTAGATTTCCATTTGTTGAGTAAAAGTGGGTATCAGATTGTAACACTGTAACTACCAATATAATAATAATAATAATAATAATACATTTTATTTGTTACATAGCGCCTTTCAAAGCACCCAAGGCCGCTTCAAACACTATAAGACAAAAGATGCCGGACGGAGCAACGTAGTCGCCAGCGTTCCCGCGACATCAAGACAAACAAATAAATTTACATAATAACAATTGACGCACAAGACAAAAGATGCCAGATGGAGCGGCGCAATCGCCAGCGTACCCGAGACACTTAACGGTAGACATACAAGACAGACAACAAACAAAAATGAACAAGTAATAAAATAAATAAATAAGAAATGAAAATAAAGAAAAGTCTGTGTTAACTTAGTCCAGCTCAATCCAATGGCAATGATATATGGCGTACAGCTGTGTCTTCATATGATAATATCATAATATGAACAGGGTCATCACTTTTGAATAGTACTGCGAAACATTGTACTTACACAAGGTCCACCCTAAATCTAACATGAAACTTGGTTTTAGTTTTATTTAATTGTGCACTTAAGCACTGGTGCTTTTGGTTACCCAGCATCACTTAGAGCACCCTTAACTTTTGTTTGTTATATTGTGCATATCAGGGAAAATCTTCTGAAGATTATAAAATACAGTGTAGATGAAATGTTCACCTTATGTAATCAGCGAACATGACAGAAAGCTTATGTCACCTTTGCAATTCTTTACAGAGGCAATGTAAATGGCGAATAACAGAGTCTGGCTGTTGCCATCATTTGCCACTATAGCCGTCATTTGGCTGTAATAAGGGGCCAACTGTGGCGTCATCTGCACGGTCGTGGCACAGGGAGAGCAGTTAATGTGCTCACTCACAAAGGCGCCTTTTCCCGCCATCCTTCCTGAACCCTCTCCCCCAGGAAGCACCACCTCACCTGAGCTTCTCTAATGAATGGTTGCCATAGCGAGGGAGCGAGCAGGTTCCAGCAGCCGTCTGGTGCATGGCTAAGCTGGCTACAGTGTTCCACAAGCCATGATCTGTAATTCTGTTTAGCAGGTTTGCTGTTAGTTGATTGCTACTCTGATTGTGTCCTCTATTCCTGCGTTTAGTTTTTTTTTTAATATGAATAATTTCCATTTTGTTCTTTTATTTCAAATATTTTCTTTCCATAGCCCTTGTCTCTGTTTGAAACGTTGTGTGTGCTGGTTTTTCTATGCACCTGGTGATGCCAGAGTTCACTCTCTGGGCCACAGCTGAGTAGCACTCAGTAGCCTTATCAGTACAAGTGAGTGTGCCGTGTGACTGCTTTGCTTACTCGTCACATTTCTCATGTCAACTTTAGAGTTTCAATAGCAAGTTAGCCTTACTGTTACTGGCTTAGAATATGATTGTGTGTGTGTGTGTGTGTGTGTGTGTGTCAGTGGCACTGACCATGGGGCTCTGACAGGGCATCTGCCACTTTAGCCCCATTCCAAACACCCCCTCAAGGCAACAGATTACCACCATAATACACACTGGACCTGCTTCCCGCACAGGGACCCACACGTCAACTCTTCTTTTGACGACACAAACAAACTGATTGAACACACTCAAGGACTACATTCTGACCCCTGGAGAAATGACTGGGCTGGAACTGGGCTATCCAGAGGGTTGGGATTGCGTCAGCACAGTTAGAGCAGCTATTAGGGTTTCAAACAATTTCACTTCCCTGATATTTAGATTTAAAAACCCTCATACATCTTCAAAACCTTTCTCTCTCTCTGTCTTTCTGTCTCTCTCCCTCCCTCTCTCTCTCTCTCTCTCTCTCTCACACACACACACACACACACACACACACACACACACAAACAAACAAACATACAAACACAAAAAAACCCATACACACACACACACACAAATTACAACTTGCATCGGCAGCCGGATGAAAAGCACTGGGAAACAGCAAATGATGCGCTTGCCCAGTCAGAGCAGAGCCCTCTGGTCTGGCACGAAGTCTGACCATGCCAACCAGGGCCAAACAGACGGCTGGTTCAGTGGGTACCACACGGCGGGCACCCGCATGCTCTCACCTCGCCTAATCAAAATGGCACAGATCGCAAAAACTCAGACAACACCAGACACACGAGACATTTGCACAGGTTGTGACTGGAGCCACGGAGCCAAGATGGACACACACACACACACACATACACCCCCCCCCCCCCCCAAAAAAAAAATTAAAAACACTGAAGGCTAAACCCCCACAGTCCCCTACACACCATATACACCAGCGTTCATTATGAATACCAGCAACATGCTGCTCAAAGAGCACTCTGAGTGGCTGATATGATTGACCTAGATCTTAGTGTGTGTGTGTGTGTGTGTGTGTGTGTGTGTCGCTGTGTCTGGGAGAGAGAGAGAAATGGCAAGAGAGAGAGAGAGAGGAAGAGATGGAAGAGAAGTGAGAGGAGGAGGGGAGATGAGGAATGAGCTCTCTGAAGAGTGAGGGACGACGCAAGGGTGTTTTGCAGGGGTCGGAGGGTTTGGGGGGTTGGGGGGTTGGTGGATGCGAGTGAGCTTTATAAAGAGTCTAATTTGAAACCCAGTTGGATGTGCATGTGCATGAGAACCATGCTGGTCTACTGAAGGTCACTGTCTGTACAGAAGCCTTAGCGGCTCTCCTCAGCACCTCTTATCTACACAAGGCTTCACAAGATTCTCTCTCTCTCTCTCTCTCTCTCTCTCTCTCTTTGCATTCTTTCCCCAGCACACTGCTCCCTCCCCAGTTCCCACATCTCTCTCACTTCCCCACACATAATCCCCCTCGTTCATTTTCCATTTTTCTAAAGGAGGAGGGATTACCGGAGCGGTGCCAGGGTAACTCAGAGGAACTCGCCCCTCCCCCACTCTCCTCCTTCCCCGTTTTTACACATTTTAGAGCTTTCTGCGTGCATCAATTGAGATTCAGACTCGCTCCAGACTCACACCTTACCTGGTCAGACTCGCACCTTACTTGGATGGTATCCTAGACTATACAGATGCTCAGATTACAGACAAATTATCTATTGACACAAATGTATGGTTAGGTTAGGGGGATGACACAAATGTATGGTTAGGGTTACAGGTTGGGTTTGGTTGAGCTTCTGTTCAGTCATTTGAAAAAAGAAGAAGAATTTTAACAAACCATCTGTCTGTGTAGGTGGACTGTCCAAGTGTTACTCTTCACCTCTATCAGCTGCTGACCGTCCATTTTCCACCCACTGCTGTGGAGATTGTAGGTGTTGAAGTTGTTGTTGTCTTGGTTCTGGTTTGGTTCTGGTTCGAGTCCAGCATAACTGGGCCATGTGGTGGCATGACCTGGGCCAGATTGCACACCCACAGAGTAATTGAGTAATTGGGATGCTGCTTTATTAAACGGATAGACGTGTTGGTCTTTTTCCTTGGATGTGCAGTTCTTTTATTTCAATTTGATGGAAGATTTTAAGTAAGGTTGACTTAGATTAGCCCCCTATCCCACAAATGCACACACACACACACACACACACACACACACACGCACACACACACACACACACACATATACACACACACACACACACACACAGAGACACACACACACACACACATACACAAAACACAGTTTTGTTGCGCTGGCTTCAACAAGAACTCAGAGTCTGATCCCATCCAGACCTGTGCTTAGTGGGCATTTACAGCCTAAGAGGGCATTTCTCCCGGCCTCTGGTTTATTTAGCCAATGTACATTGTTGACTCTGAAGATGATACTATGTCAGTGAAACCTACCTTTATTAAAAAACGTACATTATTCATGACCTCCAGCGACCCATCTTCTGCTGTTCCACAAAGGACATTTATATTTATTTGCATTCCTTATCACAACGGTGCTGTGTCTTCATTGCTCAGTTTTGTCTATTGCAATCATGTTTGAAAGCACAACCAGTGCAGATATGCACGCGTGAACATCATGGGAATTATACAGTTTTTCTCAGTCGCTTTGGTGCTTTTCTCAGATCACTATTAACATTTGCACAGCAGTTAGTGCATTTCTCGAAACAGTTAGTGCAAACTGCAAAACCTAGTGGATAACCTGCAAAAGCACGTCACTTGCTCAAAATGTATAGTCCATTCCTCAAAAGCAAGTATTCATGTCAATGAAACTGTCAGTGTCATCAAAAAGAGAAGTCTTGACACCATCGTTTATGAACAAGATAGTCAAATGGCTTTGTCATGTTTTCATTATGACAGTTTATTCTCTCAGTGTTTTCCCATGCAAAAAAAGGTCAGAACTCAGTGACACTACCTGAACATGCTCAAGACAGCACTATACACTACTTGTACAGTGAAACTACAGTAAAGTTACACATTGCTGTACTTAGGGGAATAAGTGAGTACAAGACACTAAATATGTACATTTCACTATATGCTCTTTGCAATTCTACAGCATTGTGACAGAATTTGATAACTAGTTCAACAATTTTGTATGTAATGACTCAAGCAATGAAATGAAGACTATTAGTTTAATTGAGAATGACTATTCAGCATCCATAAGTATAGTTCATTTTGACTGACATGACATAAGCAAATGCTAATGTTATAAAACAGCAGAGAATTGTATGAAAGCAACTGATACATGTCCAAAAGCATTTGCAATTTGTTCAGAGGAAGGAGAAATTGCTACTATGATATGCACAAATGACTAAATGTTGTGGAGGTTGAACTAATAGTTATGAGAATTTTCATTCTGATCTGAGAAAAGCACCAAAGCAACTGAGAAAAATTGTAACACAGTCCAACAAGCCAGCTTTTTTAATGAGACATCAGGGCATTGTCCTCACAATAATTCACACTGATCTAACATCATGCAGTGATACCATTAAAAAAAACTAAACAAAAACAAAAAGACAAAAGTAGGAATATCAGTCAGAATATCAGTCAAAAACATCTTCCTGCTCTGTGTGCTTGACACTTGGAACCATATGTAAATCTGCTGGGTTGTGGTGCTATTCTAGGGAGAGCTGCAGTTCAGACAGAGATGTTTCACTGCTTATCCTCTCCCTGCTCAAAACAAACAACAGAAACAAAGACAAAGTTAGTCTCTCTCTCTCTCTGTGTGTGTGTGTGTGTGTGATTACTAGCTAGGTCAATCTTGAAATGCTGTAATAGTATCTCTCTCTCTCTTTCTCTCTCTTTTGCTACCCACACACACACATTCTGTTTTTCTTATTGAAGTCATTGGAGGTTTGTTAAGTTATGTGAGAGCCTTTGTAAAATGTGCTATACTGAAGTCTGCCTTAGTAAACTGAAAGCTACATCACTGTGTAGATACAGATGGAAAAGTGGAGTTATTCAGTCATGTAAGCCTCATTAACCAGGACAAAGTCATTTAAGCTTCCATCTGTCCATTGTGCTGAATGGCCTATCATTCACCTTCCAGCTATTAAGAACAATGATTACGTCCAAGAACTATAACTGTAAAGACAACTGAAACCATAGGTGTGAGTTTGACAGCATATTTTGCCAACAGTGCATCCACACTCTGGCCAGAGCCATTTGTTACCCAGTTATTCCAATGGAGTTTGGAGTCTTTGTATAAGAACTGTGTTAAATGTTTTGAAAAGGATCATGTGAAACATGTAATGAGTTAAACCAATGAAAATGTGTTAAATCATTTGCAAGAGATGACTTCTGCTGTGCTAAGAAGGTGAAGCTCAAGATCAAGTGGATCCCAGTTTCATTAAGTGCATCAAAGCAATCGAGAAAAACTGTAATAAAAGATAGATAGATCAGAATTTAACACTGGTTGCATGTGATTGGTTTATTCAATTTCACTTCATCCTTGACGTAGTATCTGTCCACTACCTATATCGCCGCCGAACTCGGCCCTATAACTACCGGTATATGACTGTCCCAATGACCAACAATAAGGAAAGTCTCTCTCATGTCCACTACTAATGTTTCTAAAATCCGATGGATTCTGGCTCGTTGTTTATATCTTACCATTGTACATTGTTGGCGGTGTGGACAAGCCGAGTTTTGATCAAATTTGATTTATATGATGAAGAATTTTTTCAGAAAAATTCCCCAAAGTTTAACTTATCATTTGTCAGGGTTTTGAAAAGGCCTATATAAACACCATGTAAACTAAGACCTGTATATAGGAGGCCTACTCACTTAGGTTGATGATTTTTAAGTCAATTCATTCTGCCCTTACCAATGAATACAGCCCTACTTTTCTACCAATTCACACAAGGATGAGAACACATTTCCTTGTACATGATGCCCCCGTAGAACAAACATTTATATGATACAGCATGTCTGCCAACACTAGCATTCCACTAGCCCACATTTTAGCTGAATGAACAGTGGCAGACAGGGCCAGATACACGTTTGCAGTGCAGGAGAAACACGTAGATGACATGACACCATAATTATGTCTGTCAGACATGGTTCAGGTTAGACAGGTAGGGTCTCGCGCCAAATACTCAAGGCCGTGCGGGTGCGTTAGTTTTAGGCAACGTAGTAGTCAGTCATGGAAGAAAACTCGCACACCATTGTTTGCCGTTGAAAAATAAATAAACTAAGTGTTTAATCCATCAACCAATGTGCTACCAAGTGAGGTGACATATATGTCAGATATGGAAAAAAACATAGAGAGACATTAGGCAGACCTCATGCATAGTCGTAATGGGGACGTTTATGATGCATGAAGATAATGATGATGATGACAATGCTTCTGCTGCTGAGGCACCACGCAGAGAGACGAGGGGGTGTTGGTGGGGGGTGGGTGGTAGGTTAAGACTGAGATGGATTGACTGTGTACAGAGAGATGGAGGGGCAAAAGATGCAGCAAACAGGGGGGTGGGGGGTGGAGGGAGAGAATGACAATGATATGTAGACAGGTATACAGGTGCAATGAACTTTTCAATGATGTTATAATTTTTTTGAGATGCATAGATAGATAGATAAATAGATAGAGAAAGGCAGAGAGAGAGCAAGATGGGAGAGAGAGGGGGAACAGGAGAATTGAGAGGAAATCATGTGAGTGAGAAAGCCAAGGGATTTGACTCCTTTTTCCCAGAGGCACAATTACTATGAACACACTCCTAGACAGTGGAGTTAGATGTGACCTTGGTAAATGAGCACAGGTAAACAAATACGTGTGACAAAGTAGGGAGGTGTGAGTACAATAACAAGAGTAACAGCAGCAGTACAGAGGAGACAGAGGTAGAAAGAGGGAGAGAGAAAGAGAGAAAGAGAGAGAGAGAGAGAGAGAGAGAGAGAGAGAGAGAGAGAGAGAGAGAGAGAGAGAGAGAGAGAGAGCAGGTCTTATTGCACTGAAATTGAAGAACACAATTTCCAGTAACCGTTTTGAAATCATGTTTTCTGTTTCATATGAAAGAATGAATGAATTAAATATAAAGTTTGAAAAGTAATTCATGAGCAGTTATCTTCATTTTCTGATATGACATTCACTAAATTATTTCCAGGATCCACAGTAGGCTAACCAACTACTCCACAGAGTCCAAATGTGTCCTGCTTCCATTTTCACTTTTGGTTATAAACACACAAAATGAGTATATGTTTTTGTAAACTCCATAATGACACATTTTGCTATTGTATTCCATCTCCTTTCACAGATAACATCCTTCGGGAGCGGTGACAACCAAAAGGTGTTAGCCTGTGTGTGTGTGTGTGTGTGTGTGTGTACGTGTGCCTGCCCCACCTATCGTGCTTGAGTGTGAGTGTGTCCACCTTTCCTGGCCTGACTGAGTGTATTTTGTGTGTGAGAGAGAGAGAGAGAGAGAGAGATAGCGCCATGCTGTGGACTGTGCTGTTCGCCCTCCTGCTGCTGCTGATCCTGCAGGCTCAACTGTGTGTGTGTCTGCGTGAGCTCCGTGCCTCCACCGCCTCTGCCCTGGCACTACCGCCACCTCCACCGCCATCCTCCCAGGCCACCACCACCGCAACCAATGGCACCGCCCAGCGCCTCCCGGGAGCCATCATCATCGGCGTGCGCAAAGGGGGCACGCGCGCCCTGCTGGAGATGCTTAACCTCCACCCAGATGTGGAGGTGGCCAAGGCCGAGGTGCACTACTTCAACCTGGACGAGAACTACCGGCGGGGGCTGGACTGGTACCGTGCTCAGATGCCCTTTACCTTGCCGGGCCAGCTGACAGTGGAGAAGACCCCCGGCTACTTTGCGGCACCACTGGCGCCGGAGCGCGCCTGTCAGATGAACCCGGCGGTGCGGCTGCTACTGATCGTGCGAGACCCAGCCGAGCGGCTCGTCTCTGACTACACGCAGGTGCTGCACAACCGTCTGCAGCGCCACAAGCCCTACCAGCCCCTGGAGGAGCTGTTGCTCCTAGACAACGACATCAATGGCGGCGGCAACGACAGGCACACCAGGCGCATCGACCCCGGCTACAAGGCCCTCCAACGGAGCCTCTACCATGTCCACTTCCAGCGCTGGCTGGAGCACTTCCCACGCGAGCAGATCCATGTGGTGGATGGCGAGGCGCTGGTCCGAGATCCGTACCCAGAACTGCGCAAGGCCGAGCTCTTCCTGGAGCTGCCACCGCGCATCAGGCCGTCCAACTTCTACTTCAACGCCACCAAGGGCTTCTACTGCCTGGTCTCCGCCGGGCACGACAAGTGCCTGGACGAGTCCAAAGGGCGGCCGCATGCACCGCTCAGCCAGAGAGCGTTCCGTAAGCTATGCCGCTTCCTGCGGGAGCCCAACAACCGCTTCTTTGACCTGGTAGGTCGGACTTTTCGCTGGTGCTGATAGTTCTAGCAAAGTCAAATGGACCTATAAGTGTATTTACTGTATGTACTAGAGATGCAGCAACACCTGTCTCTGGAAAACAGTTTCTAATACCACTTGTAAATCAATGGCCAGGGTCGGGCCAAGGTTATTTGACCCATGTCCAACTCATCTTTGCCAGTTCATGGCAGGTTGTGGCAATTCAGAGAGGACCTGGGTCACAACCCAGGAAAGGAACAACAATTAGCAATACAATAGCAAAACAACAGCAAGGTTGTTAGCAAACCAGGTGGAGCCAGTCACACTGAAACGGACTCTGGTTGGACAGGGGGCTTTTAAAAAGAAAATCAACCATGGTTGAACTCTGGTCGACACCTTGGTAGGAAACATTCCTGACTACTGTGGTTTATGTGTGGGTGAGGGAGTCCATGTCCTGATCACTGGAGAATCTCGGAAAGTGTGCACAATGGAATAGATGGGCCAACAAGGGGACCACCAATGCAACTGCTGAAAAATGACACAGCATGTTTCAGTAATCACTCTGAGAAGAGGACAGCAACATAATAGACATGCAATATCTATAAACATTAGAGTAAACATTTTGTTTACTTTATCTACAGTCTTGTTAGTTTGTGTCTGAGTCTGTGGCTAGAAACATAAGCGGTCAGTACTATAACACATCTAGGCCGAAGAGTAGCCTAATAGCTCTATTGACTACTACAACTGATGTTGGGGACAGTACAATCCAATTTGAAACTCTAGACCATCACTCACATTGCAATAGCAATTAGTTCCAGCTCCCCAAGTGCCCATAATGTTTGGAACTCATCAACTGAGAGCTGTACTATTTTTGTCTGTATGCTATATTATAGGTTTAGTTCCATGTGTAAATATCTTCCAGGCTCAGAACTGATGAGCCTAAATGATCGCACCTGAGGAAACATGTCTCTCTTCAGAAAGGCTTTGGAGGAATGTTCATTTTCTATTTAATACCATGACATGTAGTTTATATAAATTACAGGTGTTTGTTACTGTAGGTATTTGGATCTATGTATTTAAGTTGCCTAATGTTTAAAGTATGTGTGTCACTTTCACTGCATTGCCACTGCGATTTTTTCTTTTTACATTTATTTTTTCTGAATACAACTGCTATCTTAAATTATTTTTGCAATTAATTATTTTGAAATATATGAATTGCATTTCAGTGCACAGCAGTTTTATTTATTATTATTTCTATTTCAGTGAATAAATGCAGAAGTTCCTGAATAAATTGTCACTTTTGACACATGGTTCTACTTTTATAATGGTCAGTGCCTTCCTTGAAAGGTTATCAGTGAGATCAGTTTGCAAAGTGGCACCTGTCACCATTTTCCACCCAAGTGTTTCTAATAATGAAAAATAAATCCTCTAATGACTTGAGTTGAAAGAGATTCTATAATAAACCAAAACAGTTAGGCAATTATAGTCCCAATAGACAGCTGTTTTAGGCACTAAGCTATAGTCTTCATCATCTCCAGAGCTCAAGGCACTCTTGAGAAGCAGAATCCTAGGCTGTAAGAAGCAGTGGAGCCAAGTGTCTGAGGCTTTTTCTATCTTGAAAGAATCATGGACACATCTAAGCTCTCTCATACCTTGTGGGAATATAAAGTAGGCCTTTATATTCCCACAAGGTACAAAACAAGAGATTATAAATCAACCATGTAGTGCAAGAGATGTACAGCAACATGTTCAAAAAACGTACACATACTCAGATATACTTGTGCAATATATACTTCAATATATATATCACTACTACTATATATATGGTTTTAAAAATGGTGTTTCCTTCTTCCAAACTGCTGTTGCTTAAGACCTTCTACTTATTCACTACTCAATCTTGAAAGCCATCACAGCTTATTTGTTGCCGTCAGGAGACATTTCTCCATTGCAATTGGATCAAAAGCCCTCACTCTATGTTGAAAGATGACTGGGGAGCACTCTAGCGTTAATTCTCTTTGACAATGCCAAGTTCAACTGTGGTGCATCTCACTCGAACTCATCCAATCATCAAGAGAGTAAGCAGTGTTTGATGTCTACATTACTTAAGATGATGTCTTCAGAGGACACAGCAGCCTTTGTGACAGTGTAAATCAGGAGAAATACATCTAATACAAATCCATCGCCTACATAGTTCAACGGAGGCATAGGACTGTAAATAGCTTAAGTGGTTCATGTCCACATTTTGAAGACAGGCTATGGTTAGTGCTCTCTCTCTCTTAGCTGAGAAAGCTAACCCTACTGGTAATATGGAAAATGAAGATGAAAAAGGGAAAAAGGTGATCCTAGTCTCAAAAAGGTGACCAACAAATACACATTTTTCAGGCATTTACAAAGCTCCCTCTGCAGATCAATATTTACACAACCATCATACGTCCTCTGCCTCCCTGTTAATCAATTATGAGCTTTAATGTGCATATGGGACTTTGGTAAACCTCACTCCCTGACATCTCAGGAGTGCTGCTGGCATGATAGCTAGTAGCCTGGGCTTTTAGCTCAATTGTCAACATGCTTGACTCCCGATCCAAGGTGCTGCTGTTTTGCAGGTTTCGAGTCCAGGTATGTGCAGAGTGAATCGCACCGGTTACACTAGCATGTCAAAGAAGTGTTTGATTATTATTCGTATTGCATTTCAAACTTCCAACACAAAAAAGTTGGTTAATCACAAAGTTAATTCGTTTCCACATACTCTTGCTATAGCAATCATTAAATGTTACCTATTCCATTGCTTAAAAGGAGACAAAAAGACATGGGTTTGTAGTTTTGTATAAAATGGCTTTAACACGTTCTTTGTTCAGTATAAAACACTTTCAAATGCCAGGCCAATCAAAACAAATTCACTGTGACAAAGATACCCCATTAAATCTATAACATACAATTTCAAAAGGGACTTCTTCCTACTTTGGGAAAATAAAACAAAAACACAAAATCTAACACTCACAGTTAGCCATAATATTAATTAATTTAAAAAAAAAGGGAAAGGAGGAACATGAACTGGTCTGGTCACAGTCCGTAGAGGAGAGCTTAACAGTCTGGATCGGCATGTTATTACGCAGTCTTCTGCTGACCCTTCTTGCCAATCAGGGACTTGTGGATGTGAGGAATCACACCTGTAGAGACAGACACACACACAGGACATTAGATCATAATGATAGAGGAACAGGACACCCATGTGCTCCCATCTATCCGCTACTGGCTTCAGAATAATAATAATGTTATTTTCATAACACGGAGATGCATTAAATTTATCAAATTAAACACCATTGATGATCTTGAGCAAGCATAAAAGTCCAACGAAAGCAGAGACTGTTTGGTAGCTGTGCAACAACTCCCTCTACAGGCACAAACAAATACTTGGTCAAACAGACTTGACATTTTAGAAAAATGTGAATGATTTGACTGCTTTCCAAAACCAATTTCCTGTAGTCTCAAAATGTACAGTCACAAAGTGTGTGTATATATACACACACACACACACACAACCAGTCAAAAGTTTGGAGACACTTAGAAATTTCCATTCTACTCCATTATAGACAGAATACCAGCTGAGATCATTTGCATTGTTTTTTTAATCAGGGCAGCAGTTTTCAGATTACATTATGTTCTTACATAATTGCAAAAGGGTTCTCGACTGTTGTAGAAAGAAATGGCTAATCTTTAATGCAATATCTACATTGCCCATTATCAGCAACCATTCATTCAATGTTGCAAAGGCACATTGTTTATTAATCTGACATTTTAAAAGGCTAACTGAGAAAACATTGGACAACCCTTTTGCAATTAAATGATCTAGGCTGGTACTCTGTCTATAATGGAGTGGAATGGAAATATCTAAGTGTCTCCAAACTTTTGACTGGTAGTAGTGTATGTACATATTATTTTTGAAATTGTTCCCTGTTAAATTTAAGTATTATATTGTTTTGTATGTCGCTTTGGACAAAGGCGTCCTAAACTAAATCGGATATATATATATATATATATATATATATATATATATACACACATACATACATACACACACACACACACACAAATAAATATAATCAGCAGGCGCACTCACCACCACCAGCAATAGTGGCCTTGATGAGGGAGTCCAACTCCTCGTCTCCACGAATGGCCAACTGCAAGTGGCGTGGGGTGATGCGCTTCACCTTCAGGTCTTTAGAGGCGTTGCCCGCCAACTCAAGCACCTGTAAAGACGCACGTTTCACTGATAATTAATTATCATAAAACTTCTGCCTATTTCCATTTGCAACGGGTGTTATTTTATAAACACAAATACGTAAAATCAATTTACATTCGGTCATCACTACCTAGCTACCCAGGCCTTGGAGAACAATTGTCTGACCAATTGCCAAATTTACACACACACACACACACACACACACACACACATATATATATATATACATATATATATATATATATATATATATATATATATATATATATATATATATATATATACACACACACACACACACACACACATTTTTACCCAATGCAGTAATTCCAACATTGTAGCACTGCAATCAAACCGATTTAGTTTATTTAATATACATACATTCAGGGTTCACAAGTCAAATGTAAAATTCCATGACTTTTCCCTGACAAAATACCTGAATTTCCAAGAATCAAGAATATTCCTTCAAGAATCTTTTACTTCTTTAGAGCGGGAGATGAATAAATGGGCATTGAATACATAAATGGGCTACTAAAGCAAGCAGTAAAGCTAATGACCAGATATACTCCAATTCTGTGTGGAAACATTTGAATTGATATATAATTTTGGCAAGTACATTTTTAACCGCCACAACAAAATTCCCTGATATTCTATGACTTTGCCCCAAAACAATTCCCATTATACAATTCCCTGACTTTCCATGTCTGGAACAGACTTTCCAAAATTCCACAATATTCCAGACATTCCATGACCCGTGGGAACCCCGTCATATACAGGCTTTTCAGTGGGTTTAAGTCAGAGGTTGCATACTTCTGCTGTGAGATATTCAAGGATGGCTGCACTGTACACAGCGGCCGTGGCTCCAACGCGCCCATGGCTTGTGGTGCGGGTCTTCAAATGCCTGTGGATACGCCCCACGGGAAACTACCAAAGGACACAGGGAACAGGTTAGGTGGGCATGATTCGACTGTATTTGGCTCAGTTTGGTTATTACAGTGCTAGCACAGTGAAGGGTTTACCCTTTGTTAAGGGTTACTGATTACCTGCAGCCCTGCCCTCTGTGAGCGTGACACTGCTTTTGCCTTGGCCTTGCCACTGTCTTTTCCTGCTTTCCCGCCAGCCTGTAAAATGAGTGTGTAGAAAAATGGGTTGGTTAATTTTGGTCATGATTTTTCATACAAATAATAAACAATTGGTTAAACCGTTCAATGGGAAATAGCACAGTCGAATCGAAATATTGTTAGCCTACTTTATTAAAATCTGGACAACTGTAACCTTGGCAAGGCTCACGTAGCTCAAGGGAGGTGGTGAAATCAAAACAAGCAGGACTGCGTAGAAAAAGTACCTCCGCAGTTTTAGCACGAGGGGTTTTCCCGCCAAGACCCTTTCCACACTCCCGAGATCAAATACGTTTCTGATCAATTAAGCGCACGTGTCTAAAACATTTCCGAACCCACTTGCATGCTAAGTCGGCTAAACTGCCAAAAACTGTCAAATGATATCACGGTTATCTTCACACTAGACCACGTTTGTAAACTTACAAATTCACACTTAGCCGATGTAGTATAGCCTACCTACCAATATATTCACGCAAACCCTCAATTATGACTGCAGGTCATGGGGGTTAATGAGTTTAAACGTTAAGGTGTGAGAAACGCCAGGTAACAATAGCGTTTTAACCCTTTAACGTGAATTAATTGAACAATGAAATGTATATTAAAAAAGACGTTTAAACAGTGACAATAATACCAGTCCAACCAACGTTAGCGATAACTTGCATTGCCATGACTAACATTAATGTTAGGGCCAGGTCAGTGCTTCTTCCTGCACTGTTTGATAGCTAACTTAACTAATTGATCATTTCTAACTAACGTTACGTTAACGTCAGACATTTCCAACCATGAATTCCATGGACGTATCCAACTAATATTGGTTTGTGTAACGTTTGGTCTAATACTAACGCTAACTGCAACTTAAATGTTAATTTGCGGTGTTTGTGACAGAAGGAGCATGTTAACGTTAACGCTAAATAGCTAACGTTCACCGACTTCAACTATGGCACGCTAGCGTTAACTTACCTAGTGCTATCGGGCTAACGTTAGCCAGTTTCACTTCGTTGTATAATTGCAGGCAACGTACATTTACTCTATTCGGAAAACCAGTCAATGGAACATAATATTAAACTCGCCGAGTGAATAAATGCTGGGAATTCCGGACACCAGTAAGAAGTTGGCTATTACAACCGTATAGTGAACTGTCAACACAAAAATTAGCAGATCAGCTAATGTTAATGACACCAGTGGTGTCAATTTTGCTGCTAACTGGCTTGCTAGCTAACGTTAACTAAGTATCACTAACGTTAATCAAACATGATCAAAGATACCGTCGCATGCCTAGACGTAAACTCATTGTACACTTAAATTGTGGTCGTGAAGACAAGTATGGGGCTACTTGTAGAAAGACAACAGCCTTACCATTTCACCGCTTGGTAATTTGAAGTAGGGAATCTGAAGATACGAAAAAATCGACTAAACGAAAAGGAACAATAAACCCCTCCACGGTTTTAGAATGGAGTTATCGCGAGCAAAGGCAGGGACCAATGACAGTATTTGTTGTTGGTTTGAATATAAATTCTATCCAATGGTATTATTCGATGCTGAAATGTACCCATCCCCCACTCTGAATCATTTGCACACGAGTTGAAATATGCTGTGTTCACGGACGGACCAGAATGATAAACATTTAAAAGCATTTCCAGAAGTTATCTAAGAATAAGCTAATGAAAACCATCGAAATACGATGGGTATTCACATCACATATACAAAAATGTACAAAGGTTTATATATATATTCATAATTCGTTAAATGAATAAAACGTCTGTGCTCTACTGTATTCTTTAAATAATGTATTTTAACCTAATCTCTAGACATTTTGCGTCAACTTTTGCTGTGGTAGTAGGCTATAGAACTACTGTCTTGTCTTGATAAAACGTTACAAAACATGAAAAAACAATGACCTAATGGACCTAAAAGATGTGATTTGTAGGTAGATTGATGTGCCAGGAAAACAAATCCACAATTAAACTGACTTTGCAAAGGACTTACAGGTAATATGTTTGAACGAAAAAGGAAGAATAAATAGCCTACTAAATAATTTTATTAATAGTTCACTAGTAGCCTATGTTGGTAGGTCTAATGTCTTCTCTCTATGCCTATATTCCTCTGTGCAAAATAGTGTAATTTTGTCAAACAACGTTCATATTCAATTCAGGTCAGTTGAACACCGGTCAAGCAACCTTTTGGAGGGTTAGGGCAACTTCCCTAAAAACTGCAGTCACCAAAAGATGTCCTGGATTCTCAAAGGATAGCATCATCACACATGAATTGTGATAGCCTATTTGTGAACTACCACTGTTAGGCTACTGCTACATGAATTCCAACTTCCACTTCCAACTACTCAGTGATGGCACTTGGAACTTTACCTTAGTACCATAACAGGCATGTGGACTGGCTACAGTAGGCCTAATTTTAGATCTGCTTTACGAGCTGCATACAGAAGTGATGATACACAAATAGACCTAATACATCATCACTCTCGTTGACAGGCAGCCAGAGTCAAAACCTTCTTGTTGCATTTTGATGGTAGTAACCTTTAATGAATGGGAAGAACGATATGGATAATGGTGTCCAAGGTATGATTTTACTAGGTCTATAATGTAAGGAATGTTGCGATTATGTAGCAATTGGGATGCCATTTGAGGATGAGATTGAGATATTTGTAGACTATTACCCGAAATATCATGTTGTGAACAGAGCATTCCCCGGTTTGGCTACATTATTGACAGAAGGGAGACCAATCAGAAGGCAAGGAGCCATGGTCGAGGCGAAGGGGGTGTGTTTGCAAAGACACGCAGAAGAACATAGGAGCTGGCTGCTGGTGATGGTGAAGATGGCGGATGGTGACAGTGGGAGTGAGCGCGGTGGAAGCAGTGGTGGTGGTGGAGGGGGTGGAGGCAGCGGATTTCACTATCAGAGAGATCAAGAGACGCAAGAGCTGGCCTCGAAGCGTCTCGACATTCAAAATAAGCGATTCTATTTGGATGTAAAGCAAAATTCGAAAGGTCGATTCATCAAGATCGCTGAGGTTGGAGCCGGTGGCTCGAAAAGTCGGCTGACACTTTCTATGTCAGTCGCGGCGGAATTTCGTGACTACCTGGGCGATTTTATAGAACACTATGCCCAACTTGGGCCCAGTAGTCCAGAACAGATCGCACAGTCCTCGGGGGGCGATGACAGTGGCCCGAGAAGGGCACTGAAAAGCGAATTCCTTGTCAGAGAGAACAGGAAATACTACCTCGATCTAAAGGAGAATCAGCGGGGGAGGTTTCTCCGAATTCGACAAACCGTCAACCGTGGGCCAGGGTTCGGTGTTGGAGGAGGAGGAGGAGTGCCTGGCGGAGGCATGCAATCTGGACAAACAATCGCTCTTCCTGCTCAGGGTCTAATTGAATTTCGTGACGCCTTGGCCAAGTTAATAGATGATTACGGAGGAGATGATGACGAGTTGGCTGGTGGTGGGTGCGCTGGGGGCTATGGGGAGCTTCCTGAGGGCACTTCCATCATGGTGGACTCCAAACGATTCTTTTTTGACGTGGGATCAAACAAGTATGGCGTATTCCTGCGTTTGAGCGAAGTAAAGCCCAGCTACAGAAACTCAATTACGATTCCATTTAAAGCTTGGAGCAAGTTCGGAGGTGCATTCAGCCGCTACGCCGAGGAGATGAAAGAGATCCAAGAAAGGCAGAAGGATAAAATGTATGAGAGGAGAGGGGATGAATCGGAAGGAGACGACGTTGATGACGATTGATGCGGTCAGCTGTTGAAACGAAGTTTCCATCGCCGATCTGAGATAAGAATGGAACGACCTCAATGTGCATGATGAACTGATCACTGTGTGTACCATGGTGAGCAAAGTTTTGACTGAGCAAATTCAATTATTTAGATAAGTAGCTAGAATGCTAAATGACTGCATTGGCTACTTCAGTAGTTAGACCTAGGCTAGGCCTACATGAGAAAAAATGGCTGAAAAAACAAACAAAAAAAACCCCCGGAAGCTTGATATTTTAAGGTAAACCCCTATCCCTAGCCTATAACCCAAGTGTTCATGTGTAGGAATAACACTGTGGACTCCCGTTGTGAGAATGTCAATGTGTTTCTAATGTGTATTTAGGCTACCAGAATTGAGATTAAAGTGTGTGAGCCAGAATCTAGCCTTACCTTGTACAAGCCCTTGGCGTTTGCGCATCCCAGCATCCCATTTTGTAAAAGATCCACAGAGGATTGGTGCTTACAGAGTTGTGAAATTTCTACCGGGCACAAAATGACCATGATTCAGTATGGAGAAGGCCTACGGGGGGACTTACCTTTGCATCTCCAAGGCATGTCCACTAACTGTCAGTACAACTCTTCTGGCCATCTGAGTTGGAATATGCACATCACTCAACAGAGATTATAGTATACTTCCTCAAACATGGGGTGGTTAATTGGTGCTTATACATTTGTTTTCCTTTACTTTTTTTAATGTAAAGACTAATCTAGTTTGATATAGGTATTTGAATTGAAACACCCCCCTTAATGTCATAATTGAAACATAAGAATGAATGTAGTTTCTGAATTCAGTTAACACTGAATATCCTTTGACAAATGATTGGAAGGAGAAGAGTAAACTAAGCACAATTGTGTTGTTTTGGATGGATGGAGGCTAGGTCGAAAAGGATGGGGGGAAAAAAGGGAATTGAATATATTTGGATCTGTCTTCATAGGTGACGTTCAGCCTAGATTGTTAAATAAAGTTTATGAAATACTGACAGAGTGCTTAAAATGAATACAGATAAAACTGGTAAGATAATTATACTTTAAGGTAACTAACAAAGTTAGAAGATATTTTTAAAATGCATAGAAAAAATATATACATAGAATTATATTTATATGAATATATGAAAGATGCATATAAATGCTTCCTGAACAAGCTTATTGAAGCGCATTGAGCTTGGATGCAATTAACCAGGGGAAATAATTCTGACTGAGTTTACATCAAAAACATTTCAGCTGTGTTCTCACAGCTTGCTTTGTCTTTAAACATTCATTGTCAAAGTGTTTTTGTTTTAAGTTAGCCCTGCTTTTTAAACCTTATGTTTGAGTGTTACTCGGACAGAAGCGGACCGGAGCAGATTCTCTGCTGTTCCAGCCCAGAATCTCACCTATAGGGTCAATTGCTGTCTGGGTCAGCTACAGTTTTCAGTTCAGGTGCAATACATCAAACAAGAGCCCTCTTTATATCTTCATGTTACTCTTGACTATTTTCAACTCTGCATGCCTCTTCTGTTTTGGAACTGCTTTGTGTTTCTCATTTGCATATTACAGTTGCTGTATGTTGATATTTTATCAGTGGGCTTTTAAAGTTTTTTGTTTTGTAAAGAAGAAAAAGGAACCAAACGTTTACCTAGTTTAACTTTTAAATTGTGGCGTTTGTTGCACAACTAAAAAAGAAGCTTGATGTGAAACTTTTCTTTACCTTTTGTTTAATTTAATCAGTCATTACAGCAAAGAATTTGTCATCTAAACCACATGGGAGCAATACTAGAGTCTTTTCTATTAATAATATCTATTAATTTTGTCTACATCTTTATTTCTGTACTGTGTTATGTGAAATGGCAGCTGTTTCAGTTGTGTGCTCTGCTGTAAAAAAAGAGAAAAAACTAGACTTAATTTCAAAAATAAATAAAATTCTTTGCTGAATAAATGGATTTTAAACTTATCAGATGACATGTGTTTTTTACAGGTGATGCATTTAGCGCCATAATTCTGAAGAGGTTTACCTCTTTAAAATAGGTGGTCAGTTGAAAACAGTATATGAACAATATAATGACCAAGCAAGAATGTCCTTGTGTGAAGAATGTCAAGAACTTTCTAGGGTCAGACATGCACAGGGGAATACATAAAAGCTCTTGAAAAGTATAAAGGTAACTAACACCAGAACGAGATCAGTTCACAGGTCCTCTCAAATCATATCAGCAATGTCATGAAACTGATTTCCTGCAGTCTTGGAGTATAACATGGTCTATATTTAATCAGGGGCGCTGCTAGAAAATGCGACACACACACACACACACGGAAGCGCACACATATTTGCGTGTGTGTGATGGAGATTCGCCAACAGATGATCAGGCAGAGCCATGGACAGTGGCTGACTAATCATCGCTACCACCTCTGAATTCCCACAACATCCGAAACCGAAATGCATACCGTGTTCCAAATTATTATGCAAATTGGATTTAAGCGTCATAAACATTTATTACAGTGCATGAAAATGTTCTGTTATCCGAAGTCGTCGTCTTCTTCTTCTTCTTCTTCCCACCAAATTTCTGCATCTAATTAAGCTTTAACCGTTTAACGTAGAAACTTCGTTCAAACTTTGTAACGTAGGTCTTGAAAAGGACACGTGGGGAATGTATTTTTCACTTTTGTAAACTTTATACTTTTTGAGATATTAATAAAAAACAAGCTTATTTTCCCCCATAGACTTAACATGGGCTGATGACATCACAATGGGCTAATTAACTTGATTTGCACCTTTATCAACTTCCAGCTGCTCACTACTAGGACCCATCAAAGGGCCAGTTAAACTGATTGCACCTGTATCAACTGCTTTCTGCTTAACTAGGCCAACTCTCTCTGTGTCTCTCCATTCTACAAGGATATAAAGCACATTCCATCCAACTTTCTATCCATTCATCCTCTTCAAACCATTCACTCATCCACCCATTAAACTATCCACCAACATCCATTAAGCAATCTGCCTATCAACATCCATTACACTATCTAAATTCAACTTTTAAACTATATACTCTGTCTCAGGCTTCAAGCATACAATCTGGCTCTATTAAGACTACAGATTCTGTTCCTATTTCCTCTGCCCACAACTGTTTCAAAATAAATGTCCTCACTACAATAATTCACTATTAAATCATTTAACTATTTAAACTACTCAACTATTTAACTGTTTAGACATTTCAACTGTCAGTTGTTATCAACTATGACTCCTGCCAACTGTTTCCAAATAAAAGTTTGTTTTGCATTTTATGTTAATATACAGTACACTGTAACAAGATTCTGTGATTTTCACAGCATCACTGCTGTTTTTGAGAAAAATGTGTACTGTATTTGTGAATACAGTATGTTGCTGTAGTTTCGCTATGAATTATGGTCAAAAATGGTCAAACTACAGTAATAAAAATGTGCTGCGAATCATAACACAGTAATAAATCTGACTCCTCCCTCACTTGTCAGCTTTTTGAAAATTTTGAAAAAACATGGCGGAAAATCAGTTGGGGTTTTCTGTTTTCTTTTTGCACATAAATACAAAGAAGCTCCCAGATAGCAAGGTGACATTGATATTATGTTGATTTTCCATCCAAATCATCATTTTGAAAAGATATTGAAAAGTCATGGATTTATGGTTTACTGGGAAATTTTGACGTGGTGATTGAAACGTGCACCGCGCGACGACGTTTGAACTGTCCGGCGGCGGGAGATCATTTTTGAGCAAGTTAAGTCAGTCAGACCAACGGTGTCAAGTTCGCAGCTCCACCTTAATGGTAAGCAAGCATTTATTTATGTAACGTTAATGTTTCATTGTGAAATTGTACTACATTAAATTCGGGCATGTGTACAGTCTATGTACGTTGTACTGTCTAACTTACAAACTCATCCATGCTTGTTGGATCAACTAAGTAAGTAACGTTAGGCTAGCTATCATAGTTGCTGTTGCTGTGAAGGTGGCATTAACGTTAATGTTTTATTATGTTACGTTAACGTTTTGGCAGTCTCATTTATATTAGGCCTACCTTAGTTCTCAGTAAGTTACAGTTTATTATATTCATATAATTTATATAAAACATTCGCTAGTAGTGCTAGGCCTAGTATGTTACTGTCACAATGTTAGGCTGAAGATGATGTGCTGCTGGTTAACGTTAACGTGGAGGTTTAGCTGCTACCAGCTAACTTATGTAACGTTAACTCATCGTAATCAGTACATATATCTATGTGTTGCTGCAAGCAAACATCATCAATGAACTCACCCAGCTGGCTAACGTTAGCAGCTAAATATACCTTGCGAAACTGAGTTATGCTAACACCATCTTCAGCCTGGCATTTTGACAGTAAACTCAAAAAACATACAGTATATATATAAATGATTATTCTAAAGTTTCACTTGTAAGTAGCCTTCAGTTTCAGTTAAACAGTGTTAGATAACAATTTCATCTTTTTTTCTTCTATTTCTGCTAGGTGCTGCTTCACTCTGCTACTGGTGGTGGATCAGGCTGACTGCAACCGTTGGTCTAACGTCAGGATGCAGCACACGAACATTTCTAAACGGAAAAAAGTGAATAAATGTACTTGCTTTTCAAACTGATAACAAGTTGTCAATGGTTATTTATGCAAGTTTGTGTAGCCTAAACCATACCTAGGCCTAGTCAAATTTATCCTGGCTGTAGATAAAGCAGGATATGAATTTCCCAAAATTACTGTATATAATATCACAGCACTGGTATTACTACTGTACTAAGTTACAGTATGATCCATAAGTACTGTGATTAAAAATACGGTAGACAATTCAATACTGTATACATTACAGCACTGGTAGTACTACTGTAGTTTGCATTTACAGTATCAGGCATAGGTACTGTGATTTCATATACAGTAGGTGTACTGTAGAGTGAAATACAGCAACTTGCTGGTTATTTGCTGCCAGCAAGTTGCTGTAAATTTTACGTTAAACTTTTTACAGTGTATATTTATATTTTCATGCACTGGTAATTTCCCCCGCTGCTCATCCAGCTACACTGGCTACCTATGGCGGCCCGCATCAAATTCAAGTCTCTAACGCTTGCCTACAAAGTAGTCTCCGGCTCTGCTCCCACCTACTTGAATGCCCTCATACAGACTTACACTACCTCCAGACCGCTGCGCTCCTCTGACGAACGACGTCTAGCTCTACCACCGGTACGCTCAAGCCAATCCAAACTTTTCTCATCTGTTGTTCCTCGTTGGTGGAACACACTGCCAGTTCCTACAAGGGCAGGGACATCCTTTTCCACTTTCAAAAAATTCCTGAAGACCCAGCTCTTTAGAGAACATCTACTCTCATAGCAACACTTACAACAAGTCTTACTGATCCTAGCACTCACCAGCCGTTTTAAACTGACAAGTAACTGTTAAAAACAGCACTCACCGACGCACTTATTCTTACTGTACTCTAATGTTTTTTAGAGTCATAAAATTGTGAGACTGTCCTAAAATTGTGAGAATTGTTCTAAAACTTACTGTTTACCATGTTGTTAGTCGCTTTGGTTAAAAAGCGTCAGCCAAATGTAATGTAATGTAATGTAATTTCCTCGAAATTACATCTTCTAGTTATTACAGTGCATGAAAATGCACTGTTCTGTTATCCGAAGTCTTCTTCTTCTTCTTCTTCTTCTTCTTCTCACCAAATGTCTGCGTCTAATTCAGCTTCAACCGTAGAAACTTCGTTCAAACTTTGTAACATAGGTCATGAAAAGGACACTTGAGGAATGTATTTTTCACTTTTGTAAACTTTATACTTTTTGAGATATTAACAAAAAACAAACTTATTTTCCCCCATAGACTTTACATTAGCACTATGACATCACAATGGACTAATTAACTTGATTTGCACCTGTATCAACTTCCAGCTGCTCAACTAGGACCCATCAAAGGGCCAGTTAAAATGATTGCACCTGTATCAACTGCTTTCTGCTTAACTAGGCCAACTCTCTGTGTCTCCATTCTACAAGGATATAAGGCACATTCCATCCAACTTTCTATCCATTCATCCTCTTCAAACCATGCCAACTGCAGACTAACGTTAGCCTAGCGGTGAGGAGCTGCACTGTTTCAAAATACATGTCCTCACTACAATAATTCACTATTAAATAATTTAACTATTTAAACTACTCAACTATTTAACTGTTCAGCCATTTCAACTGTCAGTTGTTATCAACTATGACTCCTGCCAACTGTTTCCAAATAAAAGTTTGTTTGGCATTTTATGTTAATATACAGTATGTTTATATTTTCATGCACTGGTAATTTCCTCGAAATTACATTTTCTAGTTTTTTTTGTTTTTCAATTAAACTCATTGAAATCCATCTTAGACACCTGTGATAATTAGTTTGCCAGGTAAGCCCAATCAAAGAAAAACTACTTAATAAGGATGTTCCACATTATTAAGCATGCCACAGGTTTCAAGCAATATGGGAAAGAAAAAGGATCTCTGCTGCTGAAAAGCGTGAAATTGATGCACTACCTACGTTTGGACAGTGATTATTAAGATACATGTTTGTTATGTTATGTTATATTTATTTTATGCCTTTTCAGGGAAGCTATTATTACTGTACAATACTGCAGAATATCACATTTCACATGTTCACTTGCTATGGGAAACATACTGAAAATGTCCAAGATACTGTTAAATTAAAAATGACAACTTCCTCATTCATGTCATGCTTAATTTATTTGCTGTGCTTTTGTCCATATTTCCCTGTTCATGACTGATGTGAGGGCAAAGCAAAACATCCTACATTACCAAGATTCATAATACACAAGACGAATTAACAGTGTCAGTAGGCTATCATTCATCATTTACGCGCTGACTGGAGAATGTTTCGTGTTGATTAGAATTAGAGAGTGGATCTGATTTAATTTCTCAAGTGCAGATACAAATCCAATGCTTGTTAAGCATCAGCCGGAAGATGCAATTGGAATTCAACCATCAGGAAGTTGCAGATGTTGTAGATGTCTGTGTCACATGGCACTGTTGGTCGAAATGTGCAGCTACTCTGACAAAGCTGCAAATCGGCTCTTTCCACTGGGGAAATGCAGTCATCAGTTCTGTGGAGTTCAGGGAACATGTACATGACTCTGGGTCGACCACTGGGCACTCTGTCATTCTTTGATGGTCTGATGACATGGGAATCCCACACACGGGTAGTCTCATCTAACTCATCCTGGAAAAAAAAGGTTTATTGGGAAGAGATTATGTAATTTTTGCAATTTGTTATTCTCATGTTTTTTTTAGGGTCTAGCATAAAATATTTAACAAATACATAGAATGTAACACTCTTCTTTCTGTTGGAGCGCCATCTACTGGACGACTCGTAAATCACACTAAACAATTCCTGCACATTAGCCTTAACAGTTTAACGCCAACTAACTGTCACTAATAGTAGAATATCACACAACTGATTAGTGTGCAGAATGTCGTAGGTAGTATATATGTATAGTTTTGACTGTTCTCTGTAGTATGTATAGTTTTGACTGTTCTATGACTTTGGTAAAACCATGACCCATGCATAGGCATGCATTGTTAATTATTAATCTTCAACTATATTTATTTGTATAGCATGCACCTTTTTGCCAGTTGCCACAACAATAGTCACCTTTTTGGAGGCTAACTGCAGTTATCCCATCTGCACCCTTGTGTCGAATTTGGACATTATCATATCCATCTTCAACTTTGCCTTCACATTTTCCTGCATTCAGTAACATAAACATATGTGCTGTCTGATTATTGTTTTAGACAAAATTGTGCAAAGGGGCATCATACAGGCCCCTCTGATTGGACAGACAGTCTATCAGTCAACCCCTGGGCAAGAGGTAAATTACTATAAGTCTTGGAAAATGATGGACTGATACTTTAGTGTGATATACTGTTTCAGTGACCTCTAAATCAGATTAAACACCAAAACCACTTTCCTAGGCTGAATAATGCTTAAACAGCTTGAACATTGTGGAACACTTACATGCAAAAACACACTGGCCAATTTTGCAAAATTAGAAAAGAATGTTCCTCAACAATGCAAGATTCTAAAATTCCATGTTAAGTTAGATGGGGTCAGATATTCTTTAGAATGTGTATTCTACAGTTTTGTCAGTATTTGCTGAAGAATAATGCATAAAACAACACTAATTTTAACATATTTCCTCAACTGAATTTTCATGGTCTTTTACTATGGTGTTTAGATCACCAATTGAAATATAAAAGTGTGAAAATAAATTATGTTGCAATTAGTTTTGGGTCAGACCTTACTTTGCCTGGACTATTAGCTCCGTTGGTATTTATGCACATAAATGTTAACAAACAATTTCAAAAAACTTGTAATACATTGTTTGTTTGTCTTGTAATCAACTCAGTAATATATAGTAACAAACTCAGAAAAATAGCCTACTGAATAGGCGCAAGAATAGGGTATATTTGGGTCTTTTTCGAAACTTTCCTTCGGGGCTTTTTTCCCCTTACTCGGGACATATTTAAATATTGAGAATACAAAATCAGTTAAGTTTTCTTCTGTTGCAATTTGTTCAACCTTTTTTCATAAAATGACTGGACTATTCAGATCAGCAAACAGACAGATGTAAAACTCCATTGATTCTCTTCTGAGGAAGCCCCACCAACTTTCTATCCTCTGATTGGCCGTGCTTGCCCTTTCAATGTAGCTGTCAATAGAAGAGCCATCACAGATTCTATAGTTAACCGTCTCTGGAGCCATCGTGAATTGCGACGAAAGCGCTAAAAGTCTCTAACTTTACCATTCTCAGTGCCTCGGCCGCCTCGGACAATCCTTGGACAACCACCCAACCTTTTCACTGCCTCCATGTAGAAGGCCTAGGCTACGCTAGCCACCAATTCACCCCTTGCAGACACGTGACTTAAGTCACGTGACGGCTCCATGCTGGACGGCAAAAAGATGAGAGACGGACGGCAAATTACATTATGTCATAAAGATTATGATGAACTGAACACCATTACTATAACATCTTTTTAGTTCAATGTATTGCTGTTTGGGGTCTGATAGTCAAAGAAGATGCCAGTGGTGTTGTTAGATGAAATGGGTCATGATCGCAAATGTAAAGTTATTAAAACTGGTGGTAACAGCAAGGGGAGATAACGTTACGTTAGGCTACTGTAATTAACATTATGGTAAATGAACACCCATAAGTATTTCTGGACTAAAATATTGCAAAGCGATTTGGTTACTTTATTTGTCTTGCTTTTATCAGTTGTAACATAGTCAAAACGTTAAGAATGTCATATCAGAACATGAAATAATAACTAGCTGCCACACTTAGAAGCTAGCTATTCTAGCTAACGTTTATCGTAGCTCATAGTGCTAGGGCTAATGTAACTCGTCAGTTTGTACGTTGCCCAGCGAATAAACTTACTTCTTACATGTCTTAAGTTAAAGAATTGAAAAAAATCGGAAATAAAAAAAAAACTTGAACGGTATTATCTGTTTACATTCAGATCTTGCCAAAGACTTTGCCTAAGTGCTATCTGCCGTCCTGTTCAGAGTCTATGGTTGCTATAGCAACCGCTGCTGTGCTTCATACACTGAGGAGATAAGCATGCAATTGTGGTTGAAATACTCCCGAAACACAAAGAAAACAAACCAAAATATATCTATGCAAGAACATGGGATGTTGTTGTATTCCAAACAATAAGCCAACAGTCGTGGAAGGGCATTACTACGGTTAAATCTCACTATAATCTCCTAGCTGTGCGATATGTCCCATTACAACCCATTGATTTGATTCGTGTTCTTGCCGTCCACTAGGCTATTTTGCTGTGGCGCGAACAAAACGTGACGTCACTTGCAAGGGGTGAATAAGTTTTGGGTCACTGCTTGTGGTAAATGCATTCATCCAGATGATTTCCCGCGAAAATCCGTCAATGAATGCAGCCGTTTATACAGATGCCAAAAGGCTTCAATTTGTATGAGTCTACGTACCAAATGTATTTAGGCCCTTTAGCAAAGTAATTTCGGCGACGAAGCCGTCTCCTCACTCTGAGTTCAACACCCAGGGCCGGCCTTTCCTAAAGGCCACCAAGCAAATTGGTGGTGGGGTGGGGGGCTCTAGTGGTGCGAACTTATGGTTGGTTGCCAGGCTCGATCAAGCAAGTTAAAATATCAAGCCTGGCACACAAACTCAAAATGAAAAGGTCCAAACTCTCTGGTGCACACGGACGAAAACAAAGGAAAGAGGAGGAGGAGATCAAGCCCAGTAGGCCTAGAGCTATGTATTTTCATCTCAGACATTTGTTTTTGAAGTTTAATCAAAATTGTATTTTTTGTGATGTTGTGTGACGACAATGGTTGACGTTTCATTGCTGGTAGAAGCTAGCTTGCACTAGAATATCATTATTCTATTCTAGTAAGCTTGCTTGGTAAATGGAGCTAGCTAGCCTGATCAACACTTATTCAAGAATGTTTGATGACCAATATTTGGAAGCACGTTCTCATGTGTCGCCATTTCTCCAAGCAGTATCACTAGTGATAAACATGAACTTATTCTGTGTGTTTAAGTTCATTTGAACAATTTCACACATAGGATGCTTTGGATAAACACTTTGGTTCTGGGCTATCGTTTACATAGCTTAATCCACAAGCTGTCTTTTACAAGCAACAAAATCGTTTTTAAAAAAGGAAAATAAAAACCTAGTGATAGCCTTATTAGCCAAACTGCTTCAAGGAGTAGCCTAGCTAGTGTTTTCTTCTCTCTTCTCATTTGACATTTGTCTAGCCTTCCAGCTAGGTAAAAATGCAAAGTAATCAGAGAAAACATAGTGATGCTATGAGGTGGAAAGCTGTGGCATGCTTGGGAGAGGTCAGGCTATTGAAAGATTTTGCTGACAAATTCTATTCTATCTTAATGTAGAATCTGCTACATATGCATTCCACATAATAGGCCTACATTGCCTGCATTTTTTTCACATAGTAAATGTAATGGTGTTGGTGATGAGTGGTATTATGCTCATCACCAACACCATTACATTTACTCTGTGAATTCACGTACTATTTACATGACTGTAAATACAACCATCTACCAGGACCAGGTCTGTGCTTTGTAATTTATCTTTTAAATCTTTTTTTCATTAATTTAGCAGGGACAGCGCAGAATGTAGAAGGGGCACATTAAAGCCACGTGGCTAATTCAGTTGTTGTTGGAGTTTGTAAAAACATACATAACTGAATGTTTTCCATAACCGAAGTTCCAAAGTTACTAAAAATAAAAAATGTTCTGAGACTATTCTATTTCCTGTAGTTCATGTATGAAATATAAATGTACAGTATAATACAACATAGTGTGGCCTATAATGTATATCAGAATTTGGGGGTGTGTGAATGCAAATCTCAGTATCGCCTAGGGCAGCCAATGGGCTAGGGCCGGCCCTGTCAACACCCCTTGGATCTAGTTCTCGTAGAATATATGATATATAATACCTATATCCGTGTAGCTGGCCAGATGTTTGTAACTGTTCATGAATGAAAGTAATTACCTGATCCAAATCGTTGTATCCCTTGCGCCGGAACAGATTACATGACTTTAAAATGTTGTAAATGTTGTATCGAAACAATATAATGTGACGACTTGCAAGCAAAGCAGCAATGTCCTTATAATGAAGATCTAGATTAACATATAGCAAAACTAATTCCTGTACTGTAGTCATTCACAGTCACATTTCTGTGACTGTCTCCAGTATGGGCCAGGCTACATCAATATATCGCTTTCATGTGCTCGCACGAATTTTTTTATGTGACGTTGCACGTTGCAAACATTTTTCAGGTGCGCACCTGAAACTTTTGCGTGCGCACATGAAAGTTGTTTGTAATTCTCTAACTTTATGAAAGTTGGTTTGTATTCTCTAACTTTTTGGGGTGTCATAGGAAAATATTGTGAGCTGTTTTATTGTCAAAGAGAGGCTTTAGAAGGCCAATAATTGTGGGCGACGCATTTTTGTTAAAATATGTATTGTTTTATGAGATTAAGAATAACTTTTCCTTATTGTTTTCATTGTAGGATTACAATAAATCACCAATATATATATATTTTTTATACCTGTTTTTAATCAACTTTACCAAAAGTGCCAATAATTCTGGGGGGAACTGTATGAAGACTGACCTATTAATAACCTATACTGATGAGAAATGCAACCATAAAATGCACCCACAACCATTACCTGGGTTGTGGGTGCAACAAGCTGTGCATTTGCAACTGCCACCAGTGAACTTTGGCAATGTTGTTATTTCCTGTGTCATGTTGTGTAATGTTGAATAGGCTGGGTTGTTGACTGGCACTGTGGGAAATCCTTACAGCACAAAGAATTTGCTAAATGGGCACAAAAGGTAGGCTATACAACACAATCTATTGTCCAATTCCCATAGCAACACTTTAACCAGTGTTGCACCCTTTTGCCAGATGCCTCATAAAATGCCAGATGTCATGGCGGACGATGACATCAGGCCAGCCACAGAACTGCCGCTTTAGTTTTGTCTCTCCAATGTCTTTCTCAACATATGAGATAGTTGGAAGCTCTACATCAGCACTTCGATATCTCTCTACGAGCCTTGCAGCCACGAAGACTAACCCCACCCCCCTCATTTGAATTGAGGACACTCATGAGCACCTGATCTACCTCAGTGCCCACTGAGGTAAGCCACTGTGCCATGCCGTTTGCAGGCACAACTAATTGGTAATTTCAAAGGAACAGCAGACATCCAAATAATAAACAGTGATCATAACAGGGCCGTTCCCAAGGCCCCTCACACGTAGTAACCAAATTACTCAATTCAGTAATGAAAAAAAACATCAATTCAGGTATTTTCTTTTCAGATATGTAGGACATATTGTGAAAAGCCTCAACAAGTATTTGGTCATATATAAGTGAACATGATGGCAAAATAATGACTTGCATGTGAGGATGACCCTGAACTCCGATGGATGGGCCAGGTCCAACTGTTGGAGCACAGCATGACTCCAGGACAGGTAGCTACACCTGGTACAGATGAGGGTTTCTGTGACCAGATTGTAGTGTATCGATCAGTATCCAGCACCTGCCGTACTCTCCTGTGCAGACCACTACCACACAGCTGATGGCTGGCAGGGCTGGCACAGTAGAGCTGTACCTTCCACAGCCTATATGGCAGAAGAAGACGAAGCAAAAAATGTTTTATGAAGTGTTGGAACCTGATGGTACAACACTGCTAGTAGGAGATGACTAAAGAAATTCTGAAGATGATCAAAAGACGTGTAAGAATTGAGGTAAAAATATCCAAAAAAATGAGCTACACACATCAAAAGATTGAGAAGAAATAAGAGCGATGATGTTGTTAAAAAATTAGAAGGTATAGTGCTGCAGAGATAGAGGGGGTGGCTAGTAATTTAGCATGCTAATTTAGGTAGATATCTCTGCAGCACTATACCTTCTCATTTTTTTAATGACATCATCACTCTTATTTCTTCTCATTCTTTTGATGCGTGTAGCTCATTTTTTTGCATATTTTTACCTCAATTCTTACACATGGCACCTTTAAAAAGGGTTTCAGCCACCCACTTCCAGTCCTCAGGTGGCATTGTTTCTTGCCACAGCAATGGTAGGTCCAATGGTCTTAAGGCTAAGTTGAGACAACAGGTTTAAAATAATAATAATAATAATAATAATAATAATAAATTGTATTTGTTACATAGACCTTTCAAAGCACCCAAGGTCGCTTTACAGAGTAAACAGTAAAAAACTGTAAAATAATAATAATAATAATAATAATAAGCACACACTAGACATTTACACGTAAGACAAAAGATGCCGGACGGAATGGCGTTGTCGCCAGCGTTCCCGTGACATCAAGACAAACAAACAAATTTACAAAATAACAATTGATGTACAAGACAAAAGATGCCTGATGGAGCGGCGTAATCGCCAGCGTAACCGAGACACCTAACGGTAGACATACAAGACAGACAACAAACAAAAATGAACAAGTAATAAAATAAATAAATAAGAAATTAAAATAAAGAAAAGTCCATGTTAACTTAGTCCAACTCAGTCCAATGGCAATGATATGGCGTAACGTTACAGCTGTGTCTTCAGACCAACCCGGAGGATTTAACGTTAACATAGGCCTTCGTTAGCAGCTAGAAGCTAGTCTGCTCAATCCAGACTCAGTTAATGTCAGTTAACGGCACAATCCAGACTCTAGGCAAGGGAGATGGCAGCTCGCAGGTCTGCAGCAGCTCGGCGGCCACGGTAGATCTTTCGCAGACTAGGCCTGGGTCCAGCTGTCCCAAGAAATCTCCTCGACCAGTCAGTGAAGTGCAGCACCGCTCACGGATGAATGGATGGATGGATGGAAGGATGTACGTTAGCCATAACAAGCTCCCAATGGACCAATGTTAACGACATCAGCCGACTTGGAAGCAGTAACGTTAAAAGGGACTAACACGAATAACACGAGAACTATTAAAAAATAACATAAATAAAGAGAGAATACATTTAACTAGATAAATCAATACAAAAAATTAACATGACATTACATAAAATTACGAACATTACATAAAAACAAACAAAAACATGATGCCAGACGGAGCGGCATGTCTCGCCAGCGTCCCCATTACATAGCAACTAAAAGAACGTAGCTGATACAGAGGCATGTTTGTGAGCATGTTTAAGGGGGCAACAGGATTTGAAAGTGGGACCTCTTGATCTGCAGTAAAATACTCTACCTCTACCAGTGCATGCTTTGGTCCCCGGCATCTTCAAAAAGCCTCTCTCTGTCTTCACTCTCTTTTCAGTGGCAAAGGCAACACTCTCAACTGAATGCAATTATACCTCTTATGAGCATGTTTGAGGGGGCACAAGGATTTGAACCTGGTACCTCTTGATCTGGAGTCCAATGCTCTACCACTGAGCTATACCCGCTGCACAGGGAGGTGTACCAGACTGTCGCTTATTTTGTATCACTTGAGGGGGCAAAAGGATTTGAAACTGGGAGCTCTTGATCTGCAGTCAAATGCTCTACCACTGAGCTATACCCCCTGCACAGCGAGGTGGACCAGACTGTTGCTTATTTTGTATCACACTGCGGCTGAAACGCCCTCAACACTGCTGAACTCAAGCATTTCTTTTACCTGTCTGACTGTCTTCACTCTCTGGAGTGGCAAAGGCAACGCTCTCAACTGAATGCAATTAAACCTTGTGCCAAAATTTTGGGTGGTAGCAAAAATAGTCAGGTCTGTAGTAAAAGAGCAGATTTCATTTTGTTCCTTTGAGTAAAATCAGCTAATCTTGCATGGAGGACTTGGTGTTGGAAAATAGCCAGTCAGCCTCACCGGTGTCCATTTTGACGTCTTTTCTCGCATAACCACTTCCCTGCGATGGGTCTGTCCATTGCCACTTCAAATAAAAGCCTATGTCAGAAGTGGGATTCGAACCCACGCCTCCATTAGGAGACCAGAAATCCCTTGCCTGAGGAAGGCACATCGCCTTGAGTCTTGCGCCTTAGACCGCTCCGCCATCCCGACTGGCAGAGCTGAAGTGAAACGAGCTGCTCGAAGCTTGTGTTTTTTGCGGAGGAGACTGAGGAGACACATTTTCAGCAGTCATTTCGTTTTCAGTTGAAGCATTTGCTTTCAGGTCACGGAGTGACCAGTTTACCAGGCTGACACAAAAAAGGCAAACGCATTTGCGCACGCCAGCTTGCGTGCATGTTCGAGGGGGCACCAGGATTTGAACCTGGGACCTCTTGATCTGCAGTCAAATGCTCTACCACTGAGCTATACCCCCTGCAAAGCGAGGTGGACCAGACTGTTGCTTATTTTGTATCACACTGCGGCTGAAACGCCCTCAACACTGCTGAACTCAAGCATTTCTTTTACCTGTCTGACTGTCTTCACTCTCTGGAGTGGCAAAGGCACCGCTCTCAACTGAATGCAATTTAACGTTGTGCCAGAATTTTGGGTGGTAGCAAAAATAGTCAGGTCTGTAGTAAAAGAGCAGATTTCATTGTGTTCCGTTGAGTAAAATCAGCTAATCTTCCATGGAGGACTTGGTGTTGTGGTCCAGTCAGCCTCACCGGTGTCCATTTTGACGTCTTTTCTCGCACAACCACTTCCCTGCGATGGGTCTGTCCATTGCCACTTCAAATAAAAGCCTATGTCAGAAGTGGGATTCGAACCCACGCCTCCATTCGGAGACCAGAAATCCCTTGCCTGAGGAAGGCACGTCGCCTTGAGTCTGGCGCCTTAGACCGCTCGGCCATCCTGACTGGCAGAGCTAAAGTGAGACGAGCTGCTCGAAGCTTGTGTTTTTTGCGGAGGAGACTGAGGAGACACATTTTCAGCAGTCCTTTCATTTTCAGTTGAAGCATTTGCTTTCAGGTCACGGAGTGACCAGTTTACCAGGCTGTCACAAAAACGGCAAACGCATTTGCGCACGCCAGCTTGCGTGCATGTTTGAGGGGGCACCAGGATTTGAACCTGGGACCTCTTGATCTGCAGTCAAATGCTCTACCACTGAGCTATACCCCCTGCAAAGCAAGGTGGACCAGACTGTTGCTTATTTTGTATCACACTGCGGCTGAAACGCCCTCAACACTGCTGAACTCAAGCATTTCTTTTACCTGTCTGACTGTCTTCACTCTCTGGAGTGGCAAAGGCACCGCTCTCAACTGAATGCAATTTAACGTTGTGCCAGAATTTTGGGTGGTAGCAAAAATAGTCAGGTCTGTAGTAAAAGAGCAGATTTCATTGTGTTCCGTTGAGTAAAATCAGCTAATCTTCCATGGAGGACTTGGTGTTGTGGTCCAGTCAGCCTCACCGGTGTCCATTTTGACGTCTTTTCTCGCACAACCACTTCCCTGCGATGGGTCTGTCCATTGCCACTTCAAATAAAAGCCTATGTCAGAAGTGGGATTCGAACCCACGCCTCCATTCGGAGACCAGAAATCCCTTGCCTGAGGAAGGCACGTCGCCTTGAGTCTGGCGCCTTAGACCGCTCGGCCATCCTGACTGGCAGAGCTAAAGTGAGACGAGCTGCTCGAAGCTTGTGTTTTTTGCGGAGGAGACTGAGGAGACACATTTTCAGCAGTCCTTTCATTTTCAGTTGAAGCATTTGCTTTCAGGTCACGGAGTGACCAGTTTACCAGGCTGTCACAAAAACGGCAAAAAAGGTTAGACAAACGCATTTGAGCAGGCCAGATTACGGGCATGTTTGAGGGGGCACCAGGATTTGAACCTGGGACCTCTTGATCTGCAGTCAAATGCTCTACCACTGAGCTATACCCCCTGCACAGGGAGGTGGGCCAGACTGTTGCTTATTTTGTATCACACTGCGGCTGAAACGTCCTCAACACTGCTGAACTCAAGCATTTCTTTTACCTGTCTGATTGTCTTCACTCTCTGGAGTGGCAAAGGCAACGCTCTCAACTGAATGCAATTAAACCTTGTGCCAAAATTTTGGGTGGTAGCAAAAATAGTCAGGTCTGTAGTAAAAGAGCAGATTTCATTGTGTTCCGTTGAGTAAAATCAGCTAATCTTCCATGGAGGACTTGGTGTTGTGGTCCAGTCAGCCTCACCGGTGTCCATTTTGACGTCTTTTCTCGCACAACCACTTCCCTGCGATGGGTCTGTCCATTGCCACTTCAAATAAAAGCCTATGTCAGAAGTGGGATTCGAACCCACGCCTCCATTCGGAGACCAGAAATCCCTTGCCTGAGGAAGGCACGTCGCCTTGAGTCTGGCGCCTTAGACCGCTCGGCCATCCTGACTGGCAGAGCTAAAGTGAGACGAGCTGCTCGAAGCTTGTGTTTTTTGCGGAGGAGACTGAGGAGACACATTTTCAGCAGTCCTTTCATTTTCAGTTGAAGCATTTGCTTTCAGGTCACGGAGTGACCAGTTTACCAGGCTGTCACAAAAACGGCAAAAAAGTTAGACAAACGCATTTGAGCAGGCCAGATTACGGGCATGTTTGAGGGGGCACCAGGATTTGAACCTGGGACCTCTTGATCTGCAGTCAAATGCTCTACCACTGAGCTATACCCCCTGCACAGGGAGGTGGGCCAGACTGTTGCTTATTTTGTATCACACTGCGGCTGAAACGTCCTCAACACTGCTGAACTCAAGCATTTCTTTTACCTGTCTGATTGTCTTCACTCTCTGGAGTGGCAAAGGCAACGCTCTCAACTGAATGCAATTAAACCTTGTGCCAAAATTTTGGGTGGTAGCAAAAATAGTCAGGTCTGTAGTAAAAGAGCAGATTTCATTTTGTTCCTTTGAGTAAAATCAGCTAATCTTCCATGGAGGACTTGGTGTTGGAAAATAGCCAGTCAGCCTCACCGGTGTCCATTTTGACGTCTTTTCTCACATAACCACTTCCCTGCGATGGGTCTGTCCATTGCCACTTCAAATAAAAGCCTATGTCAGAAGTGGGATTCGAACCCACGCCTCCATTAGGAGACCAGAAATCCCTTGCCTGAGGAAGGCACATCGCCTTGAGTCTTGCGCCTTAGACCGCTCCGCCATCCCGACTGGCAGAGCTGAAGTGAAACGAGCTGCTCGAAGCTTGTGTTTTTTGCGGAGGAGACTGAGGAGACACATTTTCAGCAGTCATTTCGTTTTCAGTTGAAGCATTTGCTTTCAGGTCACGGAGTGACCAGTTTACCAGGCTGACACAAAAACGGCAAACGCATTTGCGCACGCCAGCTTGCGTGCATGTTTGAGGGGGCACCAGGATTTGAACCTGGGACCTCTTGATCTGCAGTCAAATGCTCTACCACTGAGCTATACCCCCTGCAAAGCGAGGTGGACCAGACTGTTGCTTATTTTGTATCACACTGCGGCTGAAACGCCCTCAACACTGCTGAACTCAAGCATTTCTTTTACCTGTCTGACTGTCTTCACTCTCTGGAGTGGCAAAGGCACCGCTCTCAACTGAATGCAATTTAACGTTGTGCCAGAATTTTGGGTGGTAGCAAAAATAGTCAGGTCTGTAGTAAAAGAGCAGATTTCATTGTGTTCCGTTGAGTAAAATCAGCTAATCTTCCATGGAGGACTTGGTGTTGTGGTCCAGTCAGCCTCACCGGTGTCCATTTTGACGTCTTTTCTCGCACAACCACTTCCCTGCGATGGGTCTGTCCATTGCCACTTCAAATAAAAGCCTATGTCAGAAGTGGGATTCGAACCCACGCCTCCATTCGGAGACCAGAAATCCCTTGCCTGAGGAAGGCACGTCGCCTTGAGTCTGGCGCCTTAGACCGCTCGGCCATCCTGACTGGCAGAGCTAAAGTGAGACGAGCTGCTCGAAGCTTGTGTTTTTTGCGGAGGAGACTGAGGAGACACATTTTCAGCAGTCCTTTCATTTTCAGTTGAAGCATTTGCTTTCAGGTCACGGAGTGACCAGTTTTTCCAGGCTGTCACAAAAACGGCAAACGCATTTGCGCACGCCAGCTTGCGTGCATGTTTGAGGGGGCACCAGGATTTGAACCTGGGACCTCTTGATCTGCAGTCAAATGCTCTACCACTGAGCTATACCCCCTGCAAAGCGAGGTGGACCAGACTGTTGCTTATTTTGTATCACACTGCGGCTGAAACGCCCTCAACACTGCTGAACTCAAGCATTTCTTTTACCTGTCTGACTGTCTTCACTCTCTGGAGTGGCAAAGGCACCGCTCTCAACTGAATGCAATTTAACGTTGTGCCAGAATTTTGGGTGGTAGCAAAAATAGTCAGGTCTGTAGTAAAAGAGCAGATTTCATTGTGTTCCGTTGAGTAAAATCAGCTAATCTTCCATGGAGGACTTGGTGTTGTGGTCCAGTCAGCCTCACCGGTGTCCATTTTGACGTCTTTTCTCGCACAACCACTTCCCTGCGATGGGTCTGTCCATTGCCACTTCAAATAAAAGCCTATGTCAGAAGTGGGATTCGAACCCACGCCTCCATTCGGAGACCAGAAATCCCTTGCCTGAGGAAGGCACGTCGCCTTGAGTCTGGCGCCTTAGACCGCTCGGCCATCCTGACTGGCAGAGCTAAAGTGAGACGAGCTGCTCGAAGCTTGTGTTTTTTGCGGAGGAGACTGAGGAGACACATTTTCAGCAGTCCTTTCATTTTCAGTTGAAGCATTTGCTTTCAGGTCACGGAGTGACCAGTTTACCAGGCTGTCACAAAAACGGCAAAAAAGTTAGACAAACGCATTTGAGCAGGCCAGATTACGTGCATGTTTGAGGGGGCACCAGGATTTGAACCTGGGACCTCTTGATCTGCAGTCAAATGCTCTACCACTGAGCTATACCCCCTGCACAGGGAGGTGGGCCAGACTGTTGCTTATTTTGTATCACACTGCGGCTGAAACGTCCTCAACACTGCTGAACTCAAGCATTTCTTTTACCTGTCTGATTGTCTTCACTCTCTGGAGTGGCAAAGGCAACGCTCTCAACTGAATGCAATTAAACCTTGTGCCAAAATTTTGGGTGGTAGCAAAAAAATTCAGGTCTGTAGTAAAAGAGCAGATTTCATTTTGTTCCTTTGAGTAAAATCAGCTAATCTTCCATGGAGGACTTGGTGTTGGAAAATAGCCAGTCAGCCTCACCGGTGTCCATTTTGACGTCTTTTCTGGCATAACCACTTCCCTGCGATGGGTCTGTCCATTGCCACTTCAAATAAAAGCCTATGTCAGAAGTGGGATTCGAACCCACGCCTCCATTAGGAGACCAGAAATCCCTTGCCTGAGGAAGGCACATCGCCTTGAGTCTTGCGCCTTAGACCGCTCCGCCATCCCGACTGGCAGAGCTGAAATGAAACGAGCTGCTCGAAGCTTGTGTTTTTTGCGGAGGAGACTGAGGAGACACATTTTCAGCAGTCATTTCGTTTTCAGTTGAAGCATTTGCTTTCAGGTCACGGAGTGACCAGTTTACCAGGCTGACACAAAAACGGCAAACGCATTTGCGCACGCCAGCTTGCGTGCATGTTTGAGGGGGCACCAGGATTTGAACCTGGGACCTCTTGATCTGCAGTCAAATGCTCTACCACTGAGCTATACCCCCTGCAAAGCGAGGTGGACCAGACTGTTGCTTATTTTGTATCACACTGCGGCTGAAACGCCCTCAACACTGCTGAACTCAAGCATTTCTTTTACCTGTCTGACTGTCTTCACTCTCTGGAGTGGCAAAGGCACCGCTCTCAACTGAATGCAATTTAACGTTGTGCCAGAATTTTGGGTGGTAGCAAAAATAGTCAGGTCTGTAGTAAAAGAGCAGATTTCATTGTGTTCCGTTGAGTAAAATCAGCTAATCTTCCATGGAGGACTTGGTGTTGTGGTCCAGTCAGCCTCACCGGTGTCCATTTTGACGTCTTTTCTCGCACAACCACTTCCCTGCGATGGGTCTGTCCATTGCCACTTCAAATAAAAGCCTATGTCAGAAGTGGGATTCGAACCCACGCCTCCATTCGGAGACCAGAAATCACTTGAATGAGGAAGGCACGTCGCCTTGAGTCTGGCGCCTTAGACCGCTCGGCCATCCTGACTGGCAGAGCTAAAGTGAGACGAGCTGCTCGAAGTTTGTGTTTTTTGCGGAGGAGACTGAGGAGACACATTTTCAGCAGTCCTTTCATTTTCAGTTGAAGCATTTGCTTTCAGGTCACGGAGTGACCAGTTTACCAGGCTGTGACAAAAACGGCAAAAAAGTTAGACAAACGCATTTGAGCAGGCCAGATTACGTGCATGTTTGAGGGGGCACCAGGATTTGAACCTGGGACCTCTTGATCTGCAGTCAAATGCTCTACCACTGAGCTATACCCCCTGCACAGGGAGGTGGGCCAGACTGTTGCTTATTTTGTATCACACTGCGGCTGAAACGTCCTCAACACTGCTGAACTCAAGCATTTCTTTTACCTGTCTGATTGTCTTCACTCTCTGGAGTGGCAAAGGCAACGCTCTCAACTGAATGCAATTAAACCTTGTGCCAAAATTTTGGGTGGTAGCAAAAATAGTCAGGTCTGTAGTAAAAGAGCAGATTTCATTTTGTTCCTTTGAGTAAAATCAGCTAATCTTCCATGGAGGACTTGGTGTTGGAAAATAGCCAGTCAGCCTCACCGGTGTCCATTTTGACGTCTTTTCTCGCATAACCACTTCCCTGCGATGGGTCTGTCCATTGCCACTTCAAATAAAAGCCTATGTCAGAAGTGGGATTCGAACCCACGCCTCCATTAGGAGACCAGAAATCCCTTGCCTGAGGAAGGCACATCGCCTTGAGTCTTGCGCCTTAGACCGCTCCGCCATCCCGACTGGCAGAGCTGAAGTGAAACGAGCTGCTCGAAGCTTGTGTTTTTTGCGGACGAGACTGAGGAGACACATTTTCAGCAGTCATTTCGTTTTCAGTTGAAGTATTTGCTTTCAGGTCACGGAGTGACCAGTTTACCAGGCTGACACAAAAACGGCAAACGCATTTGCGCACGCCAGCTTGCGTGCATGTTTGAGGGGGCACCAGGATTTGAACCTGGGACCTCTTGATCTGCAGTCAAATGCTCTACCACTGAGCTATACCCCCTGCAAAGCGAGGTGGACCAGACTGTTGCTTATTTTGTATCACACTGCGGCTGAAACGCCCTCAACACTGCTGAACTCAAGCATTTCTTTTACCTGTCTGACTGTCTTCACTCTCTGGAGTGGCAAAGGCACCGCTCTCAACTGAATGCAATTTAACGTTGTGCCAGAATTTTGGGTGGTAGCAAAAATAGTCAGGTCTGTAGTAAAAGAGCAGATTTCATTGTGTTCCGTTGAGTAAAATCAGCTAATCTTCCATGGAGGACTTGGTGTTGTGGTCCAGTCAGCCTCACCGGTGTCCATTTTGACGTCTTTTCTCGCACAACCACTTCCCTGCGATGGGTCTGTCCATTGCCACTTCAAATAAAAGCCTATGTCAGAAGTGGGATTCGAACCCACGCCTCCATTCGGAGACCAGAAATCCCTTGCCTGAGGAAGGCACGTCGCCTTGAGTCTGGCGCCTTAGACCGCTCGGCCATCCTGACTGGCAGAGCTAAAGTGAGACGAGCTGCTCGAAGCTTGTGTTTTTTGCGGAGGAGACTGAGGAGACACATTTTCAGCAGTCCTTTCATTTTCAGTTGAAGCATTTGCTTTCAGGTCACGGAGTGACCAGTTTACCAGGCTGTCACAAAAACGGCAAAAAAGTTAGACAAACGCATTTGAGCAGGCCAGATTACGTGCATGTTTGAGGGGGCACCAGGATTTGAACCTGGGACCTCTTGATCTGCAGTCAAATGCTCTACCACTGAGCTATACCCCCTGCACAGGGAGGTGGGCCAGACTGTTGCTTATTTTGTATCACACTGCGGCTGAAACGTCCTCAACACTGCTGAACTCAAGCATTTCTTTTACCTGTCTGATTGTCTTCACTCTCTGGAGTGGCAAAGGCAACGCTCTCAACTGAATGCAATTAAACCTTGTGCCAAAATTTTGGGTGGTAGCAAAAATAGTCAGGTCTGTAGTAAAAGAGCAGATTTCATTTTGTTCCTTTGAGTAAAATCAGCTAATCTTCCATGGAGGACTTGGTGTTGGAAAATAGCCAGTCAGCCTCACCGGTGTCCATTTTGACGTCTTTTCTCGCATAACCACTTCCCTGCGATGGGTCTGTCCATTGCCACTTCAAATAAAAGCCTATGTCAGAAGTGGGATTCGAACCCACGCCTCCATTAGGAGACCAGAAATCCCTTGCCTGAGGAAGGCACATCGCCTTGAGTCTTGCGCCTTAGACCGCTCCGCCATCCCGACTGGCAGAGCTGAAGTGAAACGAGCTGCTCGAAGCTTGTGTTTTTTGCGGACGAGACTGAGGAGACACATTTTCAGCAGTCATTTCGTTTTCAGTTGAAGTATTTGCTTTCAGGTCACGGAGTGACCAGTTTACCAGGCTGACACAAAAACGGCAAACGCATTTGCGCACGCCAGCTTGCGTGCATGTTTGAGGGGGCACCAGGATTTGAACCTGGCACCTCTTGATCTGCAGTCAAATGCTCTACCACTGAGCTATACCCCCTGCAAAGCGAGGTGGACCAGACTGTTGCTTATTTTGTATCACACTGCGGCTGAAACGCCCTCAACACTGCTGAACTCAAGCATTTCTTTTACCTGTCTGACTGTCTTCACTCTCTGGAGTGGCAAAGGCACCGCTCTCAACTGAATGCAATTTAACGTTGTGCCAGAATTTTGGGTGGTAGCAAAAATAGTCAGGTCTGTAGTAAAAGAGCAGATTTCATTGTGTTCCGTTGAGTAAAATCAGCTAATCTTCCATGGAGGACTTGGTGTTGTGGTCCAGTCAGCCTCACCGGTGTCCATTTTGACGTCTTTTCTCGCACAACCACTTCCCTGCGATGGGTCTGTCCATTGCCACTTCAAATAAAAGCCTATGTCAGAAGTGGGATTCGAACCCACGCCTCCATTCGGAGACCAGAAATCCCTTGCCTGAGGAAGGCACGTCGCCTTGAGTCTGGCGCCTTAGACCGCTCGGCCATCCTGACTGGCAGAGCTAAAGTGAGACGAGCTGCTCGAAGCTTGTGTTTTTTGCGGAGGAGACTGAGGAGACACATTTTCAGCAGTCCTTTCATTTTCAGTTGAAGCATTTGCTTTCAGGTCACGGAGTGACCAGTTTACCAGGCTGTCACAAAAACGGCAAAAAAGTTAGACAAACGCATTTGAGCAGGCCAGATTACGTGCATGTTTGAGGGGGCACCAGGATTTGAACCTGGGACCTCTTGATCTGCAGTCAAATGCTCTACCACTGAGCTATACCCCCTGCACAGGGAGGTGGGCCAGACTGTTGCTTATTTTGTATCACACTGCGGCTGAAACGTCCTCAACACTGCTGAACTCAAGCATTTCTTTTACCTGTCTGATTGTCTTCACTCTCTGGAGTGGCAAAGGCAACGCTCTCAACTGAATGCAATTAAACCTTGTGCCAAAATTTTGGGTGGTAGCAAAAAAATTCAGGTCTGTAGTAAAAGAGCAGATTTCATTTTGTTCCTTTGAGTAAAATCAGCTAATCTTCCATGGAGGACTTGGTGTTGGAAAATAGCCAGTCAGCCTCACCGGTGTCCATTTTGACGTCTTTTCTGGCATAACCACTTCCCTGCGATGGGTCTGTCCATTGCCACTTCAAATAAAAGCCTATGTCAGAAGTGGGATTCGAACCCACGCCTCCATTAGGAGACCAGAAATCCCTTGCCTGAGGAAGGCACATCGCCTTGAGTCTTGCGCCTTAGACCGCTCCGCCATCCCGACTGGCAGAGCTGAAATGAAACGAGCTGCTCGAAGCTTGTGTTTTTTGCGGAGGAGACTGAGGAGACACATTTTCAGCAGTCATTTCGTTTTCAGTTGAAGCATTTGCTTTCAGGTCACGGAGTGACCAGTTTACCAGGCTGACACAAAAACGGCAAACGCATTTGCGCACGCCAGCTTGCGTGCATGTTTGAGGGGGCACCAGGATTTGAACCTGGGACCTCTTGATCTGCAGTCAAATGCTCTACCACTGAGCTATACCCCCTGCAAAGCGAGGTGGACCAGACTGTTGCTTATTTTGTATCACACTGCGGCTGAAACGCCCTCAACACTGCTGAACTCAAGCATTTCTTTTACCTGTCTGACTGTCTTCACTCTCTGGAGTGGCAAAGGCACCGCTCTCAACTGAATGCAATTTAACGTTGTGCCAGAATTTTGGGTGGTAGCAAAAATAGTCAGGTCTGTAGTAAAAGAGCAGATTTCATTGTGTTCCGTTGAGTAAAATCAGCTAATCTTCCATGGAGGACTTGGTGTTGTGGTCCAGTCAGCCTCACCGGTGTCCATTTTGACGTCTTTTCTCGCACAACCACTTCCCTGCGATGGGTCTGTCCATTGCCACTTCAAATAAAAGCCTATGTCAGAAGTGGGATTCGAACCCACGCCTCCATTCGGAGACCAGAAATCACTTGAATGAGGAAGGCACGTCGCCTTGAGTCTGGCGCCTTAGACCGCTCGGCCATCCTGACTGGCAGAGCTAAAGTGAGACGAGCTGCTCGAAGTTTGTGTTTTTTGCGGAGGAGACTGAGGAGACACATTTTCAGCAGTCCTTTCATTTTCAGTTGAAGCATTTGCTTTCAGGTCACGGAGTGACCAGTTTACCAGGCTGTGACAAAAACGGCAAAAAAGTTAGACAAACGCATTTGAGCAGGCCAGATTACGTGCATGTTTGAGGGGGCACCAGGATTTGAACCTGGGACCTCTTGATCTGCAGTCAAATGCTCTACCACTGAGCTATACCCCCTGCACAGGGAGGTGGGCCAGACTGTTGCTTATTTTGTATCACACTGCGGCTGAAACGTCCTCAACACTGCTGAACTCAAGCATTTCTTTTACCTGTCTGATTGTCTTCACTCTCTGGAGTGGCAAAGGCAACGCTCTCAACTGAATGCAATTAAACCTTGTGCCAAAATTTTGGGTGGTAGCAAAAATAGTCAGGTCTGTAGTAAAAGAGCAGATTTCATTTTGTTCCTTTGAGTAAAATCAGCTAATCTTCCATGGAGGACTTGGTGTTGGAAAATAGCCAGTCAGCCTCACCGGTGTCCATTTTGACGTCTTTTCTCGCATAACCACTTCCCTGCGATGGGTCTGTCCATTGCCACTTCAAATAAAAGCCTATGTCAGAAGTGGGATTCGAACCCACGCCTCCATTAGGAGACCAGAAATCCCTTGCCTGAGGAAGGCACATCGCCTTGAGTCTTGCGCCTTAGACCGCTCCGCCATCCCGACTGGCAGAGCTGAAGTGAAACGAGCTGCTCGAAGCTTGTGTTTTTTGCGGAGGAGACTGAGGAGACACATTTTCAGCAGTCATTTCGTTTTCAGTTGAAGTATTTGCTTTCAGGTCACGGAGTGACCAGTTTACCAGGCTGACACAAAAACGGCAAACGCATTTGCGCACGCCAGCTTGCGTGCATGTTTGAGGGGGCACCAGGATTTGAACCTGGGACCTCTTGATCTGCAGTCAAATGCTCTACCACTGAGCTATACCCCCTGCAAAGCGAGGTGGACCAGACTGTTGCTTATTTTGTATCACACTGCGGCTGAAACGCCCTCAACACTGCTGAACTCAAGCATTTCTTTTACCTGTCTGACTGTCTTCACTCTCTGGAGTGGCAAAGGCACCGCTCTCAACTGAATGCAATTTAACGTTGTGCCAGAATTTTGGGTGGTAGCAAAAATAGTCAGGTCTGTAGTAAAAGAGCAGATTTCATTGTGTTCCGTTGAGTAAAATCAGCTAATCTTCCATGGAGGACTTGGTGTTGTGGTCCAGTCAGCCTCACCGGTGTCCATTTTGACGTCTTTTCTCGCACAACCACTTCCCTGCGATGGGTCTGTCCATTGCCACTTCAAATAAAAGCCTATGTCAGAAGTGGGATTCGAACCCACGCCTCCATTCGGAGACCAGAAATCCCTTGCCTGAGGAAGGCACGTCGCCTTGAGTCTGGCGCCTTAGACCGCTCGGCCATCCTGACTGGCAGAGCTAAAGTGAGACGAGCTGCTCGAAGCTTGTGTTTTTTGCGGAGGAGACTGAGGAGACACATTTTCAGCAGTCCTTTCATTTTCAGTTGAAGCATTTGCTTTCAGGTCACGGAGTGACCAGTTTACCAGGCTGTCACAAAAACGGCAAAAAAGTTAGACAAACGCATTTGAGCAGGCCAGATTACGTGCATGTTTGAGGGGGCACCAGGATTTGAACCTGGGACCTCTTGATCTGCAGTCAAATGCTCTACCACTGAGCTATACCCCCTGCACAGGGAGGTGGGCCAGACTGTTGCTTATTTTGTATCACACTGCGGCTGAAACGTCCTCAACACTGCTGAACTCAAGCATTTCTTTTACCTGTCTGATTGTCTTCACTCTCTGGAGTGGCAAAGGCAACGCTCTCAACTGAATGCAATTAAACCTTGTGCCAAAATTTTGGGTGGTAGCAAAAAAATTCAGGTCTGTAGTAAAAGAGCAGATTTCATTTTGTTCCTTTGAGTAAAATCAGCTAATCTTCCATGGAGGACTTGGTGTTGGAAAATAGCCAGTCAGCCTCACCGGTGTCCATTTTGACGTCTTTTCTGGCATAACCACTTCCCTGCGATGGGTCTGTCCATTGCCACTTCAAATAAAAGCCTATGTCAGAAGTGGGATTCGAACCCACGCCTCCATTAGGAGACCAGAAATCCCTTGCCTGAGGAAGGCACATCGCCTTGAGTCTTGCGCCTTAGACCGCTCCGCCATCCCGACTGGCAGAGCTGAAATGAAACGAGCTGCTCGAAGCTTGTGTTTTTTGCGGAGGAGACTGAGGAGACACATTTTCAGCAGTCATTTCGTTTTCAGTTGAAGCATTTGCTTTCAGGTCACGGAGTGACCAGTTTACCAGGCTGACACAAAAACGGCAAACGCATTTGCGCACGCCAGCTTGCGTGCATGTTTGAGGGGGCACCAGGATTTGAACCTGGGACCTCTTGATCTGCAGTCAAATGCTCTACCACTGAGCTATACCCCCTGCAAAGCGAGGTGGACCAGACTGTTGCTTATTTTGTATCACACTGCGGCTGAAACGCCCTCAACACTGCTGAACTCAAGCATTTCTTTTACCTGTCTGACTGTCTTCACTCTCTGGAGTGGCAAAGGCACCGCTCTCAACTGAATGCAATTTAACGTTGTGCCAGAATTTTGGGTGGTAGCAAAAATAGTCAGGTCTGTAGTAAAAGAGCAGATTTCATTGTGTTCCGTTGAGTAAAATCAGCTAATCTTCCATGGAGGACTTGGTGTTGTGGTCCAGTCAGCCTCACCGGTGTCCATTTTGACGTCTTTTCTCGCACAACCACTTCCCTGCGATGGGTCTGTCCATTGCCACTTCAAATAAAAGCCTATGTCAGAAGTGGGATTCGAACCCACGCCTCCATTCGGAGACCAGAAATCACTTGAATGAGGAAGGCACGTCGCCTTGAGTCTGGCGCCTTAGACCGCTCGGCCATCCTGACTGGCAGAGCTAAAGTGAGACGAGCTGCTCGAAGTTTGTGTTTTTTGCGGAGGAGACTGAGGAGACACATTTTCAGCAGTCCTTTCATTTTCAGTTGAAGCATTTGCTTTCAGGTCACGGAGTGACCAGTTTACCAGGCTGTGACAAAAACGGCAAAAAAGTTAGACAAACGCATTTGAGCAGGCCAGATTACGTGCATGTTTGAGGGGGCACCAGGATTTGAACCTGGGACCTCTTGATCTGCAGTCAAATGCTCTACCACTGAGCTATACCCCCTGCACAGGGAGGTGGGCCAGACTGTTGCTTATTTTGTATCACACTGCGGCTGAAACGTCCTCAACACTGCTGAACTCAAGCATTTCTTTTACCTGTCTGATTGTCTTCACTCTCTGGAGTGGCAAAGGCAACGCTCTCAACTGAATGCAATTAAACCTTGTGCCAAAATTTTGGGTGGTAGCAAAAATAGTCAGGTCTGTAGTAAAAGAGCAGATTTCATTTTGTTCCTTTGAGTAAAATCAGCTAATCTTCCATGGAGGACTTGGTGTTGGAAAATAGCCAGTCAGCCTCACCGGTGTCCATTTTGACGTCTTTTCTCGCATAACCACTTCCCTGCGATGGGTCTGTCCATTGCCACTTCAAATAAAAGCCTATGTCAGAAGTGGGATTCGAACCCACGCCTCCATTAGGAGACCAGAAATCCCTTGCCTGAGGAAGGCACATCGCCTTGAGTCTTGCGCCTTAGACCGCTCCGCCATCCCGACTGGCAGAGCTGAAGTGAAACGAGCTGCTCGAAGCTTGTGTTTTTTGCGGACGAGACTGAGGAGACACATTTTCAGCAGTCATTTCGTTTTCAGTTGAAGTATTTGCTTTCAGGTCACGGAGTGACCAGTTTACCAGGCTGACACAAAAACGGCAAACGCATTTGCGCACGCCAGCTTGCGTGCATGTTTGAGGGGGCACCAGGATTTGAACCTGGGACCTCTTGATCTGCAGTCAAATGCTCTACCACTGAGCTATACCCCCTGCAAAGCGAGGTGGACCAGACTGTTGCTTATTTTGTATCACACTGCGGCTGAAACGCCCTCAACACTGCTGAACTCAAGCATTTCTTTTACCTGTCTGACTGTCTTCACTCTCTGGAGTGGCAAAGGCACCGCTCTCAACTGAATGCAATTTAACGTTGTGCCAGAATTTTGGGTGGTAGCAAAAATAGTCAGGTCTGTAGTAAAAGAGCAGATTTCATTGTGTTCCGTTGAGTAAAATCAGCTAATCTTCCATGGAGGACTTGGTGTTGTGGTCCAGTCAGCCTCACCGGTGTCCATTTTGACGTCTTTTCTCGCACAACCACTTCCCTGCGATGGGTCTGTCCATTGCCACTTCAAATAAAAGCCTATGTCAGAAGTGGGATTCGAACCCACGCCTCCATTCGGAGACCAGAAATCCCTTGCCTGAGGAAGGCACATCGCCTTGAGTCTGGCGCCTTAGACCGCTCGGCCATCCTGACTGGCAGAGCTAAAGTGAGACGAGCTGCTCGAAGCTTGTGTTTTTTGCGGAGGAGACTGAGGAGACACATTTTCAGCAGTCCTTTCATTTTCAGTTGAAGCATTTGCTTTCAGGTCACGGAGTGACCAGTTTACCAGGCTGTCACAAAAACGGCAAAAAAGTTAGACAAACGCATTTGAGCAGGCCAGATTACGTGCATGTTTGAGGGGGCACCAGGATTTGAACCTGGGACCTCTTGATCTGCAGTCAAATGCTCTACCACTGAGCTATACCCCCTGCACAGGGAGGTGGGCCAGACTGTTGCTTATTTTGTATCACACTGCGGCTGAAACGTCCTCAACACTGCTGAACTCAAGCATTTCTTTTACCTGTCTGATTGTCTTCACTCTCTGGAGTGGCAAAGGCAACGCTCTCAACTGAATGCAATTAAACCTTGTGCCAAAATTTTGGGTGGTAGCAAAAAAATTCAGGTCTGTAGTAAAAGAGCAGATTTCATTTTGTTCCTTTGAGTAAAATCAGCTAATCTTCCATGGAGGACTTGGTGTTGGAAAATAGCCAGTCAGCCTCACCGGTGTCCATTTTGACGTCTTTTCTGGCATAACCACTTCCCTGCGATGGGTCTGTCCATTGCCACTTCAAATAAAAGCCTATGTCAGAAGTGGGATTCGAACCCACGCCTCCATTAGGAGACCAGAAATCCCTTGCCTGAGGAAGGCACATCGCCTTGAGTCTTGCGCCTTAGACCGCTCCGCCATCCCGACTGGCAGAGCTGAAATGAAACGAGCTGCTCGAAGCTTGTGTTTTTTGCGGAGGAGACTGAGGAGACACATTTTCAGCAGTCATTTCGTTTTCAGTTGAAGCATTTGCTTTCAGGTCACGGAGTGACCAGTTTACCAGGCTGACACAAAAACGGCAAACGCATTTGCGCACGCCAGCTTGCGTGCATGTTTGAGGGGGCACCAGGATTTGAACCTGGGACCTCTTGATCTGCAGTCAAATGCTCTACCACTGAGCTATACCCCCTGCAAAGCGAGGTGGACCAGACTGTTGCTTATTTTGTATCACACTGCGGCTGAAACGCCCTCAACACTGCTGAACTCAAGCATTTCTTTTACCTGTCTGACTGTCTTCACTCTCTGGAGTGGCAAAGGCACCGCTCTCAACTGAATGCAATTTAACGTTGTGCCAGAATTTTGGGTGGTAGCAAAAATAGTCAGGTCTGTAGTAAAAGAGCAGATTTCATTGTGTTCCGTTGAGTAAAATCAGCTAATCTTCCATGGAGGACTTGGTGTTGTGGTCCAGTCAGCCTCACCGGTGTCCATTTTGACGTCTTTTCTCGCACAACCACTTCCCTGCGATGGGTCTGTCCATTGCCACTTCAAATAAAAGCCTATGTCAGAAGTGGGATTCGAACCCACGCCTCCATTCGGAGACCAGAAATCACTTGAATGAGGAAGGCACGTCGCCTTGAGTCTGGCGCCTTAGACCGCTCGGCCATCCTGACTGGCAGAGCTAAAGTGAGACGAGCTGCTCGAAGTTTGTGTTTTTTGCGGAGGAGACTGAGGAGACACATTTTCAGCAGTCCTTTCATTTTCAGTTGAAGCATTTGCTTTCAGGTCACGGAGTGACCAGTTTACCAGGCTGTGACAAAAACGGCAAAAAAGTTAGACAAACGCATTTGAGCAGGCCAGATTACGTGCATGTTTGAGGGGGCACCAGGATTTGAACCTGGGACCTCTTGATCTGCAGTCAAATGCTCTACCACTGAGCTATACCCCCTGCACAGGGAGGTGGGCCAGACTGTTGCTTATTTTGTATCACACTGCGGCTGAAACGTCCTCAACACTGCTGAACTCAAGCATTTCTTTTACCTGTCTGATTGTCTTCACTCTCTGGAGTGGCAAAGGCAACGCTCTCAACTGAATGCAATTAAACCTTGTGCCAAAATTTTGGGTGGTAGCAAAAATAGTCAGGTCTGTAGTAAAAGAGCAGATTTCATTTTGTTCCTTTGAGTAAAATCAGCTAATCTTCCATGGAGGACTTGGTGTTGGAAAATAGCCAGTCAGCCTCACCGGTGTCCATTTTGACGTCTTTTCTCGCATAACCACTTCCCTGCGATGGGTCTGTCCATTGCCACTTCAAATAAAAGCCTATGTCAGAAGTGGGATTCGAACCCACGCCTCCATTAGGAGACCAGAAATCCCTTGCCTGAGGAAGGCACATCGCCTTGAGTCTTGCGCCTTAGACCGCTCCGCCATCCCGACTGGCAGAGCTGAAGTGAAACGAGCTGCTCGAAGCTTGTGTTTTTTGCGGACGAGACTGAGGAGACACATTTTCAGCAGTCATTTCGTTTTCAGTTGAAGTATTTGCTTTCAGGTCACGGAGTGACCAGTTTACCAGGCTGACACAAAAACGGCAAACGCATTTGCGCACGCCAGCTTGCGTGCATGTTTGAGGGGGCACCAGGATTTGAACCTGGGACCTCTTGATCTGCAGTCAAATGCTCTACCACTGAGCTATACCCCCTGCAAAGCGAGGTGGACCAGACTGTTGCTTATTTTGTATCACACTGCGGCTGAAACGCCCTCAACACTGCTGAACTCAAGCATTTCTTTTACCTGTCTGACTGTCTTCACTCTCTGGAGTGGCAAAGGCACCGCTCTCAACTGAATGCAATTTAACGTTGTGCCAGAATTTTGGGTGGTAGCAAAAATAGTCAGGTCTGTAGTAAAAGAGCAGATTTCATTGTGTTCCGTTGAGTAAAATCAGCTAATCTTCCATGGAGGACTTGGTGTTGTGGTCCAGTCAGCCTCACCGGTGTCCATTTTGACGTCTTTTCTCGCACAACCACTTCCCTGCGATGGGTCTGTCCATTGCCACTTCAAATAATAGCCTATGTCAGAAGTGGGATTCGAACCCACGCCTCCATTCGGAGACCAGAAATCCCTTGCCTGAGGAAGGCACGTCGCCTTGAGTCTGGCGCCTTAGACCGCTCGGCCATCCTGACTGGCAGAGCTAAAGTGAGACGAGCTGCTCGAAGCTTGTGTTTTTTGCGGAGGAGACTGAGGAGACACATTTTCAGCAGTCCTTTCATTTTCAGTTGAAGCATTTGCTTTCAGGTCACGGAGTGACCAGTTTACCAGGCTGTCACAAAAACGGCAAAAAAGTTAGACAAACGCATTTGAGCAGGCCAGATTACGTGCATGTTTGAGGGGGCACCAGGATTTGAACCTGGGACCTCTTGATCTGCAGTCAAATGCTCTACCACTGAGCTATACCCCCTGCACAGGGAGGTGGGCCAGACTGTTGCTTATTTTGTATCACACTGCGGCTGAAACGTCCTCAACACTGCTGAACTCAAGCATTTCTTTTACCTGTCTGATTGTCTTCACTCTCTGGAGTGGCAAAGGCAACGCTCTCAACTGAATGCAATTAAACCTTGTGCCAAAATTTTGGGTGGTAGCAAAAAAATTCAGGTCTGTAGTAAAAGAGCAGATTTCATTTTGTTCCTTTGAGTAAAATCAGCTAATCTTCCATGGAGGACTTGGTGTTGGAAAATAGCCAGTCAGCCTCACCGGTGTCCATTTTGACGTCTTTTCTGGCATAACCACTTCCCTGCGATGGGTCTGTCCATTGCCACTTCAAATAAAAGCCTATGTCAGAAGTGGGATTCGAACCCACGCCTCCATTAGGAGACCAGAAATCCCTTGCCTGAGGAAGGCACATCGCCTTGAGTCTTGCGCCTTAGACCGCTCCGCCATCCCGACTGGCAGAGCTGAAATGAAACGAGCTGCTCGAAGCTTGTGTTTTTTGCGGAGGAGACTGAGGAGACACATTTTCAGCAGTCATTTCGTTTTCAGTTGAAGCATTTGCTTTCAGGTCACGGAGTGACCAGTTTACCAGGCTGACACAAAAACGGCAAACGCATTTGCGCACGCCAGCTTGCGTGCATGTTTGAGGGGGCACCAGGATTTGAACCTGGGACCTCTTGATCTGCAGTCAAATGCTCTACCACTGAGCTATACCCCCTGCAAAGCGAGGTGGACCAGACTGTTGCTTATTTTGTATCACACTGCGGCTGAAACGCCCTCAACACTGCTGAACTCAAGCATTTCTTTTACCTGTCTGACTGTCTTCACTCTCTGGAGTGGCAAAGGCACCGCTCTCAACTGAATGCAATTTAACGTTGTGCCAGAATTTTGGGTGGTAGCAAAAATAGTCAGGTCTGTAGTAAAAGAGCAGATTTCATTGTGTTCCGTTGAGTAAAATCAGCTAATCTTCCATGGAGGACTTGGTGTTGTGGTCCAGTCAGCCTCACCGGTGTCCATTTTGACGTCTTTTCTCGCACAACCACTTCCCTGCGATGGGTCTGTCCATTGCCACTTCAAATAAAAGCCTATGTCAGAAGTGGGATTCGAACCCACGCCTCCATTCGGAGACCAGAAATCACTTGAATGAGGAAGGCACGTCGCCTTGAGTCTGGCGCCTTAGACCGCTCGGCCATCCTGACTGGCAGAGCTAAAGTGAGACGAGCTGCTCGAAGTTTGTGTTTTTTGCGGAGGAGACTGAGGAGACACATTTTCAGCAGTCCTTTCATTTTCAGTTGAAGCATTTGCTTTCAGGTCACGGAGTGACCAGTTTACCAGGCTGTGACAAAAACGGCAAAAAAGTTAGACAAACGCATTTGAGCAGGCCAGATTACGTGCATGTTTGAGGGGGCACCAGGATTTGAACCTGGGACCTCTTGATCTGCAGTCAAATGCTCTACCACTGAGCTATACCCCCTGCACAGGGAGGTGGGCCAGACTGTTGCTTATTTTGTATCACACTGCGGCTGAAACGTCCTCAACACTGCTGAACTCAAGCATTTCTTTTACCTGTCTGATTGTCTTCACTCTCTGGAGTGGCAAAGGCAACGCTCTCAACTGAATGCAATTAAACCTTGTGCCAAAATTTTGGGTGGTAGCAAAAATAGTCAGGTCTGTAGTAAAAGAGCAGATTTCATTTTGTTCCTTTGAGTAAAATCAGCTAATCTTCCATGGAGGACTTGGTGTTGGAAAATAGCCAGTCAGCCTCACCGGTGTCCATTTTGACGTCTTTTCTCGCATAACCACTTCCCTGCGATGGGTCTGTCCATTGCCACTTCAAATAAAAGCCTATGTCAGAAGTGGGATTCGAACCCACGCCTCCATTAGGAGACCAGAAATCCCTTGCCTGAGGAAGGCACATCGCCTTGAGTCTTGCGCCTTAGACCGCTCCGCCATCCCGACTGGCAGAGCTGAAGTGAAACGAGCTGCTCGAAGCTTGTGTTTTTTGCGGAGGAGACTGAGGAGACACATTTTCAGCAGTCATTTCGTTTTCAGTTGAAGTATTTGCTTTCAGGTCACGGAGTGACCAGTTTACCAGGCTGACACAAAAACGGCAAACGCATTTGCGCACGCCAGCTTGCGTGCATGTTTGAGGGGGCACCAGGATTTGAACCTGGGACCTCTTGATCTGCAGTCAAATGCTCTACCACTGAGCTATACCCCCTGCACAGCGAGGTGGACCAGACTGTTGCTTATTTTGTATCACACTGCGGCTGAAAGGCCCTCAACACTGCTGAACTCAAGCATTTCTTTTACCTGTCTGACTGTCTTCACTCTCTGGAGTGGCAAAGGCAACGCTCTCAACTGAATGCAATTACACCTTGTGCCAGAATTTTGGGTGGTAGCAAAAATAGTCAGGTCTGTAGTAAAAGAGCAGATTTCATTTTGTTCCTTTGAGTAAAATCAGCTAATCTTCCATGGAGGACTTGGTGTTGTGGTCCAGTCAGCCTCACCGGTGTCCATTTTGACGTCTTTTCTCGCACAACCACTTCCCTGCGATGGGTCTGTCCATTGCCACTTCAAATAAAAGCCTATGTCAGAAGTGGGATTCGAACCCACGCCTCCATTCGGAGACCAGAAATCCCTTGCCTGAGGAAGGCACGTTGCCTTGAGTCTGGCGCCTTAGACCGCTCGGCCATCCTGACTGGCAGAGCTAAAGTGAGACGAGCTGCTCGAAGCTTGTGTTTTTTGCGGAGGAGACTGAGGAGACACATTTTCAGCAGTCCTTTCATTTTCAGTTGAAGCATTTGCTTTCAGGTCACGGAGTGACCAGTTTACCAGGCTGTCACAAAAACGGCAAAACAGTTAGGCAAACGCATTTGCGCAGGCCAGTTTGCGTGCATGTTTGAGGGGGCACCAGGATTTGAACCTGGGACCTCTTGATCTGCAGTCAAATGCTCTACCATTGAGCTATACTCCCTGCACAGCAAGGTGGACCAGACTGTTGCTTATTTTGTATCACACTGCGGCTGAAACGCCCTCAACACTGCTGAACTCAAGTATTTCTTTTACCTGTCTGACTGTCTTCACTCTCTGGAGGCAAAGGCACCGCTCTCAACTGAATGCAATTACACCTTGTGCCAGAATTTTGGGTGGTAGCAAAAATAGTCAGGTCTGTAGTAAAAAAGCAGATTTCATTGTGTTCCGTTGAGTAAAATCAGCTAATCTTCCATGGAGGACTTGGTGTTGGAAAATAGCCAGTCAGCCTCACCGGTGTCCATTTTGACGTCTTTTCTCGCACAACCAATTCCCTGCGATGGGTCTGTCCATTGCCACTTCAAATAAAAGCCTATGTCAGAAGTGGGATTCGAACCCACGCCTCCATTCGGAGACCAGAAATCCCTTGCCTGAGGAAGGCACTTCGCCTTGAGTCTGGCGCCTTAGACCGCTCGGCCATCCTGACTGGCAGAGCTAAAGTGAGACGAGCTGCTCGAAGCTTGTGTTTTTTGCGGAAAAGACTGAGGAGACACATTTTCAGCAGTCCTTTCATTTTCAGTTGAAGCATTTGCTTTCAGGTCACGGAGTGACCAGTTTACCAGGCTGACACAAAAACGGCAAACGCATTTGCGCACGCCAGCTTGCGTGCATGTTTGAGGGGGCACCAGGATTTGAACCTGGGACCTCTTGATCTGCAGTCAAATGCTCTACCACTGAGCTATACCCCCTGCACAGCGAGGTGGACCAGACTGTTGCTTATTTTGTATCACACTGCGGCTGAAAGGCACTCAACACTGCTGAACTCAAGCATTTCTTTTACCTGTCTGACTGTCTTCACTCTCTGGAGTGGCAAAGGCAACGCTCTCAACTGAATGCAATTACACCTTGTGCCAGAATTTTGGGTGGTAGCAAAAATAGTCAGGTCTGTAGTAAAAGAGCAGATTTCATTTTGTTCCTTTGAGTAAAATCGGCTAATCTTCCATGGAGGACTTGGTGTTGTGGTCCAGTCAGCCTCACCGGTGTCCATTTTGACGTCTTTTCTCGCACAACCACTTCCCTGAGATGGGTCTGTCCATTGCCACTTCAAATAAAAGCCTATGTCAGAAGTGGGATTCGAACCCACGCCTCCATTCGGAGACCAGAAATCCCTTGCCTGAGGAAGGCACGTCGCCTTGAGTCTGGCGCCTTAGACCGCTCGGCCATCCTGACTGGCAGAGCTAAAGTGAGACGAGCTGCTCGAAGCTTGTGTTTTTTGCGGAGGAGACTGAGGAGACAGATTTTCAGCAGTCCTTTCATTTTCAGTTGAAGCATTTGCTTTCAGGTCACGGAGTGACCAGTTTACCAGGCTGTCACAAAAACGGCAAAACAGTTAGGCAAACGCATTTGCGCACGCCAGCTTGCGTGCATGTTTGAGGGGGCACCAGGATTTGAACCTGGGACCTCTTGATCTGCAATCAAATGCTCTACCATTGAGCTATACCCCCTGCACAGCAAGGTGGACCAGACAGTTGCTTATTTTGTATCACACTGCGGCTGAAACGCCCTCAACACTGCTGAACTCAAGTATTTCTTTTACCTGTCTGACTGTCTTCACTCTCTGGAGGCAAAGGCACCGCTCTCAACTGAATGCAATTACACCTTGTGCCAGAATTTTGGGTGGTAGCAAAAATAGTCAGGTCTGTAGTAAAAAAGCAGATTTCATTGTGTTCCGTTGAGTAAAATCAGCTAATCTTCCATGGAGGACTTGGTGTTGGAAAATAGCCAGTCAGCCTCACCGGTGTCCATTTTGACGTCTTTTCTCGCACAACCAATTCCCTGCGATGGGTCTGTCCATTGCCACTTCAAATAAAAGCCTATGTCAGAAGTGGGATTCCAACCCACGCCTCCATTCGGAGACCAGAAATCCCTTGCCTGAGGAAGGCACTTCGCCTTGAGTCTGGCGCCTTAGACCGCTCGGCCATCCTGACTGGCAGAGCTAAAGTGAGACGAGCTGCTCGAAGCTTGTGTTTTTTGCGGAAAAGACTGAGGAGACACATTTTCAGCAGTCCTTTCATTTTCAGTTGAAGCATTTGCTTTCAGGTCACGGAGTGACCAGTTTACCAGGCTGACACAAAAACGGCAAACGCATTTGCGCACGCCAGCTTGCGTGCATGTTTGAGGGGGCACCAGGATTTGAACCTGGGACCTCTTGATCTGCAGTCAAATGCTCTACCACTGAGCTATACCCCCTGCACAGCGAGGTGGACCAGACTGTTGCTTATTTTGTATCACACTGCGGCTGAAAGGCCCTCAACACTGCTGAACTCAAGCATTTCTTTTACCTGTCTGACTGTCTTCACTCTCTGGAGTGGCAAAGGCAACGCTCTCAACTGAATGCAATTACACCTTGTGCCAGAATTTTGGGTGGTAGCAAAAATAGTCAGGTCTGTAGTAAAAGAGCAGATTTCATTTTGTTCCTTTGAGTAAAATCAGCTAATCTTCCATGGAGGACTTGGTGTTGTGGTCCAGTCAGCCTCACCGGTGTCCATTTTGACGTCTTTTCTCGCACAACCACTTCCCTGCGATGGGTCTGTCCATTGCCACTTCAAATAAAAGCCTATGTCAGAAGTGGGATTCGAACCCACGCCTCCATTCGGAGACCAGAAATCCCTTGCCTGAGGAAGGCACGTCGCCTTGAGTCTGGCGCCTTAGACCGCTCGGCCATCCTGACTGGCAGAGCTAAAGTGAGACGAGCTGCTCGAAGCTTGTGTTTTTTGCGGAGGAGACTGAGGAGAGACATTTTCAGCAGTCCTTTCATTTTCAGTTGAAGCATTTGCTTTCAGGTCACGGAGTGACCAGTTTACCAGGCTGTCACAAAAACGGCAAAACAGGTAGGCAAACGCATTTGCGCAGGCCAGTTTGTGTGCATGTTTGAGGGGGCACCAGGATTTGAACCTGGGACCTCTTGATCTGCAGTCAAATGCTCTACCACTGAGCTATACCCCCTGCACAGCGAGGTGGACCAGACTGTTGCTTATTTTGTATCACACTGCGGCTGAAACGCCCTCAACACTGCTGAACTCAAGCATTTCTTTTACCTGTCTGACTGTCTTCACTCTCTGGAGTGGCAAAGGCACCGCTCTCAACTGAATGCAATTTAACCTTGTGCCAGAATTTTGGGTGGTAGCAAAAATAGTCAGGTCAGTAGTAAAAGAGCAGATTTCATTGTGTTCCGTTGAGTAAAATCAGCTAATCTTCCATGGAGTTCTTGGTGTTGGGGTCCAGTCAGCCTCACCGGTGTCCATTTTGACGTCTTTTCTCGCACAACCACTTCCCTGCGATGGGTCTGTCCATTGCCACTTCAAATAAAAGCCTATGTCAGAAGTGGGATTCGAACCCACGCCTCCATTCGGAGACCAGAAATCCCTTGCCTGAGGAAGGCACGTCGCCTTGAGTCTGGCGCCTTAGACCGCTCGGCCATCCTGACTGGCAGAGCTAAAGTGAGACGAGCTAAAGTGAGACGAGCTGCTCGAAGCTTGTGTTTTTTGCGGAGGAGACTGAGGAGACACATTTTCAGCAGTCCTTTCATTTTCAGTTGAAGCATTTGCTTTCAGGTCACGGAGTGACCAGTTTACCAGGCTGTCACAAAAACGGCAAAAAAGTTAGACAAACGCATTTGAGCAGGCCAGATTACGTGCATGTTTGAGGGGGCACCAGGATTTGAACCTGGGACCTCTTGATCTGCAGTCAAATGCTCTACCACTGAGCTATACCCCCTGCACAGGGAGGTGGGCCAGACTGTTGCTTATTTTGTATCACACTGCGGCTGAAACGTCCTCAACACTGCTGAACTCAAGCATTTCTTTTACCTGTCTGATTGTCTTCACTCTCTGGAGTGGCAAAGGCAACGCTCTCAACTGAATGCAATTAAACCTTGTGCCAAAATTTTGGGTGGTAGCAAAAATAGTCAGGTCTGTAGTAAAAGAGCAGATTTCATTTTGTTCCTTTGAGTAAAATCAGCTAATCTTCCATGGAGGACTTGGTGTTGGAAAATAGCCAGTCAGCCTCACCGGTGTCCATTTTGACGTCTTTTCTCGCATAACCACTTCCCTGCGATGGGTCTGTCCATTGCCACTTCAAATAAAAGCCTATGTCAGAAGTGGGATTCAAACCCACGCCTCCATTCGGAGACCAGAAATCCCTTGCCTGAGGAAGGCACGTCGCCTTGAGTCTGGCGCCTTAGACCGCTCGGCCATCCTGACTGGCAGAGCTAAAGTGAGACGAGCTGCTCGAAGCTTGTGTTTTTTGCGGAGGAGACTGAGGAGACACATTTTCAGCAGTCCTTTCATTTTCAGTTGAAGCATTTGCTTTCAGGTCACGGAGTGACCAGTTTACCAGGCTGTCACAAAAACGGCAAAAAAGTTAGACAAACGCATTTGAGCAGGCCAGATTACGTGCATGTTTGAGGGGGCACCAGGATTTGAACCTGGGACCTCTTGATCTGCAGTCAAATGCTCTACCACTGAGCTATACCCCCTGCACAGGGAGGTGGGCCAGACTGTTGCTTATTTTGTATCACACTGCGGCTGAAACGTCCTCAACACTGCTGAACTCAAGCATTTCTTTTACCTGTCTGATTGTCTTCACTCTCTGGAGTGGCAAAGGCAACGCTCTCAACTGAATGCAATTAAACCTTGTGCCAAAATTTTGGGTGGTAGCAAAAATAGTCAGGTCTGTAGTAAAAGAGCAGATTTCATTTTGTTCCTTTGAGTAAAATCAGCTAATCTTCCATGGAGGACTTGGTGTTGTGGTCCAGTCAGCCTCACCGGTGTCCATTTTGACGTCTTTTCTCGCACAACCACTTCCCTGCGATGGGTCTGTCCATTGCCACTTCAAATAAAAGCCTATGTCAGAAGTGGGATTCGAACCCACGCCTCCATTCGGAGACCAGAAATCCCTTGCCTGAGGAAGGCACGTCGCCTTGAGTCTGGCGCCTTAGACCGCTCGGCCATCCTGACTGGCAGAGCTAAAGTGAGACGAGCTGCTCGAAGCTTGTGTTTTTTGCGGAGGAGACTGAGGAGAGACATTTTCAGCAGTCCTTTCATTTTCAGTTGAAGCATTTGCTTTCAGGTCACGGAGTGACCAGTTTACCAGGCTGTCACAAAAACGGCAAAACAGTTAGGCAAACGCATTTGCGCACGCCAGCTTGCGTGCATGTTTGAGGGGGCACCAGGATTTGAACCTGGGACCTCTTGATCTGCAATCAAATGCTCTACCATTGAGCTATACCCCCTGCACAGCAAGGTGGACCAGACAGTTGCTTATTTTGTATCACACTGCGGCTGAAACGCCCTCAACACTGCTGAACTCAAGTATTTCTTTTACCTGTCTGACTGTCTTCACTCTCTGGAGGCAAAGGCACCGCTCTCAACTGAATGCAATTACACCTTGTGCCAGAATTTTGGGTGGTAGCAAAAATAGTCAGGTCTGTAGTAAAAAAGCAGATTTCATTGTGTTCCGTTGAGTAAAATCAGCTAATCTTCCATGGAGGACTTGGTGTTGGAAAATAGCCAGTCAGCCTCACCGGTGTCCATTTTGACGTCTTTTCTCGCACAACCAATTCCCTGCGATGGGTCTGTCCATTGCCACTTCAAATAAAAGCCTATGTCAGAAGTGGGATTCGAACCCACGCCTCCATTCGGAGACCAGAAATCCCTTGCCTGAGGAAGGCACTTCGCCTTGAGTCTGGCGCCTTAGACCGCTCGGCCATCCTGACTGGCAGAGCTAAAGTGAGACGAGCTGCTCGAAGCTTGTGTTTTTTGCGGAAAAGACTGAGGAGACACATTTTCAGCAGTCCTTTCATTTTCAGTTGAAGCATTTGCTTTCAGGTCACGGAGTGACCAGTTTACCAGGCTGACACAAAAACGGCAAACGCATTTGCGCACGCCAGCTTGCGTGCATGTTTGAGGGGGCACCAGGATTTGAACCTGGGACCTCTTGATCTGCAGTCAAATGCTCTACCACTGAGCTATACCCCCTGCACAGCGAGGTGGACCAGACTGTTGCTTATTTTGTATCACACTGCGGCTGAAAGGCCCTCAACACTGCTGAACTCAAGCATTTCTTTTACCTGTCTGACTGTCTTCACTCTCTGGAGTGGCAAAGGCAACGCTCTCAACTGAATGCAATTACACCTTGTGCCAGAATTTTGGGTGGTAGCAAAAATAGTCAGGTCTGTAGTAAAAGAGCAGATTTCATTTTGTTCCTTTGAGTAAAATCAGCTAATCTTCCATGGAGGACTTGGTGTTGTGGTCCAGTCAGCCTCACCGGTGTCCATTTTGACGTCTTTTCTCGCACAACCACTTCCCTGCGATGGGTCTGTCCATTGCCACTTCAAATAAAAGCCTATGTCAGAAGTGGGATTCGAACCCACGCCTCCATTCGGAGACCAGAAATCCCTTGCCTGAGGAAGGCACGTCGCCTTGAGTCTGGCGCCTTAGACCGCTCGGCCATCCTGACTGGCAGAGCTAAAGTGAGACGAGCTGCTCGAAGCTTGTGTTTTTTGCGGAGGAGACTGAGGAGAGACATTTTCAGCAGTCCTTTCATTTTCAGTTGAAGCATTTGCTTTCAGGTCACGGAGTGACCAGTTTACCAGGCTGTCACAAAAACGGCAAAACAGGTAGGCAAACGCATTTGCGCAGGCCAGTTTGTGTGCATGTTTGAGGGGGCACCAGGATTTGAACCTGGGACCTCTTGATCTGCAGTCAAATGCTCTACCACTGAGCTATACCCCCTGCACAGCGAGGTGGACCAGACTGTTGCTTATTTTGTATCACACTGCGGCTGAAACGCCCTCAACACTGCTGAACTCAAGCATTTCTTTTACCTGTCTGACTGTCTTCACTCTCTGGAGTGGCAAAGGCACCGCTCTCAACTGAATGCAATTTAACCTTGTGCCAGAATTTTGGGTGGTAGCAAAAATAGTCAGGTCAGTAGTAAAAGAGCAGATTTCATTGTGTTCCGTTGAGTAAAATCAGCTAATCTTCCATGGAGTTCTTGGTGTTGGGGTCCAGTCAGCCTCACCGGTGTCCATTTTGACGTCTTTTCTCGCACAACCACTTCCCTGCGATGGGTCTGTCCATTGCCACTTCAAATAAAAGCCTATGTCAGAAGTGGGATTCGAACCCACGCCTCCATTCGGAGATCAGAAATCCCTTGCCTGAGGAAGGCACGTCGCCTTGAGTCTGGCGCCTTAGACCGCTCGGCCATCCTGACTGGCAGCGCTAAAGTGAGACGAGCTAAAGTGAGACGAGCTGCTCGAAGCTTGTGTTTTTTGCGGAGGAGACTGAGGAGACACATTTTCAGCAGTCCTTTCATTTTCAGTTGAAGCATTTGCTTTCAGGTCACGGAGTGACCAGTTTACCAGGCTGTCACAAAAACGGCAAAAAAGTTAGACAAACGCATTTGAGCAGGCCAGATTACGTGCATGTTTGAGGGGGCACCAGGATTTGAACCTGGGACCTCTTGATCTGCAGTCAAATGCTCTACCACTGAGCTATACCCCCTGCACAGGGAGGTGGGCCAGACTGTTGCTTATTTTGTATCACACTGCGGCTGAAACGTCCTCAACACTGCTGAACTCAAGCATTTCTTTTACCTGTCTGATTGTCTTCACTCTCTGGAGTGGCAAAGGCAACGCTCTCAACTGAATGCAATTAAACCTTGTGCCAAAATTTTGGGTGGTAGCAAAAATAGTCAGGTCTGTAGTAAAAGAGCAGATTTCATTTTGTTCCTTTGAGTAAAATCAGCTAATCTTCCATGGAGGACTTAGTGTTGGAAAATAGCCAGTCAGCCTCACCGGTGTCCATTTTGACGTCTTTTCTCGCATAACCACTTCCCTGCGATGGGTCTGTCCATTGCCACTTCAAATAAAAGCCTATGTCAGAAGTGGGATTCAAACCCACGCCTCCATTCGGAGACCAGAAATCCCTTGCCTGAGGAAGGCACGTCGCCTTGAGTCTGGCGCCTTAGACCGCTCGGCCATCCTGACTGGCAGAGCTAAAGTGAGACGAGCTGCTCGAAGCTTGTGTTTTTTGCGGAGGAGACTGAGGAGACACATTTTCAGCAGTCCTTTCATTTTCAGTTGAAGCATTTGCTTTCAGGTCACGGAGTGACCAGTTTACCAGGCTGTCACAAAAACGGCAAAAAAGTTAGACAAACGCATTTGAGCAGGCCAGATTACGTGCATGTTTGAGGGGGCACCAGGATTTGAACCTGGGACCTCTTGATCTGCAGTCAAATGCTCTACCACTGAGCTATACCCCCTGCACAGGGAGGTGGGCCAGACTGTTGCTTATTTTGTATCACACTGCGGCTGAAACGTCCTCAACACTGCTGAACTCAAGCATTTCTTTTACCTGTCTGATTGTCTTCACTCTCTGGAGTGGCAAAGGCAACGCTCTCAACTGAATGCAATTAAACCTTGTGCCAAAATTTTGGGTGGTAGCAAAAATAGTCAGGTCTGTAGTAAAAGAGCAGATTTCATTTTGTTCCTTTGAGTAAAATCAGCTAATCTTCCATGGAGGACTTGGTGTTGGAAAATAGCCAGTCAGCCTCACCGGTGTCCATTTTGACGTCTTTTCTGGCATAACCACTTCCCTGCGATGGGTCTGTCCATTGCCACTTCAAATAAAAGCCTATGTCAGAAGTGGGATTCGAACACACGCCTCCATTAGGAGACCAGAAATCCCTTGCCTGAGGAAGGCACTTCGCCTTGAGTCTGGCGCCTTAGACCGCTCGGCCATCCTGACTGGCAGAGCTAAAGTGAGACGAGCTGCTCGAAGCTTGTGTTTTTTGCGGAAAAGACTGAGGAGACACATTTTCAGCAGTCCTTTCATTTTCAGTTGAAGCATTTGCTTTCAGGTCACGGAGTGACCAGTTTACCAGGCTGACACAAAAACGGCAAACGCATTTGCGCACGCCAGCTTGCGTGCATGTTTGAGGGGGCACCAGGATTTGAACCTGGGACCTCTTGATCTGCAGTCAAATGCTCTACCACTGAGCTATACCCCCTGCACAGCGAGGTGGACCAGACTGTTGCTTATTTTGTATCACACTGCGGCTGAAAGGCCCTCAACACTGCTGAACTCAAGCATTTCTTTTACCTGTCTGACTGTCTTCACTCTCTGGAGTGGCAAAGGCAACGCTCTCAACTGAATGCAATTACACCTTGTGCCAGAATTTTGGGTGGTAGCAAAAATAGTCAGGTCTGTAGTAAAAGAGCAGATTTCATTTTGTTCCTTTGAGTAAAATCAGCTAATCTTCCATGGAGGACTTGGTGTTGTGGTCCAGTCAGCCTCACCGGTGTCCATTTTGACGTCTTTTCTCGCACAACCACTTCCCTGCGATGGGTCTGTCCATTGCCACTTCAAATAAAAGCCTATGTCAGAAGTGGGATTCGAACCCACGCCTCCATTCGGAGACCAGAAATCCCTTGCCTGAGGAAGGCACGTCGCCTTGAGTCTGGCGCCTTAGACCGCTCGGCCATCCTGACTGGCAGAGCTAAAGTGAGACGAGCTGCTCGAAGCTTGTGTTTTTTGCGGAGGAGACTGAGGAGAGACATTTTCAGCAGTCCTTTCATTTTCAGTTGAAGCATTTGCTTTCAGGTCACGGAGTGACCAGTTTACCAGGCTGTCACAAAAACGGCAAAACAGGTAGGCAAACGCATTTGCGCAGGCCAGTTTGTGTGCATGTTTGAGGGGGCACCAGGATTTGAACCTGGGACCTCTTGATCTGCAGTCAAATGCTCTACCACTGAGCTATACCCCCAGCACAGCGAGGTGGACCAGACTGTTGCTTATTTTGTATCACACTGCGGCTGAAACGCCCTCAACACTGCTGAACTCAAGCATTTCTTTTACCTGTCTGACTGTCTTCACTCTCTGGAGTGGCAAAGGCACCGCTCTCAACTGAATGCAATTTAACCTTGTGCCAGAATTTTGGGTGGTAGCAAAAATAGTCAGGTCAGTAGTAAAAGAGCAGATTTCATTGTGTTCCGTTGAGTAAAATCAGCTAATCTTCCATGGAGTTCTTGGTGTTGGGGTCCAGTCAGCCTCACCGGTGTCCATTTTGACGTCTTTTCTCGCACAACCACTTCCCTGCGATGGGTCTGTCCATTGCCACTTCAAATAAAAGCCTATGTCAGAAGTGGGATTCGAACCCACGCCTCCATTCGGAGACCAGAAATCCCTTGCCTGAGGAAGGCACGTCGCCTTGAGTCTGGCGCCTTAGACCGCTCGGCCATCCTGACTGGCAGAGCTAAAGTGAGACGAGCTAAAGTGAGACGAGCTGCTCGAAGCTTGTGTTTTTTGCGGAGGAGACTGAGGAGACACATTTTCAGCAGTCCTTTCATTTTCAGTTGAAGCATTTGCTTTCAGGTCACGGAGTGACCAGTTTACCAGGCTGTCACAAAAACGGCAAAAAAGTTAGACAAACGCATTTGAGCAGGCCAGATTACGTGCATGTTTGAGGGGGCACCAGGATTTGAACCTGGGACCTCTTGATCTGCAGTCAAATGCTCTACCACTGAGCTATACCCCCTGCACAGGGAGGTGGGCCAGACTGTTGCTTATTTTGTATCACACTGCGGCTGAAACGTCCTCAACACTGCTGAACTCAAGCATTTCTTTTACCTGTCTGATTGTCTTCACTCTCTGGAGTGGCAAAGGCAACGCTCTCAACTGAATGCAATTAAACCTTGTGCCAAAATTTTGGGTGGTAGCAAAAATAGTCAGGTCTGTAGTAAAAGAGCAGATTTCATTTTGTTCCTTTGAGTAAAATCAGCTAATCTTCCATGGAGGACTTGGTGTTGGAAAATAGCCAGTCAGCCTCACCGGTGTCCATTTTGACGTCTTTTCTGGCATAACCACTTCCCTGCGATGGGTCTGTCCATTGCCACTTCAAATAAAAGCCTATGTCAGAAGTGGGATTCGAACACACGCCTCCATTAGGAGACCAGAAATCCCTTGCCTGAGGAAGGCACGTCGCCTTGAGTCTTGCGCCTTAGACCGCTCCGCCATCCCGACTGGCAGAGCTGAAGTGAAACGAGCTGCTCGAAGCTTGTGTTTTTTGCGGAGGAGACTGAGGAGACACATTTTCAGCAGTCCTTTCGTTTTCAGTTGAAGCATTTGCTTTCAGGTCACGGAGTGACCAGTTTACCAGGCTGACACAAAAACGGCAAACGCATTTGCGCACGCCAGCTTGCGTGCATGTTTGAGGGGGCACCAGGATTTGAACCTGGGACCTCTTGATCTGCAGTCAAATGCTCTACCACTGAGCTATACCCCCTGCAAAGCGAGGTGGACCAGACTGTTGCTTATTTTGTATCACACTGCGGCTGAAACGCCCTCAACACTGCTGAACTCAAGCATTTCTTTTACCTGTCTGACTGTCTTCACTCTCTGGAGTGGCAAAGGCACCGCTCTCAACTGAATGCAATTTAACGTTGTGCCAGAATTTTGGGTGGTAGCAAAAATAGTCAGGTCTGTAGTAAAAGAGCAGATTTCATTGTGTTCCGTTGAGTAAAATCAGCTAATCTTCCATGGAGGACTTGGTGTTGTGGTCCAGTCAGCCTCACCGGTGTCCATTTTGACGTCTTTTCTCGCACAACCACTTCCCTGCGATGGGTCTGTCCATTGCCACTTCAAATAAAAGCCTATGTCAGAAGTGGGATTCGAACCCACGCCTCCATTCGGAGACCAGAAATCCCTTGCCTGAGGAAGGCACGTCGCCTTGAGTCTGGCGCCTTAGACCGCTCGGCCATCCTGACTGGCAGAGCTAAAGTGAGACGAGCTGCTCGAAGCTTGTGTTCTTTGCGGAGGAGACTGAGGAGACACATTTTCAGCAGTCCTTTCATTTTCAGTTGAAGCATTTGCTTTCAGGTCACGGAGTGACCAGTTTACCAGGCTGTCACAAAAACGGCAAACGCATTTGCGCACGCCAGCTTGCGTGCATGTTTGAGGGGGCACCAGGATTTGAACCTGGGACCTCTTGATCTGCAGTCAAATGCTCTACCACTGAGCTATACCCCCTGCAAAGCGAGGTGGACCAGACTGTTGCTTATTTTGTATCACACTGCGGCTGAAACGCCCTCAACACTGCTGAACTCAAGCATTTCTTTTACCTGTCTGACTGTCTTCACTCTCTGGAGTGGCAAAGGCACCGCTCTCAACTGAATGCAATTTAACGTTGTGCCAGAATTTTGGGTGGTAGCAAAAATAGTCAGGTCTGTAGTAAAAGAGCAGATTTCATTGTGTTCCGTTGAGTAAAATCAGCTAATCTTCCATGGAGGACTTGGTGTTGTGGTCCAGTCAGCCTCACCGGTGTCCATTTTGACGTCTTTTCTCGCACAACCACTTCCCTGCGATGGGTCTGTCCATTGCCACTTCAAATAAAAGCCTATGTCAGAAGTGGGATTCGAACCCACGCCTCCATTCGGAGACCAGAAATCCCTTGCCTGAGGAAGGCATGTCGCCTTGAGTCTGACGCCTTAGACCGCTCGGCCATCCTGACTGGCAGAGCTAAAGTGAGACGAGCTGCTCGAAGCTTGTGTTTTTTGCGGAGGAGACTGAGGAGACACATTTTCAGCAGTCCTTTCATTTTCAGTTGAAGCATTTGCTTTCAGGTCACGGAGTGACCAGTTTACCAGGCTGTCACAAAAACGGCAAAAAAGTTAGACAAACGCATTTGAGCAGGCCAGATTACGTGCATGTTTGAGGGGGCACCAGGATTTGAACCTGGGACCTCTTGATCTGCAGTCAAATGCTCTACCACTGAGCTATACCCCCTGCACAGGGAGGTGGGCCAGACTGTTGCTTATTTTGTATCACACTGCGGCTGAAACGTCCTCAACACTGCTGAACTCAAGCATTTCTTTTACCTGTCTGATTGTCTTCACTCTCTGGAGTGGCAAAGGCAACGCTCTCAACTGAATGCAATTAAACCTTGTGCCAAAATTTTGGGTGGTAGCAAAAATAGTCAGGTCTGTAGTAAAAGAGCAGATTTCATTTTGTTCCTTTGAGTAAAATCAGCTAATCTTCCATGGAGGACTTGGTGTTGGAAAATAGCCAGTCAGCCTCACCGGTGTCCATTTTGACGTCTTTTCTCGCATAACCACTTCCCTGCGATGGGTCTGTCCATTGCCACTTCAAATAAAAGCCTATGTCAGAAGTGGGATTCGAACCCACGCCTCCATTAGGAGACCAGAAATCCCTTGCCTGTGGAAGGCACATCGCCTTGAGTCTTGCGCCTTAGACCGCTCCGCCATCCCGACTGGCAGAGCTGAAGTGAAACGAGCTGCTCGAAGCTTGTGTTTTTTGCGGAGGAGACTGAGGAGACACATTTTCAGCAGTCATTTCGTTTTCAGTTGAAGCATTTGCTTTCAGGTCACGGAGTGACCAGTTTACCAGGCTGACACAAAAACGGCAAACGCATTTGCGCACGCCAGCTTGCGTGCATGTTTGAGGGGGCACCAGGATTTGAACCTGGGACCTCTTGATCTGCAGTCAAATGCTCTACCACTGAGCTATACCCCCTGCAAAGCGAGGTGGACCAGACTGTTGCTTATTTTGTATCACACTGCGGCTGAAACGCCCTCAACACTGCTGAACTCAAGCATTTCTTTTACCTGTCTGACTGTCTTCACTCTCTGGAGTGGCAAAGGCACCGCTCTCAACTGAATGCAATTTAACGTTGTGCCAGAATTTTGGGTGGTAGCAAAAATAGTCAGGTCTGTAGTAAAAGAGCAGATTTCATTGTGTTCCGTTGAGTAAAATCAGCTAATCTTCCATGGAGGACTTGGTGTTGTGGTCCAGTCAGCCTCACCGGTGTCCATTTTGACGTCTTTTCTCGCACAACCACTTCCCTGCGATGGGTCTGTCCATTGCCACTTCAAATAAAAGCCTATGTCAGAAGTGGGATTCGAACCCACGCCTCCATTCGGAGACCAGAAATCCCTTGCCTGAGGAAGGCACGTCGCCTTGAGTCTGGCGCCTTAGACCGCTCGGCCATCCTGACTGGGAGAGCTAAAGTGAGACGAGCTGCTCGAAGCTTGTGTTCTTTGCGGAGACTGAGGAGACACATTTTCAGCAGTCCTTTCATTTTCAGTTGAAGCATTTGCTTTCAGGTCACGGAGTGACCAGTTTACCAGGCTGTCACAAAAACGGCAAAAAAGTTAGACAAACGCATTTGAGCAGGCCAGGTTACGTGCATGTTTGAGGGGGCACCAGGATTTGAACCTGGGACCTCTTGATCTGCAGTCAAATGCTCTACCACTGAGCTATACCCCCTGCACAGGGAGGTGGGCCAGACTGTTGCTTATTTTGTATCACACTGCGGCTGAAACGTCCTCAACACTGCTGAACTCAAGCATTTCTTTTACCTGTCTGATTGTCTTCACTCTCTGGAGTGGCAAAGGCAACGCTCTCAACTGAATGCAATTAAACCTTGTGCCAAAATTTTGGGTGGTAGCAAAAATAGTCAGGTCTGTAGTAAAAGAGCAGATTTCATTTTGTTCCTTTGAGTAAAATCAGCTAATCTTCCATGGAGGACTTGGTGTTGGAAAATAGCCAGTCAGCCTCACCGGTGTCCATTTTGACGTCTTTTCTCACATAACCACTTCCCTGCGATGGGTCTGTCCATTGCCACTTCAAATAAAAGCCTATGTCAGAAGTGGGATTCGAACCCACGCCTCCATTAGGAGACCAGAAATCCCTTGCCTAAGGAAGGCACATCGCCTTGAGTCTTGCGCCTTAGACCGCTCCGCCATCCCGACTGGCAGAGCTGAAGTGAAACGAGCTGCTCGAAGCTTGTGTTTTTTGCGGAGGAGACTGAGGAGACACATTTTCAGCAGTCATTTCGTTTTCAGTTGAAGCATTTGCTTTCAGGTCACGGAGTGACCAGTTTACCAGGCTGACACAAAAACGGCAAACGCATTTGCGCACGCCAGCTTGCGTGCATGTTTGAGGGGGCACCAGGATTTGAACCTGGGACCTCTTGATCTGCAGTCAAATGCTCTACCACTGAGCTATACCCCCTGCAAAGCGAGGTGGACCAGACTGTTGCTTATTTTGTATCACACTGCGGCTGAAACGCCCTCAACACTGCTGAACTCAAGCATTTCTTTTACCTGTCTGACTGTCTTCACTCTCTGGAGTGGCAAAGGCACCGCTCTCAACTGAATGCAATTTAACGTTGTGCCAGAATTTTGGGTGGTAGCAAAAATAGTCAGGTCTGTAGTAAAAGAGCAGATTTCATTGTGTTCCGTTGAGTAAAATCAGCTAATCTTCCATGGAGGACTTGGTGTTGTGGTCCAGTCAGCCTCACCGGTGTCCATTTTGACGTCTTTTCTCGCACAACCACTTCCCTGCGATGGGTCTGTCCATTGCCACTTCAAATAAAAGCCTATGTCAGAAGTGGGATTCGAACCCACGCCTCCATTCGGAGACCAGAAATCCCTTGCCTGAGGAAGGCACGTCGCCTTGAGTCTGGCGCCTTAGACCGCTCGGCCATCCTGACTGGCAGAGCTAAAGTGAGACGAGCTGCTCGAAGCTTGTGTTTTTTGCGGAGGAGACTGAGGAGACACATTTTCAGCAGTCCTTTCATTTTCAGTTGAAGCATTTGCTTTCAGGTCACGGAGTGACCAGTTTTTCCAGGCTGTCACAAAAACGGCAAACGCATTTGCGCACGCCAGCTTGCGTGCATGTTTGAGGGGGCACCAGGATTTGAACCTGGGACCTCTTGATCTGCAGTCAAATGCTCTACCACTGAGCTATACCCCCTGCAAAGCGAGGTGGACCAGACTTTGCTTATTTTGTATCACACTGCGGCTGAAACGCCCTCAACACTGCTGAACTCAAGCATTTCTTTTACCTGTCTGACTGTCTTCACTCTCTGGAGTGGCAAAGGCACCGCTCTCAACTGAATGCAATTTAACGTTGTGCCAGAATTTTGGGTGGTAGCAAAAATAGTCAGGTCTGTAGTAAAAGAGCAGATTTCATTGTGTTCCGTTGAGTAAAATCAGCTAATCTTCCATGGAGGACTTGGTGTTGTGGTCCAGTCAGCCTCACCGGTGTCCATTTTGACGTCTTTTCTCGCACAACCACTTCCCTGCGATGGGTCTGTCCATTGCCACTTCAAATAAAAGCCTATGTCAGAAGTGGGATTCGAACCCACGCCTCCATTCGGAGACCAGAAATCCCTTGCCTGAGGAAGGCACGTCGCCTTGAGTCTGGCGCCTTAGACCGCTCGGCCATCCTGACTGGCAGAGCTAAAGTGAGACGAGCTGCTCGAAGCTTGTGTTTTTTGCGGAGGAGACTGAGGAGACACATTTTCAGCAGTCCTTTCATTTTCAGTTGAAGCATTTGCTTTCAGGTCACGGAGTGACCAGTTTTTCCAGGCTGTCACAAAAACGGCAAACGCATTTGTGCACGCCAGCTTGCGTGCATGTTTGAGGGGGCACCAGGATTTGAACCTGGGACCTCTTGATCTGCAGTCAAATGCTCTACCACTGAGCTATACCCCCTGCAAAGCGAGGTGGACCAGACTGTTGCTTATTTTGTATCACACTGCGGCTGAAACGCCCTCAACACTGCTGAACTCAAGCATTTCTTTTACCTGTCTGACTGTCTTCACTCTCTGGAGTGGCAAAGGCACCGCTCTCAACTGAATGCAATTTAACGTTGTGCCAGAATTTTGGGTGGTAGCAAAAATAGTCAGGTCTGTAGTAAAAGAGCAGATTTCATTGTGTTCCGTTGAGTAAAATCAGCTAATCTTCCATGGAGGACTTGGTGTTGTGGTCCAGTCAGCCTCACCGGTGTCCATTTTGACGTCTTTTCTCGCACAACCACTTCCCTGCGATGGGTCTGTCCATTGCCACTTCAAATAAAAGCCTATGTCAGAAGTGGGATTCGAACCCACGCCTCCATTCGGAGACCAGAAATCCCTTGCCTGAGGAAGGCACGTCGCCTTGAGTCTGGCGCCTTAGACCGCTCGGCCATCCTGACTGGCAGAGCTAAAGTGAGACGAGCTGCTCGAAGCTTGTGTTTTTTGCGGAGGAGACTGAGGAGACACATTTTCAGCAGTCCTTTCATTTTCAGTTGAAGCATTTGCTTTCAGGTCACGGAGTGACCAGTTTACCAGGCTGTCACAAAAACGGCAAAAAAGTTAGACAAACGCATTTGAGCAGGCCAGATTACGGGCATGTTTGAGGGGGCACCAGGATTTGAACCTGGGACCTCTTGATCTGCAGTCAAATGCTCTACCACTGAGCTATACCCCCTGCACAGGGAGGTGGGCCAGACTGTTGCTTATTTTGTATCACACTGCGGCTGAAACGTCCTCAACACTGCTGAACTCAAGCATTTCTTTTACCTGTCTGATTGTCTTCACTCTCTGGAGTGGCAAAGGCAACGCTCTCAACTGAATGCAATTAAACCTTGTGCCAAAATTTTGGGTGGTAGCAAAAATAGTCAGGTCTGTAGTAAAAGAGCAGATTTCATTTAGTTCCTTTGAGTAAAATCAGCTAATCTTCCTTGGAGGACTTGGTGTTGGAAAATAGCCAGTCAGCCTCACCGGTGTCCATTTTGACGTCTTTTCTCGCACAACCAATTCCCTGCGATGGGTCTGTCCATTGCCACTTCAAATAAAAGCCTATGTCAGAAGTGGAATTCGAACCCACGCCTCCATTCGGAGACCAGAAATCCCTTGCCTGAGGAAGGCACTTCGCCTTGAGTCTGGCGCCTTAGACCGCTCGGCCATCCTGACTGGCAGAGCTAAAGTGAGACGAGCTGCTCGAAGCTTGTGTTTTTTGCGGAAAAGACTGAGGAGACACATTTTCAGCAGTCCTTTCATTTTCAGTTGAAGCATTTGCTTTCAGGTCACGGAGTGACCAGTTTACCAGGCTGACACAAAAACGGCAAACGCATTTGCGCACGCCAGCTTGCGTGCATGTTTGAGGGGGCACCAGGATTTGAACCTGGGACCTCTTGATCTGCAGTCAAATGCTCTACCACTGAGCTATACCCCCTGCACAGCGAGGTGGACCAGACTGTTGCTTATTTTGTATCACACTGCGGCTGAAAGGCCCTCAACACTGCTGAACTCAAGCATTTCTTTTACCTGTCTGACTGTCTTCACTCTCTGGAGTGGCAAAGGCAACGCTCTCAACTGAATGCAATTACACCTTGTGCCAGAATTTTGGGTGGTAGCAAAAATAGTCAGGTCTGTAGTAAAAGAGCAGATTTCATTTTGTTCCTTTGAGTAAAATCAGCTAATCTTCCATGGAGGACTTGGTGTTGTGGTCCAGTCAGCCTCACCGGTGTCCATTTTGACGTCTTTTCTCGCACAACCACTTCCCTGCGATGGGTCTGTCCATTGCCACTTCAAATAAAAGCCTATGTCAGAAGTGGGATTCGAACCCACGCCTCCATTCGGAGACCAGAAATCCCTTGCCTGAGGAAGGCATGTCGCCTTGAGTCTGGCGCCTTAGACCGCTCGGCCATCCTGACTGGCAGAGCTAAAGTGAGACGAGCTGCTCGAAGCTTGTGTTTTTTGCGGAGGAGACTGAGGAGACACATTTTCAGCAGTCCTTTCATTTTCAGTTGAAGCATTTGCTTTCAGGTCACGGAGTGACCAGTTTACCAGGCTGTCACAAAAACGGCAAAACAGTTAGGCAAACGCATTTGCGCAGGCCAGTTTGCGTGCATGTTTGAGGGGGCACCAGAATTTGAACCTGGGACCTCTTGATCTGCTGTCAAATGCTCTACCATTGAGCTATACCCCCTGCACAGCAAGGTGGACCAGACTGTTGCTTATTTTGTATCACACTGCGGCTGAAACGCCCTCAACACTGCTGAACTCAAGTATTTCTTTTACCTGTCTGACTGTCTTCACTCTCTGGAGGCAAAGGCACCGCTCTCAACTGAATGCAATTACACCTTGTGCCAGAATTTTGGGTGGTAGCAAAAATAGTCAGGTCTGTAGTAAAAAAGCAGATTTCATTGTGTTCCGTTGAGTAAAATCAGCTAATCTTCCATGGAGGACTTGGTGTTGGAAAATAGCCAGTCAGCCTCACCGGTGTCCATTTTGACGTCTTTTCTCGCACAACCAATTCCCTGCGATGGGTCTGTCCATTGCCACTTCAAATAAAAGCCTATGTCAGAAGTGGAATTCGAACCCACGCCTCCATTCGGAGACCAGAAATCCCTTGCCTGAGGAAGGCACTTCGCCTTGAGTCTGGCGCCTTAGACCGCTCGGCCATCCTGACTGGCAGAGCTAAAGTGAGACGAGCTGCTCGAAGCTTGTGTTTTTTGCGGAAAAGACTGAGGAGACACATTTTCAGCAGTCCTTTCATTTTCAGTTGAAGCATTTGCTTTCAGGTCACGGAGTGACCAGTTTACCAGGCTGACACAAAAACGGCAAACGCATTTGCGCACGCCAGCTTGCGTGCATGTTTGAGGGGGCACCAGGATTTGAACCTGGGACCTCTTGATCTGCAGTCAAATGCTCTACCACTGAGCTATACCCCCTGCACAGCGAGGTGGACCAGACTGTTGCTTATTTTGTATCACACTGCGGCTGAAAGGCCCTCAACACTGCTGAACTCAAGCATTTCTTTTACCTGTCTGACTGTCTTCACTCTCTGGAGTGGCAAAGGCAACGCTCTCAACTGAATGCAATTACACCTTGTGCCAGAATTTTGGGTGGTAGCAAAAATAGTCAGGTCTGTAGTAAAAGAGCAGATTTCATTTTGTTCCTTTGAGTAAAATCAGCTAATCTTCCATGGAGGACTTGGTGTTGTGGTCCAGTCAGCCTCACCGGTGTCCATTTTGACGTCTTTTCTCGCACAACCACTTCCCTGCGATGGGTCTGTCCATTGCCACTTCAAATAAAAGCCTATGTCAGAAGTGGGATTCGAACCCACGCCTCCATTCGGAGAACAGAAATCCCTTGCCTGAGGAAGGCACGTCGCCTTGAGTCTGGCGCCTTAGACCGCTCGGCCATCCTGACTGGCAGAGCTAAAGTGAGACGAGCTGCTCGAAGCTTGTGTTTTTTGCGGAGGAGACTGAGGAGACACATTTTCAGCAGTCCTTTCATTTTCAGTTGAAGCATTTCCTTTCAGGTCACGGAGTGACCAGTTTACCAGGCTGTCACAAAAACGGCAAAACAGTTAGGCAAACGCATTTGCGCACGACAGCTTGCGTGCATGTTTGAGGTGGCACCAGGATTTGAACCTGGGACCTCTTGATCTGCAGTCAAATGCTCTACCATTGAGCTATACCCCCTGCACAGGAAGGTGGACCAGACTGTTGCTTATTTTGTATCACACTGCGGCTAAAACGCCCTCAACACTGCTGAACTCAAGTATTTCTTTTACCTGTCTGACTGTCTTCACTCTCTGGAGGCAAAGGCACCGCTCTCAACTGAATGCAATTACACCTTGTGCCAGAATTTTGGGTGGTAGCAAAAATAGTCAGGTCTGTAGTAAAAAAGCAGATTTCATTGTGTTCCGTTGAGTAAAATCAGCTAATCTTCCATGGAGGACTTGGTGTTGGAAAATAGCCAGTCAGCCTCACCGGTGTCCATTTTGACGTCTTTTCTCGCACAACCAATTCCCTGCGATGGGTCTGTCCATTGCCACTTCAAATAAAAGCCTATGTCAGAAGTGGAATTCGAACCCACGCCTCCATTCGGAGACCAGAAATCCCTTGCCTGAGGAAGGCACTTCGCCTTGAGTCTGGCGCCTTAGACCGCTCGGCCATCCTGACTGGCAGAGCTAAAGTGAGACGAGCTGCTCGAAGCTTGTGTTTTTTGCGGAAAAGACTGAGGAGACACATTTTCAGCAGTCCTTTCATTTTCAGTTGAAGCATTTGCTTTCAGGTCACGGAGTGACCAGTTTACCAGGCTGACACAAAAACGGCAAACGCATTTGCGCACGCCAGCTTGCGTGCATGTTTGAGGGGGCACCAGGATTTGAACCTGGGACCTCTTGATCTGCAGTCAAATGCTCTACCACTGAGCTATACCCCCTGCACAGCGAGGTGGACCAGACTGTTGCTTATTTTGTATCACACTGCGGCTGAAAGGCCCTCAACACTGCTGAACTCAAGCATTTCTTTTACCTGTCTGACTGTCTTCACTCTCTGGAGTGGCAAAGGCAACGCTCTCAACTGAATGCAATTACACCTTGTGCCAGAATTTTGGGTGGTAGCAAAAATAGTCAGGTCTGTAGTAAAAGAGCAGATTTAATTTTGTTCCTTTGAGTAAAATCAGCTAATCTTCCATGGAGGACTTGGTGTTGTGGTCCAGTCAGCCTCACCGGTGTCCATTTTGACGTCTTTTCTCGCACAACCACTTCCCTGCGATGGGTCTGTCCATTGCCACTTCAAATAAAAGCCTATGTCAGAAGTGGGATTCGAACCCACGCCTCCATTCGGAGACCAGAAATCCCTTGCCTGAGGAAGGCACGTCGCCTTGAGTCTGGCGCCTTAGACCGCTCGGCCATCCTGACTGGCAGAGCTAAAGTGAGACGAGCTGCTCGAAGCTTGTGTTTTTTGCGGAGGAGACTGAGGAGACACATTTTCAGCAGTCCTTTCATTTTCAGTTGAAGCATTTGCTTTCAGGTCACGGAGTGACCAGTTTACCAGGCTGTCACAAAAACGGCAAAACAGTTAGGCAAACGCATTTGCGCAGGCCAGTTTGCGTGCATGTTTGAGGGGGCACCAGAATTTGAACCTGGGACCTCTTGATCTGCTGTCAAATGCTCTACCATTGAGCTATACCCCCTGCACAGCAAGGTGGACCAGACTGTTGCTTATTTTGTATCACACTGCGGCTGAAACGCCCTCAACACTGCTGAACTCAAGTATTTCTTTTACCTGTCTGACTGTCTTCACTCTCTGGAGGCAAAGGCACCGCTCTCAACTGAATGCAATTACACCTTGTGCCAGAATTTTGGGTGGTAGCAAAAATAGTCAGGTCTGTAGTAAAAAAGCAGATTTCATTGTGTTCCGTTGAGTAAAATCAGCTAATCTTCCATGGAGGACTTGGTGTTGGAAAATAGCCAGTCAGCCTCACCGGTGTCCATTTTGACGTCTTTTCTCGCACAACCAATTCCCTGCGATGGGTCTGTCCATTGCCACTTCAAATAAAAGCCTATGTCAGAAGTGGAATTCGAACCCACGCCTCCATTCGGAGACCAGAAATCCCTTGCCTGAGGAAGGCACTTCGCCTTGAGTCTGGCGCCTTAGACCGCTCGGCCATCCTGACTGGCAGAGCTAAAGTGAGACGAGCTGCTCGAAGCTTGTGTTTTTTGCGGAAAAGACTGAGGAGACACATTTTCAGCAGTCCTTTCATTTTCAGTTGAAGCATTTGCTTTCAGGTCACGGAGTGACCAGTTTACCAGGCTGACACAAAAACGGCAAACGCATTTGCGCACGCCAGCTTGCGTGCATGTTTGAGGGGGCACCAGGATTTGAACCTGGGACCTCTTGATCTGCAGTCAAATGCTCTACCACTGAGCTATACCCCCTGCACAGCGAGGTGGACCAGACTGTTGCTTATTTTGTATCACACTGCGGCTGAAAGGCCCTCAACACTGCTGAACTCAAGCATTTCTTTTACCTGTCTGACTGTCTTCACTCTCTGGAGTGGCAAAGGCAACGCTCTCAACTGAATGCAATTACACCTTGTGCCAGAATTTTGGGTGGTAGCAAAAATAGTCAGGTCTGTAGTAAAAGAGCAGATTTCATTTTGTTCCTTTGAGTAAAATCAGCTAATCTTCCATGGAGGACTTGGTGTTGGAAAATAGCCAGTCAGCCTCACCGGTGTCCATTTTGACGTCTTTTCTCGCACAACCAATTCCCTGCGATGGGTCTGTCCATTGCCACTTCAAATAAAAGCCTATGTCAGAAGTGGAATTCGAACCCACGCCTCCATTCGGAGACCAGAAATCCCTTGCCTGAGGAAGGCACTTCGCCTTGAGTCTGGCGCCTTAGACCGCTCGGCCATTCTGACTGGCAGAGCTAAAGTGAGACGAGCTGCTCGAAGCTTGTGTTTTTTGCGGAGGAGACTGAGGAGACACATTTTCAGCAGTCCTTTCATTTTCAGTTGAAGCATTTGCTTTCAGGTCACGGAGTGACCAGTTTACCAGGCTGTCACAAAAACGGCAAAACAGTTAGGCAAACGCATTTGCGCAGGCCAGTTTGCGTGCATGTTTGAGGGGGCACCAGGATTTGAACCTGGGACCTCTTGATCTGCAGTCAAATGCTCTACCATTGAGCTATACCCCCTGCACAGCAAGGTGGACCAGACTGTTGCTTATTTTGTATCACACTGCGGCTGAAACGCCCTCAACACTGCTGAACTCAAGTATTTCTTTTACCTGTCTGACTGTCTTCACTCTCTGGAGGCAAAGGCACCGCTCTCAACTGAATGCAATTACACCTTGTGCCAGAATTTTGGGTGGTAGCAAAAATAGTCAGGTCTGTAGTAAAAAAGCAGATTTCATTGTGTTCCGTTGAGTAAAATCAGCTAATCTTCCCTGGAGGACTTGGTGTTGGAAAATAGCCAGTCAGCCTCACCGGTGTCCATTTTGACGTCTTTTCTCGCACAACCAATTCCCTGCGATGGGTCTGTCCATTGCCACTTCAAATAAAAGCCTATGTCAGAAGTGGAATTCGAACCCACGCCTCCATTCGGAGACCAGAAATCCCTTGCCTGAGGAAGGCACTTCGCCTTGAGTCTGGCGCCTTAGACCGCTCGGCCATTCTGACTGGCAGAGCTAAAGTGAGACGAGCTGCTCGAAGCTTGTGTTTTTTGCGGAGGAGACTGAGGAGACACATTTTCAGCAGTCCTTTCATTTTCAGTTGAAGCATTTGCTTTCAGGTCACGGAGTGACCAGTTTACCAGGCTGTCACAAAAACGGCAAAACAGTTAGGCAAACGCATTTGCGCAGGCCAGTTTGCGTGCATGTTTGAGGGGGCACCAGGATTTGAACCTGGGACCTCTTGATCTGCAGTCAAATGCTCTACCATTGAGCTATACCCCCTGCACAGGAAGGTGGACCAGACTGTTGCTTATTTTGTATCACACTGCGGCTAAAACGCCCTCAACACTGCTGAACTCAAGTATTTCTTTTACCTGTCTGACTGTCTTCACTCTATGGAGGCAAAGGCACCGCTCTCAACTGAATGCAATGACACCTTGTGCCAGAATTTTGGGTGGTAGCAAAAATAGTCAGGTCTGTAGTAAAAAAGCAGATTTCATTGTGTTCCGTTGAGTAAAATCAGCTAATCTTCCATGGAGGACTTGGTGTTGGAAAATAGCCAGTCAGCCTCACCGGTGTCCATTTTGACGTCTTTTCTCGCACAACCAATTCCCTGCGATGGGTCTGTCCATTGCCACTTCAAATAAAAGCCTATGTCAGAAGTGGGATTCGAACCCACGCCTCCATTCGGAGACCAGAAATCCCTTGCCTGAGGAAGGCACTTCTCCTTGAGTCTGGCGCCTTAGACCGCTCGGCCATCCTGACTGGCAGAACTAAAGTGAGACGAGCTGCTCGATGCTTGTGTTTTTTGCGGAAAAGACTGAGGAGACACATTTTCAGGAGTCCTTTCATTTTCAGTTGAAGCATTTGCTTTCAGGTCACGGAGTGACCAGTTTACCAGGCTGACACAAAAACGGCAAACGCATTTGCGCACGCCAGCTTGCGTGCATGTTTGAGGGGGCACCAGGATTTGAACCTGGGACCTCTTGATCTGCAGTCAAATGCTCTACCACTGAGCTATACCCCCTGCACAGCGAGGTGGACCAGACTGTTGCTTATTTTGTATCACACTGCGGCTGAAAGGCCCTCAACACTGCTTAACTCAAGCATTTCTTTTACCTGTCTGACTGTCTTCACTCTCTGGAGTGGCAAAGGCAACGCTCTCAACTGAATGCAATTACACCTTGTGCCAGAATTTTGGGTGGTAGCAAAAATAGTCAGGTCTGTAGTAAAAGAGCAGATTTCATTTTGTTCCTTTGAGTAAAATCAGCTAATCTTCCATGGAGGACTTGGTGTTGTGGTCCAGTCAGCCTCACCGGTGTCCATTTTGACGTCTTTTCTCGCACAACCACTTCCCTGCGATGGGTCTGTCCATTGCCACTTCAAATAAAAGCCTATGTCAGAAGTGGGATTCGAACCCACGCCTCCATTCGGAGACCAGAAATCCCTTGCCTGAGAAAGGCACGTCGCCTTGAGTCTGGCGCCTTAGACCGCTCGGCCATCCTGACTGGCAGAGCTAAAGTGAGACGAGCTGCTCGAAGCTTGTGTTTTTTGCGGAGGAGACTGAGGAGACACATTTTCAGCAGTCCTTTCATTTTCAGTTGAAGCATTTGCTTTCAGGTCACGGAGTGACCAGTTTACCAGGCTGTCACAAAAACGGCAAAACAGTTAGGCAAACGCATTTGCGCAGGCCAGTTTGCGTGTATGTTTGAGGGGGCACCAGGATTTGAACCTGGGACCTCTTGATCTGCAGTCAAATGCTCTACCATTGAGCTATACCCCCTGCACAGCAAGGTGGACCAGACTGTTGCTTATTTTGTATCACACTGCGGCTGAAACGCCCTCAACACTGCTGAACTCAAGTATTTCTTTTACCTGTCTGACTGTCTTCACTCTATGGAGGCAAAGGCACCGCTCTCAACTGAATGCAATGACACCTTGTGCCAGAATTTTGGGTGGTAGCAAAAATAGTCAGGTCTGTAGTAAAAAAGCAGATTTCATTGTGTTCCGTTGAGTAAAATCAGCTAATCTTCCATGCAGGACTTGGTGTTGGAAAATAGCCAGTCAGCCTCACCGGTGTCCATTTTGACGTCTTTTCTCGCACAACCAATTCCCTGCGATGGGTCTGTCCATTGCCACTTCAAATAAAAGCCTATGTCAGAAGTGGGATTCGAACCCACGCCTCCATTCGGAGACCAGAAATCCCTTGCCTGAGGAAGGCACTTCTCCTTGAGTCTGGCGCCTTAGACCGCTCGGCCATCCTGACTGGCAGAGCTAAAGTGAGACGAGCTGCTCGATGCTTGTGTTTTTTGCGGAAAAGACTGAGGAGACACATTTTCAGGAGTCCTTTCATTTTCAGTTGAAGCATTTGCTTTCAGGTCACGGAGTGACCAGTTTACCAGGCTGACACAAAAACGGCAAACGCATTTGCGCACGCCAGCTTGCGTGCATGTTTGAGGGGGCACCAGGATTTGAACCTGGGACCTCTTGATCTGCAGTCAAATGCTCTACCACTGAGCTATACCCCCTGCACAGCGAGGTGGACCAGACTGTTGCTTATTTTGTATCACACTGCGGCTGAAAGGCCCTCAACACTGCTTAACTCAAGCATTTCTTTTACCTGTCTGACTGTCTTCACTCTCTGGAGTGGCAAAGGCAACGCTCTCAACTGAATGCAATTACACCTTGTGCCAGAATTTTGGGTGGTAGCAAAAATAGTCAGGTCTGTAGTAAAAGAGCAGATTTCATTTTGTTCCTTTGAGTAAAATCAGCTAATCTTCCATGGAGGACTTGGTGTTGTGGTCCAGTCAGCCTCACCGGTGTCCATTTTGACGTCTTTTCTCGCACAACCACTTCCCTGCGATGGGTCTGTCCATTGCCACTTCAAATAAAAGCCTATGTCAGAAGTGGGATTCGAACCCACGCCTCCATTCGGAGACCAGAAATCCCTTGCCTGAGAAAGGCACGTCGCCTTGAGTCTGGCGCCTTAGACCGCTCGGCCATCCTGACTGGCAGAGCTAAAGTGAGACGAGCTGCTCGAAGCTTGTGTTTTTTGCGGAGGAGACTGAGGAGACACATTTTCAGCAGTCCTTTCATTTTCAGTTGAAGCATTTGCTTTCAGGTCACGGAGTGACCAGTTTACCAGGCTGTCACAAAAACGGCAAAACAGTTAGGCAAACGCATTTGCGCAGGCCAGTTTGCGTGTATGTTTGAGGGGGCACCAGGATTTGAACCTGGGACCTCTTGATCTGCAGTCAAATGCTCTACCATTGAGCTATACCCCCTGCACAGCAAGGTGGACCAGACTGTTGCTTATTTTGTATCACACTGCGGCTGAAACGCCCTCAACACTGCTGAACTCAAGTATTTCTTTTACCTGTCTGACTGTCTTCACTCTCTGGAGGCAAAGGCACCGCTCTCAACTGAATGCAATTACACCTTGTGCCAGAATTTTGGGTGGTAGCAAAAATAGTCAGGTCTGTAGTAAAAAAGCAGATTTCATTGTGTTCCGTTGAGTAAAATCAGCTAATCTTCCATGGAGGACTTGGTGTTGGAAAATAGCCAGTCAGCCTCACCGGTGTCCATTTTGACGTCTTTTCTCGCACAACCAATTCCCTGCGATGGGTCTGTCCATTGCCACTTCAAATAAAAGCCTATGTCAGAAGTGGAATTCGAACCCACGCCTCCATTCGGAGACCAGAAATCCCTTGCCTGAGGAAGGCACTTCGCCTTGAGTCTGGCGCCTTAGACCGCTCGGCCATCCTGACTGGCAGAGCTAAAGTGAGACGAGCTGCTCGAAGCTTGTGTTTTTTGCGGAAAAGACTGAGGAGACACATTTTCAGGAGTCCTTTCATTTTCAGTTGAAGCATTTGCTTTCAGGTCACGGAGTGACCAGTTTACCAGGCTGACACAAAAAAGGCAAACGCATTTGCGCACGCCAGCTTGCGTGCATGTTTGAGGGGGCACCAGGATTTGAACCTGGGACCTCTTGATCTGCAGTCAAATGCTCTACCACTGAGCTATACCCCCTGCACAGCAAGGTGGACCAGACTGTTGCTTATTTTGTATCACACTGCGGCTGAAAGGCCCTCAACACTGCTTAACTCAAGCATTTCTTTTACCTGTCTGACTGTCTTCACTCTCTGGAGTGGCAAAGGCAACGCTCTCAACTGAATGCAATTACACCTTGTGCCAGAATTTTGGGTGGTAGCAAAAATAGTCAGGTCTGTAGTAAAAGAGCAGATTTCATTTTGTTCCTTTGAGTAAAATCAGCTAATCTTCCATGGAGGACTTGGTGTTGTGGTCCAGTCAGCCTCACCGGTGTCCATTTTGACGTCTTTTCTCGCACAACCACTTCCCTGCGATGGGTCTGTCCATTGCCACTTCAAATAAAAGCCTATGTCAGAAGTGGAATTCGAACCCACGCCTCCATTCGGAGACCAGAAATCCCTTGCCTGAGGAAGGCACTTCGCCTTGAGTCTGGCGCCTTAGACCGCTCGGCCATCCTGACTGGCAGAGCTAAAGTGAGACGAGCTGCTCGAAGCTTGTGTTTTTTGCGGAAAAGACTGAGGAGACACATTTTCAGCAGTCCTTTCATTTTCAGTTGAAGCATTTGCTTTCAGGTCACGGAGTGACCAGTTTACCAGGCTGACACAAAAACGGCAAACGCATTTGCGCACGCCAGCTTGCGTGCATGTTTGAGGGGGCACCAGGATTTGAACCTGGGACCTCTTGATCTGCAGTCAAATGCTCTACCACTGAGCTATACCCCCTGCACAGCGAGGTGGACCAGACTGTTGCTTATTTTGTATCACACTGCGGCTGAAAGGCCCTCAACACTGCTGAACTCAAGCATTTCTTTTACCTGTCTGACTGTCTTCACTCTCTGGAGTGGCAAAGGCAACGCTCTCAACTGAATGCAATTACACCTTGTGCCAGAATTTTGGGTGGTAGCAAAAATAGTCAGGTCTGTAGTAAAAGAGCAGATTTCATTTTGTTCCTTTGAGTAAAATCAGCTAATCTTCCATGGAGGACTTGGTGTTGTGGTCCAGTCAGCCTCACCGGTGTCCATTTTGACGTCTTTTCTCGCACAACCACTTCCCTGCGATGGGTCTGTCCATTGCCACTTCAAATAAAAGCCTATGTCAGAAGTGGGATTCGAACCCACGCCTCCATTCGGAGACCAGAAATCCCTTGCCTGAGGAAGGCACGTCGCCTTGAGTCTGGCGCCTTAGACCGCTCGGCCATCCTGACTGGCAGAGCTAAAGTGAGACGAGCTGCTCGAAGCTTGTGTTTTTTGCGGAGGAGACTGAGGAGACACATTTTCAGCAGTCCTTTCATTTTCAGTTGAAGCATTTACTTTCAGGTCACGGAGTGACCAGTTTACCAGGCTGTCACAAAAACGGCAAAACAGTTAGGCAAACGCATTTGCGCACGCCAGCTTGCGTGCATGTTTGAGGGGGCACCAGGATTTGAACCTGGGACCTCTTGATCTGCAGTCAAATGCTCTACCATTGAGCTATACCCCCTGCACAGGAAGGTGGACCAGACTGTTGCTTATTTTGTATCACACTGCGGCTAAAACGCCCTCAACACTGCTGAACTCAAGTATTTCTTTTACCTGTCTGACTGTCTTCACTCTATGGAGGCAAAGGCACCGCTCTCAACTGAATGCAATGACACCTTGTGCCAGAATTTTGGGTGGTAGCAAAAATAGTCAGGTCTGTAGTAAAAAAGCAGATTTCATTGTGTTCCGTTGAGTAAAATCAGCTAATCTTCCATGGAGGACTTGGTGTTGGAAAATAGCCAGTCAGCCTCACCGGTGTCCATTTTGACGTCTTTTCTCGCACAACCAATTCCCTGCGATGGGTCTGTCCATTGCCACTTCAAATAAAAGCCTATGTCAGAAGTGGAATTCGAACCCACGCCTCCATTCGGAGACCAGAAATCCCTTGCCTGAGGAAGGCTCTTCGCCTTGAGTCTGGCGCCTTAGACCGCTCGGCCATCCTGACTGGCAGAGCTAAAGTGAGACGAGCTGCTCGAAGCTTGTGTTTTTTGCGGAAAAGACTGAGGAGACACATTTTCAGGAGTCCTTTCATTTTCAGTTGAAGCATTTGCTTTCAGGTCACGGAGTGACCAGTTTACCAGGCTGACACAAAAAAGGCAAACGTATTTGCGCACGCCAGCTTGCGTGCATGTTTGAGGGGGCACCAGGATTTGAACCTGGGACCTCTTGATCTGCAGTCAAATGCTCTACCACTGAGCTATACCCCCTGCACAGCGAGGTGGACCAGACTGTTGCTTATTTTGTATCACACTGCGGCTGAAAGGCCCTCAACACTGCTGAACTCAAGCATTTCTTTTACCTGTCTGACTGTCTTCACTCTCCGGAGTGGCAAAGGCAACGCTCTCAACTGAATGCAATTACACCTTGTGCCAGAATTTTGGGTGGTAGCAAAAATAGTCAGGTCTGTAGTAAAAGAGCAGATTTCATTTTGTTCCTTTGAGTAAAATCAGCTAATCTTCCATGGAGGACTTGGTGTTGTGGTCCAGTCAGCCTCACCGGTGTCCATTTTGACGTCTTTTCTCGCACAACCACTTCCCTGCGATGGGTCTGTCCATTGCCACTTCAAATAAAAGCCTATGTCAGAAGTGGGATTCGAACCCACGCCTCCATTCGGAGACCAGAAATCCCTTGCCTGAGGAAGGCACGTCGCCTTGAGTCTGGCGCCTTAGACCGCTCGGCCATCCTGACTGGCAGAGCTAAAGTGAGACGAGCTGCTCGAAGCTTGTGTTTTTTGCGGAGGAGACTGAGGAGACACATTTTCAGCAGTCCTTTCATTTTCAGTTGAAGCATTTGCTTTCAGGTCACGGAGTGACCAGTTTACCAGGCTGTCACAAAAACGGCAAAACAGTTAGGCAAACGCATTTGCGCACGCCAGCTTGCGTGCATGTTTGAGGGGGCACCAGGATTTGAACCTGGGACCTCTTGATCTGCAGTCAAATGCTCTACCATTGAGCTATACCCCCTGCACAGGAAGGTGGACCAGACTGTTGCTTATTTTGTATCACACTGCGGCTAAAACGCCCTCAACACTGCTGAACTCAAGTATTTCTTTTACCTGTCTGACTGTCTTCACTCTATGGAGGCAAAGGCACCGCTCTCAACTGAATGCAATGACACCTTGTGCCAGAATTTTGGGTGGTAGCAAAAATAGTCAGGTCTGTAGTAAAAAAGCAGATTTCATTGTGTTCCGTTGAGTAAAATCAGCTAATCTTCCATGGAGGACTTGGTGTTGGAAAATAGCCAGTCAGCCTCACCGGTGTCCATTTTGACGTCTTTTCTCGCACAACCAATTCCCTGCGATGGGTCTGTCCATTGCCACTTCAAATAAAAGCCTATGTCAGAAGTGGAATTCGAACCCACGCCTCCATTCGGAGACCAGAAATCCCTTGCCTGAGGAAGGCACTTCGCCTTGAGTCTGGCGCCTTAGACCGCTCGGCCATCCTGACTGGCAGAGCTAAAGTGAGACGAGCTGCTCGAAGCTTGTGTTTTTTGCGGAAAAGACTGAGGAGACACATTTTCAGGAGTCCTTTCATTTTCAGTTGAAGCATTTGCTTTCAGGTCACGGAGTGACCAGTTTACCAGGCTGACACAAAAACGGCAAACGCATTTGCGCACGCCAGCTTGCGTGCATGTTTGAGGGGGCACCAGGATTTGAACCTGGGACCTCTTGATCTGCAGTCAAATGCTCTACCACTGAGCTATACCCCCTGCACAGCGAGGTGGACCAGACTGTTGCTTATTTTGTATCACACTGCGGCTGAAAGGCCCTCAACACTGCTGAACTCAAGCATTTCTTTTACCTGTCTGACTGTCTTCACTCTCTGGAGTGGCAAAGGCAACGCTCTCAACTGAATGCAATTACACCTTGTGCCAGAATTTTGGGTGGTAGCAAAAATAGTCAGGTCTGTAGTAAAAGAGCAGATTTCATTTTGTTCCTTTGAGTAAAATCAGCTAATCTTCCATGGAGGACTTGGTGTTGTGGTCCAGTCAGCCTCACCGGTGTCCATTTTGACGTCTTTTCTCGCACAACCACTTCCCTGCGATGGGTCTGTCCATTGCCACTTCAAATAAAAGCCTATGTCAGAAGTGGGATTCGAACCCACGCCTCCATTCGGAGACCAGAAATCCCTTGCCTGAGGAAGGCACGTCGCCTTGAGTCTGGCGTCTTAGACCGCTCGGCCATCCTGACTGGCAGAGCTAAAGTGAGACGAGCTGCTCGAAGCTTGTGTTTTTTGCGGAGGAGACTGAGGAGACACATTTTCAGCAGTCCTTTCATTTTCAGTTGAAGCATTTACTTTCAGGTCACGGAGTGACCAGTTTACCAGGCTGTCACAAAAACGGCAAAACAGTTAGGCAAACGCATTTGCGCACGCCAGCTTGCGTGCATGTTTGAGGGGGCACCAGGATTTGAATCTGGGACCTCTTGATCTGCAGTCAAATGCTCTACCATTGAGCTATACCCCCTGCACAAGAAGGTGGACCAGACTGTTGCTTATTTTGTATCACACTGCGGCTAAAACGCCCTCAACACTGCTGAACTCAAGTATTTCTTTTACCTGTCTGACTGTCTTCACTCTATGGAGGCAAAGGCACCGCTCTCAACTGAATGCAATGACACCTTGTGCCAGAATTTTGGGTGGTAGCAAAAATAGTCAGGTCTGTAGTAAAAAAGCAGATTTCATTGTGTTCCGTTGAGTAAAATCAGCTAATCTTCCATGGAGGACTTGGTGTTGGAAAATAGCCAGTCAGCCTCACCGGTGTCCATTTTGACGTCTTTTCTCGCACAACCAATTCCCTGCGATGGGTCTGTCCATTGCCACTTCAAATAAAAGCCTATGTCAGAAGTGGAATTCGAACCCACGCCTCCATTCGGAGACCAGAAATCCCTTGCCTGAGGAAGGCACTTCGCCTTGAGTCTGGCGCCTTAGACCGCTCGGCCATCCTGACTGGCAGAGCTAAAGTGAGACGAGCTGCTCGAAGCTTGTGTTTTTTGCGGAAAAGACTGAGGAGACACATTTTCAGGAGTCCTTTCATTTTCAGTTGAAGCATTTGCTTTCAGGTCACGGAGTGACCAGTTTACCAGGCTGACACAAAAACGGCAAACGCATTTGCGCACGCCAGCTTGCGTGCATGTTTGAGGGGGCACCAGGATTTGAACCTGGGACCTCTTGATCTGCAGTCAAATGCTCTACCACTGAGCTATACCCCCTGCACAGAGAGGTGGACCAGACTGTTGCTTATTTTGTATCACACTGCGGCTGAAAGGCCCTCAACACTGCTGAACTCAAGCATTTCTTTTACCTGTCTGACTGTCTTCACTCTCTGGAGTGGCAAAGGCAACGCTCTCAACTGAATGCAATTACACCTTGTGCCAGAATTTTGGGTGGTAGCAAAAATAGTCAGGTCTGTAGTAAAAGAGCAGATTTCATTTTGTTCCTTTGAGTAAAATCAGCTAATCTTCCATGGAGGACTTGGTGTTGTGGTCCAGTCAGCCTCACCGGTGTCCATTTTGACGTCTTTTCTCGCACAACCACTTCCCTGCGATGGGTCTGTCCATTGCCACTTCAAATAAAAGCCTATGTCAGAAGTGGGATTCGAACCCACGCCTCCATTCGGAGACCAGAAATCCCTTGCCTGAGGAAGGCACGTCGCCTTGAGTCTGGCGTCTTAGACCGCTCGGCCATCCTGACTGGCAGAGCTAAAGTGAGACGAGCTGCTCGAAGCTTGTGTTTTTTGCGGAGGAGACTGAGGAGACACATTTTCAGCAGTCCTTTCATTTTCAGTTGAAGCATTTACTTTCAGGTCACGGAGTGACCAGTTTACCAGGCTGTCACAAAAACGGCAAAACAGTTAGGCAAACGCATTTGCGCACGCCAGCTTGCGTGCATGTTTGAGGGGGCACCAGGATTTGAATCTGGGACCTCTTGATCTGCAGTCAAATGCTCTACCATTGAGCTATACCCCCTGCACAAGAAGGTGGACCAGACTGTTGCTTATTTTGTATCACACTGCGGCTAAAACGCCCTCAACACTGCTGAACTCAAGTATTTCTTTTACCTGTCTGACTGTCTTCACTCTATGGAGGCAAAGGCACCGCTCTCAACTGAATGCAATGACACCTTGTGCCAGAATTTTGGGTGGTAGCAAAAATAGTCAGGTCTGTAGTAAAAAAGCAGATTTCATTGTGTTCCGTTGAGTAAAATCAGCTAATCTTCCATGGAGGACTTGGTGTTGGAAAATAGCCAGTCAGCCTCACCGGTGTCCATTTTGACGTCTTTTCTCGCACAACCAATTCCCTGCGATGGGTCTGTCCATTGCCACTTCAAATAAAAGCCTATGTCAGAAGTGGAATTCGAACCCACGCCTCCATTCGGAGACCAGAAATCCCTTGCCTGAGGAAGGCACTTCGCCTTGAGTCTGGCGCCTTAGACCGCTCGGCCATCCTGACTGGCAGAGCTAAAGTGAGACGAGCTGCTCGAAGCTTGTGTTTTTTGCGGAAAAGACTGAGGAGACACATTTTCAGGAGTCCTTTCATTTTCAGTTGAAGCATTTGCTTTCAGGTCACGGAGTGACCAGTTTACCAGGCTGACACAAAAACGGCAAACGCATTTGCGCACGCCAGCTTGCGTGCATGTTTGAGGGGGCACCAGGATTTGAACCTGGGACCTCTTGATCTGCAGTCAAATGCTCTACCACTGAGCTATACCCCCTGCACAGCGAGGTGGACCAGACTGTTGCTTATTTTGTATCACACTGCGGCTGAAAGGCCCTCAACACTGCTGAACTCAAGCATTTCTTTTACCTGTCTGACTGTCTTCACTCTCTGGAGTGGCAAAGGCAACGCTCTCAACTGAATGCAATTACACCTTGTGCCAGAATTTTGGGTGGTAGCAAAAATAGTCAGGTCTGTAGTAAAAGAGCAGATTTCATTTTGTTCCTTTGAGTAAAATCAGCTAATCTTCCATGGAGGACTTGGTGTTGTGGTCCAGTCAGCCTCACCGGTGTCCATTTTGACGTCTTTTCTCGCACAACCACTTCCCTGCGATGGGTCTGTCCATTGCCACTTCAAATAAAAGCCTATGTCAGAAGTGGGATTCGAACCCACGCCTCCATTCGGAGACCAGAAATCCCTTGCCTGAGGAAGGCACGTCGCCTTGAGTCTGGCGCCTTAGACCGCTCGGCCATCCTGACTGGCAGAGCTAAAGTGAGACGAGCTGCTCGAAGCTTGTGTTTTTTGCGGAGGAGACTGAGGAGACACATTTTCAGCAGTCCTTTCATTTTCAGTTGAAGCATTTACTTTCAGGTCACGGAGTGACCAGTTTACCAGGCTGTCACAAAAACGGCAAAACAGTTAGGCAAACGCATTTGCGCACGCCAGCTTGCGTGCATGTTTGAGGGGGCACCAGGATTTGAATCTGGGACCTCTTGATCTGCAGTCAAATGCTCTACCATTGAGCTATACCCCCTGCACAAGAAGGTGGACCAGACTGTTGCTTATTTTGTATCACACTGCGGCTAAAACGCCCTCAACACTGCTGAACTCAAGTATTTCTTTTACCTGTCTGACTGTCTTCACTCTATGGAGGCAAAGGCACCGCTCTCAACTGAATGCAATGACACCTTGTGCCAGAATTTTGGGTGGTAGCAAAAATAGTCAGGTCTGTAGTAAAAAAGCAGATTTCATTGTGTTCCGTTGAGTAAAATCAGCTAATCTTCCATGGAGGACTTGGTGTTGGAAAATAGCCAGTCAGCCTCACCGGTGTCCATTTTGACGTCTTTTCTCGCACAACCAATTCCCTGCGATGGGTCTGTCCATTGCCACTTCAAATAAAAGCCTATGTCAGAAGTGGAATTCGAACCCACGCCTCCATTCGGAGACCAGAAATCCCTTGCCTGAGGAAGGCACTTCGCCTTGAGTCTGGCGCCTTAGACCGCTCGGCCATCCTGACTGGCAGAGCTAAAGTGAGACGAGCTGCTCGAAGCTTGTGTTTTTTGCGGAAAAGACTGAGGAGACACATTTTCAGGAGTCCTTTCATTTTCAGTTGAAGCATTTGCTTTCAGGTCACGGAGTGACCAGTTTACCAGGCTGACACAAAAACGGCAAACGCATTTGCGCACGCCAGCTTGCGTGCATGTTTGAGGGGGCACCAGGATTTGAACCTGGGACCTCTTGATCTGCAGTCAAATGCTCTACCACTGAGCTATACCCCCTGCACAGCGAGGTGGACCAGACTGTTGCTTATTTTGTATCACACTGCGGCTGAAAGGCCCTCAACACTGCTGAACTCAAGCATTTCTTTTACCTGTCTGACTGTCTTCACTCTCTGGAGTGGCAAAGGCAACGCTCTCAACTGAATGCAATTACACCTTGTGCCAGAATTTTGGGTGGTAGCAAAAATAGTCAGGTCTGTAGTAAAAGAGCAGATTTCATTTTGTTCCTTTGAGTAAAATCAGCTAATCTTCCATGGAGGACTTGGTGTTGTGGTCCAGTCAGCCTCACCGGTGTCCATTTTGACGTCTTTTCTCGCACAACCACTTCCCTGCGATGGGTCTGTCCATTGCCACCTCAAATAAAAGCCTATGTCAGAAGTGGGATTCGAACCCACGCCTCCATTCGGAGACCAGAAATCCCTTGCCTGAGGAAGGCACGTCGCCTTGAGTCTGGCGCCTTAGACCGCTCGGCCATCCTGACTGGCAGAGCTAAAGTGAGACGAGCTGCTCGAAGCTTGTGTTTTTTGCGGAGGAGACTGAGGAGACACATTTTCAGCAGTCCTTTCATTTTCAGTTGAAGCATTTGCTTTCAGGTCACGGAGTGACCAGTTTACCAGGCTGACACAAAAACGGCAAAACAGTTAGGCAAACGCATTTGCGCACTCCAGCTTGCGTGCATGCTTGAGGGGGCACCAGGATTTGAACCTGGGACCTCTTGATCTGCAGTCAAATGCTCTACCATTGAGCTATACCCCCTGCACAGCAAGGTGGACCAGACTGTTGCTTATTTTGTATCACACTGTGGCTGAAACGCCCTCAACACTGCTGAACTCAAGTATTTCTTTTACCTGTCTGACTGTCTTCACTCTCTGGAGGCAAAGGCACCGCTCTCAACTGAATGCAATTACACCTTGTGCCAGAATTTTGGGTGGTAGCAAAAATAGTCAGGTCTGTAGTAAAAAAGCAGATTTCATTGTGTTCCGTTGAGTAAAATCAGCTAATCTTCCATGGAGGACTTGGTGTTGGAAAATAGCCAGTCAGCCTCACCGGTGTCCATTTTGACGTCTTTTCTCGCACAACCAATTCCCTGCGATGGGTCTGTCCATTGCCACTTCAAATAAAAGCCTATGTCAGAAGTGGAATTCGAACCCACGCCTCCATTCGGAGACCAGAAATCCCTTGCCTGAGGAAGGCACTTCGCCTTGAGTCTGGCGCCTTAGACCGCTCGGCCATCCTGACTGGCAGAGCTAAAGTGAGACGAGCTGCTCGAAGCTTGTGTTTTTTGCGGAAAAGACTGAGGAGACACATTTTCAGCAGTCCTTTCATTTTCAGTTGAAGCATTTGCTTTCAGGTCACGGAGTGACCAGTTTACCAGGCTGACACAAAAACGGCAAACGCATTTGCGCACGCCAGCTTGCGTGCATGTTTGAGGGGGCACCAGGATTTGAACCTGGGACCTCTTGATCTGCAGTCAAATGCTCTACCACTGAGCTATACCCCCTGCACAGCGAGGTGGACCAGACTGTTGCTTATTTTGTATCACACTGCGGCTGAAAGGCCCTCAACACTGCTGAACTCAAGCATTTCTTTTACCTGTCTGACTGTCTTCACTCTCTGGAGTGGCAAAGGCAACGCTCTCAACTGAATGCAATTACACCTTGTGCCAGAATTTTGGGTGGTAGCAAAAATAGTCAGGTCTGTAGTAAAAGAGCAGATTTCATTTTGTTCCTTTGAGTAAAATCAGCTAATCTTCCATGGAGGACTTGGTGTTGTGGTCCAGTCAGCCTCACCGGTGTCCATTTTGACGTCTTTTCTCGCACAACCACTTTCCTGCGATGGGTCTGACCATTGCCACTTCAAATAAAAGCCTATGTCAGAAGTGGGATTCGAACCCACGCCTCCATTCGGAGACCAGAAATCCCTTGCCTGAGGAAGGCACGTCGCCTTGAGTCTGGCGCCTTAGACCGCTCGGCCATCCTGACTGGCAGAGCTAAAGTGAGACGAGCTGCTCGAAGCTTGTGTTTTTTGCGGAGGAGACTGAGGAGACACATTTTCAGCAGTCCTTTCATTTTCAGTTGAAGCATTTACTTTCAGGTCACGGAGTGACCAGTTTACCAGGCTGTCACAAAAACGGCAAAACAGGTAGGCAAACGCATTTGCGCACGCCAGCTTGCGTGCATGTTTGAGGGGGCACCAGGATTTGAATCTGGGACCTCTTGATCTGCAGTCAAATGCTCTACCATTGAGCTATACCCCCTGCACAAGAAGGTGGACCAGACTGTTGCTTATTTTGTATCACACTGCGGCTAAAACGCCCTCAACACTGCTGAACTCAAGTATTTCTTTTACCTGTCTGACTGTCTTCACTCTATGGAGGCAAAGGCACCGCTCTCAACTGAATGCAATGACACCTTGTGCCAGAATTTTGGGTGGTAGCAAAAATAGTCAGGTCTGTAGTAAAAAAGCAGATTTCATTGTGTTCCGTTGAGTAAAATCAGCTAATCTTCCATGGAGGACTTGGTGTTGGAAAATAGCCAGTCAGCCTCACCGGTGTCCATTTTGACGTCTTTTCTCGCACAACCAATTCCCTGCGATGGGTCTGTCCATTGCCACTTCAAATAAAAGCCTATGTCAGAAGTGGAATTCGAACCCACGCCTCCATTCGGAGACCAGAAATCCCTTGCCTGAGGAAGGCACTTCGCCTTGAGTCTGGCGCCTTAGACCGCTCGGCCATCCTGACTGGCAGAGCTAAAGTGAGACGAGCTGCTCGAAGCTTGTGTTTTTTGCGGAAAAGACTGAGGAGACACATTTTCAGGAGTCCTTTCATTTTCAGTTGAAGCATTTGCTTTCAGGTCACGGAGTGACCAGTTTACCAGGCTGACACAAAAACGGCAAACGCATTTGCGCACGCCAGCTTGCGTGCATGTTTGAGGGGGCACCAGGATTTGAACCTGGGACCTCTTGATCTGCAGTCAAATGCTCTACCACTGAGCTATACCCCCTGCACAGCGAGGTGGACCAGACTGTTGCTTATTTTGTATCACACTGCGGCTGAAAGGCCCTCAACACTGCTGAACTCAAGCATTTCTTTTACCTGTCTGACTGTCTTCACTCTCTGGAGTGGCAAAGGCAACGCTCTCAACTGAATGCAATTACACCTTGTGCCAGAATTTTGGGTGGTAGCAAAAATAGTCAGGTCTGTAGTAAAAGAGCAGATTTCATTTTGTTCCTTTGAGTAAAATCAGCTAATCTTCCATGGAGGACTTGGTGTTGTGGTCCAGTCAGCCTCACCGGTGTCCATTTTGACGTCTTTTCTCGCACAACCACTTCCCTGCGATGGGTCTGTCCATTGCCACCTCAAATAAAAGCCTATGTCAGAAGTGGGATTCGAACCCACGCCTCCATTCGGAGACCAGAAATCCCTTGCCTGAGGAAGGCACGTCGCCTTGAGTCTGGCGCCTTAGACCGCTCGGCCATCCTGACTGGCAGAGCTAAAGTGAGACGAGCTGCTCGAAGCTTGTGTTTTTTGCGGAGGAGACTGAGGAGACACATTTTCAGCAGTCCTTTCATTTTCAGTTGAAGCATTTACTTTCAGGTCACGGAGTGACCAGTTTACCAGGCTGTCACAAAAACGGCAAAACAGGTAGGCAAACGCATTTGCGCACGCCAGCACGTGCATGTTTGAGGGGGCACCAGGATTTGAATCTGGGACCTCTTGATCTGCAGTCAAATGCTCTACCATTGAGCTATACCCCCTGCACAAGAAGGTGGACCAGACTGTTGCTTATTTTGTATCACACTGCGGCTAAAACGCCCTCAACACTGCTGAACTCAAGTATTTCTTTTACCTGTCTGACTGTCTTCACTCTATGGAGGCAAAGGCACCGCTCTCAACTGAATGCAATGACACCTTGTGCCAGAATTTTGGGTGGTAGCAAAAATAGTCAGGTCTGTAGTAAAAAAGCAGATTTCATTGTGTTCCGTTGAGTAAAATCAGCTAATCTTCCATGGAGGACTTGGTGTTGGAAAATAGCCAGTCAGCCTCACCGGTGTCCATTTTGACGTCTTTTCTCGCACAACCAATTCCCTGCGATGGGTCTGTCCATTGCCACTTCAAATAAAAGCCTATGTCAGAAGTGGAATTCGAACCCACGCCTCCATTCGGAGACCAGAAATCCCTTGCCTGAGGAAGGCACTTCGCCTTGAGTCTGGCGCCTTAGACCGCTCGGCCATCCTGACTGGCAGAGCTAAAGTGAGACGAGCTGCTCGAAGCTTGTGTTTTTTGCGGAAAAGACTGAGGAGACACATTTTCAGGAGTCCTTTCATTTTCAGTTGAAGCATTTGCTTTCAGGTCACGGAGTGACCAGTTTACCAGGCTGACACAAAAACGGCAAACGCATTTGCGCACGCCAGCTTGCGTGCATGTTTGAGGGGGCACCAGGATTTGAACCTGGGACCTCTTGATCTGCAGTCAAATGCTCTACCACTGAGCTATACCCCCTGCACAGCGAGGTGGACCAGACTGTTGCTTATTTTGTATCACACTGCGGCTGAAAGGCCCTCAACACTGCTGAACTCAAGCATTTCTTTTACCTGTCTGACTGTCTTCACTCTCTGGAGTGGCAAAGGCAACGCTCTCAACTGAATGCAATTACACCTTGTGCCAGAATTTTGGGTGGTAGCAAAAATAGTCAGGTCTGTAGTAAAAGAGCAGATTTCATTTTGTTCCTTTGAGTAAAATCAGCTAATCTTCCATGGAGGACTTGGTGTTGTGGTCCAGTCAGCCTCACCGGTGTCCATTTTGACGTCTTTTCTCGCACAACCACTTCCCTGCGATGGGTCTGTCCATTGCCACCTCAAATAAAAGCCTATGTCAGAAGTGGGATTCGAACCCACGCCTCCATTCGGAGACCAGAAATCCCTTGCCTGAGGAAGGCACGTCGCCTTGAGTCTGGCGCCTTAGACCGCTCGGCCATCCTGACTGGCAGAGCTAAAGTGAGACGAGCTGCTCGAAGCTTGTGTTTTTTGCGGAGGAGACTGAGGAGACACATTTTCAGCAGTCCTTTCATTTTCAGTTGAAGCATTTGCTTTCAGGTCACGGAGTGACCAGTTTACCAGGCTGTCACAAAAACGGCAAAACAGTTAGGCAAACGCATTTGCGCACTCCAGCTTGCGTGCATGCTTGAGGGGGCACCAGGATTTGAACCTGGGACCTCTTGATCTGCAGTCAAATGCTCTACCATTGAGCTATACCCCCTGCACAGCAAGGTGGACCAGACTGTTGCTTATTTTGTATCACACTGCGGCTGAAACGCCCTCAACACTGCTGAACTCAAGTATTTCTTTTACCTGTCTGACTGTCTTCACTCTCTGGAGGCAAAGGCACCGCTCTCAACTGAATACAATTACACCTTGTGCCAGAATTTTGGGTGGTAGCAAAAATAGTCAGGTCTGTAGTAAAAAAGCAGATTTCATTGTGTTCCGTTGAGTAAAATCAGCTAATCTTCCATGGAGGACTTGGTGTTGGAAAATAGCCAGTCAGCCTCACCGGTGTCCATTTTGACGTCTTTTCTCGCACAACCACTTCCCTGCGATGGGTCTGTCCATTGCCACTTCAAATAAAAGCCTATGTCAGAAGTTGGATTCGAACCCACGCCTCAATTCGGAGACCAGAAATCCCTTGCCTGAGGAAGGCACTTTGCCTTGAGTCTGGCGCCTTAGACCGCTCGGCCATCCTGACTGGCAGAGCTAAAATGAGACGAGCTGCTCGAAGCTTGTGTTTTTTGCGGAAAAGACTGAGGAGAAACATTTTCAGCAGTCCTTTCATTTTCAGTTGAAGCATTTACTTTCAGGTCACGGAGTGACCAGTTTACCAGGCTGACACAAAAACGGCAAACGCATTTGCGCACGCCAGCTTGCGTGCATGTTTGAGGGGGCACCAGGATTTGAACCTGGGACCTCTTGATCTGCAGTCAAATGCTCTACCACTGAGCTATACCCCCTGCACAGCGAGGTGGACCAGACTGTTGCTTATTTTGTATCACACTGCGGCTGAAAGGCCCTCAACACTGCTGAACTCAAGTATTTCTTTTACCTATCTGACTGTCTTCACTCTCTGGAGGCAAAGGCACCGCTCTCAACTGAATGCAATTACACCTTGTGCCAGAATTTTGGGTGGTAGCAAAAATAGTCAGGTCTGTAGTAAAAGAGCAGATTTCATTTTGTTCCTTTGAGTAAAATCAGCTAATCTTCCATGCAGGACTTGGTGTTGTGGTCCAGTCAGCCTCACCGGTGTCCATTTTGACGTCTTTTCTCGCACAACCACTTCCCTGCGATGGGTCTGTCCATTGCAACTTCAAATAAAAGCCTATGTCAGAAGTGGAATTCGAACCCACGCCTCCATTCGGAGACCAGAAATCCCTTGCCTGAGGAAGGCACTTCGCCTTGAGTCTGGCGCCTTAGACCGCTCGGCCATCCTGACTGGCAGAGCTAAAGTGAGACGAGCTGCTCGAAGCTTGTGTTTTTTGCGGAGGAGACTGAGGAGACACCTTTTCAGCAGTCCTTTCATTTTCAGTTGAAGCATTTGCTTTCAGGTCACGGAGTGACCAGTTTACCAGGCTGTCACAAAAACGGCAAAACAGTTAGGCAAACGCATTTGCGCAGGCCAGTTTGCGTGCATGTTTGAGGGGGCACCAGGATTTGAACCTGGGACCTCTTGATCTGCAGTCAAATGCTCTACCATTGAGCTATACACCCTGCAAAGCAAGGTGGACCAGACTGTTGCTTATTTTGTATCACACTGCGGCTGAAACGCCCTCAACACTGCTGAACTCAAGTATTTCTTTTACCTGTCTGACTGTCTTCACTCTCTGGAGGCAAAGGCACCGCTCTCAACTGAATGCAATTACACCTTGTGCCAGAATTTTGGGTGGTAGCAAAAATAGTCAGGTCTGTAGTAAAAAAGCAGATTTCATTGTGTTCCGTTGAGTAAAATCAGCTAATCTTCCATGGAGGACTTGGTGTTGGAAAATAGCCAGTCAGCCTCACCGGTGTCCATTTTGACGTCTTTTCTCGCACAACCACTTCCCTGCGATGGGTCTGTCCATTGCCACTTCAAATAAAAGCCTATGTCAGAAGTTGGATTCGAACCCACGCCTCAATTCGGAGACCAGAAATCCCTTGCCTGAGGAAGGCACTTTGCCTTGAGTCTGGCGCCTTAGACCGCTCGGCCATCCTGACTGGCAGAGCTAAAATGAGACGAGCTGCTCGAAGTTTGTGTTTTTTGCGGAAAAGACTGAGGAGACACATTTTCAGCAGTCCTTTCATTTTCAGTTGAAGCATTTACTTTCAGGTCACGGAGTGACCAGTTTACCAGGCTGACACAAAAACGGCAAACGCATTTGCGCACGCCAGCTTGCGTGCATGTTTGAGGGGGCACCAGGATTTGAACCTGGGACCTCTTGATCTGCAGTCAAATGCTCTTCCACTGAGCTATACCCCCTGCACAGCGAGGTGGACCAGACTGTTGCTTATTTTGTATCACACTGTGGCTGAAAGGCCCTCAACACTGCTGAACTCAAGCATTTCTTTTACCTGTCTGACTGTCTTCACTCTCTGGAGTGGCAAAGGCAACGCTCTCAACTGAATGCAATTACACCTTGTGCCAGAATTTTGGGTGGTAGCAAAAATAGTCAGGTCTGTAGTAAAAGAGCAGATTTCATTTTGTTCCTTTGAGTAAAATCAGCTAATCTTCCATGGAGGACTTGGTGTTGTGGTCCAGTCAGCCTCACCGGTGTCCATTTTGACGTCTTTTCTCGCACAACCACTTCCCTGCGATGGGTCTGTCCATTGCCACTTCAAATAAAAGCCTATGTCAGAAGTGGGATTCGAACCCACGCCACCATTCGGAGACCAGAAATCCCTTGCCTGAGGAAGGCACGTCGCCTTGAGTCTGGCGCCTTAGACCGCTCGGCCATCCTGACTGACAGAGCTAAAGTGAGACGAGCTGCTCGAAGCTTGTGTTTTTTGCGGAGGAGACTGAGGAGACACATTTTCAGCAGTCCTTTCATTTTCAGTTGAAGCATTTGCTTTCAGGTCACGGAGTGACCAGTTTATCAGGCTGTCACAAAAACGGCAAAACAGTTAGGCAAACGCATTTGCGCACGCCAGCTTGCGTGCATGTTTGAGGGGGCACCAGGATTTGAACCTGGGACCTCTTGATCTGCAGTCAAATGCTCTACCACTGAGCTATACCCCCTGCACAGCGAGGTGGACCAGACTGTTGCTTATTTTGTATCACACTGCGGCTGAAAGGCCCTCAACACTGCTGAACTCAAGCATTTCTTTTACCTGTCTGACTGTCTTCACTCTCTGGAGTGGCAAAGGCAACGCTCTCAACTGAATGCAATTACACCTTGTGCCAGAATTTTGGGTGGTAGCAAAAATAGTCAGGTCTGTAGTAAAAGAGCAGATTTCATTTTGTTCCTTTGAGTAAAATCGGCTAATCTTCCATGGAGGACTTGGTGTTGTGGTCCAGTCAGCCTCACCGGTGTCCATTTTGACGTCTTTTCTCGCACAACCACTTCCCTGAGATGGGTCTGTCCATTGCCACTTCAAATAAAAGCCTATGTCAGAAGTGGGATTCGAACCCACGCCTCCATTCGGAGACCAGAAATCCCTTGCCTGAGGAAGGCACGTCGCCTTGAGTCTGGCGCCTTAGACCGCTCGGCCATCCTGACTGGCAGAGCTAAAGTGAGACGAGCTGCTCGAAGCTTGTGTTTTTTGCGGAGGAGACTGAGGAGACAGATTTTCAGCAGTCCTTTCATTTTCAGTTGAAGCATTTGCTTTCAGGTCACGGAGTGACCAGTTTACCAGGCTGTCACAAAAACGGCAAAACAGTTAGGCAAACGCATTTGCGCACGCCAGCTTGCGTGCATGTTTGAGGGGGCACCAGGATTTGAACCTGGGACCTCTTGATCTGCAATCAAATGCTCTACCATTGAGCTATACCCCCTGCACAGCAAGGTGGACCAGACAGTTGCTTATTTTGTATCACACTGCGGCTGAAACGCCCTCAACACTGCTGAACTCAAGTATTTCTTTTACCTGTCTGACTGTCTTCACTCTCTGGAGGCAAAGGCACCGCTCTCAACTGAATGCAATTACACCTTGTGCCAGAATTTTGGGTGGTAGCAAAAATAGTCAGGTCTGTAGTAAAAAAGCAGATTTCATTGTGTTCCGTTGAGTAAAATCAGCTAATCTTCCATGGAGGACTTGGTGTTGGAAAATAGCCAGTCAGCCTCACCGGTGTCCATTTTGACGTCTTTTCTCGCACAACCAATTCCCTGCGATGGGTCTGTCCATTGCCACTTCAAATAAAAGCCTATGTCAGAAGTGGGATTCGAACCCACGCCTCCATTCGGAGACCAGAAATCCCTTGCCTGAGGAAGGCACTTCGCCTTGAGTCTGGCGCCTTAGACCGCTCGGCCATCCTGACTGGCAGAGCTAAAGTGAGACGAGCTGCTCGAAGCTTGTGTTTTTTGCGGAAAAGACTGAGGAGACACATTTTCAGCAGTCCTTTCATTTTCAGTTGAAGCATTTGCTTTCAGGTCACGGAGTGACCAGTTTACCAGGCTGACACAAAAACGGCAAACGCATTTGCGCACGCCAGCTTGCGTGCATGTTTGAGGGGGCACCAGGATTTGAACCTGGGACCTCTTGATCTGCAGTCAAATGCTCTACCACTGAGCTATACCCCCTGCACAGCGAGGTGGACCAGACTGTTGCTTATTTTGTATCACACTGCGGCTGAAAGGCCCTCAACACTGCTGAACTCAAGCATTTCTTTTACCTGTCTGACTGTCTTCACTCTCTGGAGTGGCAAAGGCAACGCTCTCAACTGAATGCAATTACACCTTGTGCCAGAATTTTGGGTGGTAGCAAAAATAGTCAGGTCTGTAGTAAAAGAGCAGATTTCATTTTGTTCCTTTGAGTAAAATCAGCTAATCTTCCATGGAGGACTTGGTGTTGTGGTCCAGTCAGCCTCACCGGTGTCCATTTTGACGTCTTTTCTCGCACAACCACTTCCCTGCGATGGGTCTGTCCATTGCCACTTCAAATAAAAGCCTATGTCAGAAGTGGGATTCGAACCCACGCCTCCATTCGGAGACCAGAAATCCCTTGCCTGAGGAAGGCACGTCGCCTTGAGTCTGGCGCCTTAGACCGCTCGGCCATCCTGACTGGCAGAGCTAAAGTGAGACGAGCTGCTCGAAGCTTGTGTTTTTTGCGGAGGAGACTGAGGAGACACATTTTCAGCAGTCCTTTCATTTTCAGTTGAAGCATTTGCTTTCAGGTCACGGAGTGACCAGTTTATCAGGCTGTCACAAAAACGGCAAAACAGTTAGGCAAACGCATTTGCGCACGCCAGCTTGCGTGCATGTTTGAGGGGGCACCAGGATTTGAACCTGGGACCTCTTGATCTGCAGTCAAATGCTCTACCACTGAGCTATACCCCCTGCACAGGGAGGTGGACCAGACTGTTGCTTATTTTGTATCACACTGCGGCTGAAAGGCCCTCAACACTGCTGAACTCAAGCATTTCTTTTACCTGTCTGACGGTCTTCACTCTCTGGAGTGGCAAAGGCAACGCTCTCAACTGAATGCAATTACACCTTGTGCCAGAATTTTGGGTGGTAGCAAAAATAGTCAGGTCTGTAGTAAAAGAGCAGATTTCATTTTGTTCCTTTGAGTAAAATCAGCTAATCTTCCATGGAGGACTTGGTGTTGTGGTCCAGTCAGCCTCACCGGTGTCCATTTTGACGTCTTTTCTCGCACAACCACTTCCCTGAGATGGGTCTGTCCATTGCCACTTCAAATAAAAGCCTATGTCAGAAGTGGGATTCGAACCCACGCCTCCATTCGGAGACCAGAAATCCCTTGCCTGAGGAAGGCACGTCGCCTTGAGTCTGGCGCCTTAGACCGCTCGGCCATCCTGACTGGCAGAGCTAAAGTGAGACGAGCTGCTCGAAGCTTGTGTTTTTTGCGGAGGAGACTGAGGAGACACATTTTCAGCAGTCCTTTCATTTTCAGTTGAAGCATTTGCTTTCAGGTCACGGAGTGACCAGTTTACCAGGCTGTCACAAAAACGGCAAAACAGTAAGGCAAACGCATTTGCGCACGCCAGCTTGCGTGCATGTTTGAGGGGGCACCAGGATTTGAACCTGGGACCTCTTGATCTGCAATCAAATGCTCTACCATTGAGCTATACCCCCTGCACAGCAAGGTGGACCAGACAGTTGCTTATTTTGTATCACACTGCGGCTGAAACGCCCTCAACACTGCTGAACTCAAGTATTTCTTTTACCTGTCTGACTGTCTTCACTCTCTGGAGGCAAAGGCACCGCTCTCAACTGAATGCAATTACACCTTGTGCCAGAATTTTGGGTGGTAGCAAAAATAGTCAGGTCTGTAGTAAAAAAGCAGATTTCATTGTGTTCCGTTGAGTAAAATCAGCTAATCTTCCATGGAGGACTTGGTGTTGGAAAATAGCCAGTCAGCCTCACCGGTGTCCATTTTGACGTCTTTTCTCGCACAACCAATTCCCTGCGATGGGTCTGTCCATTGCCACTTCAAATAAAAGCCTATGTCAGAAGTGGGATTCGAACCCACGCCTCCATTCGGAGACCAGAAATCCCTTGCCTGAGGAAGGCACTTCGCCTTGAGTCTGGCGCCTTAGACCGCTCGGCCATCCTGACTGGCAGAGCTAAAGTGAGACGAGCTGCTCGAAGCTTGTGTTTTTTGCGGAAAAGACTGAGGAGACACATTTTCAGCAGTCCTTTCATTTTCAGTTGAAGCATTTGCTTTCAGGTCACGGAGTGACCAGTTTACCAGGCTGACACAAAAACGGCAAACGCATTTGCGCACGCCAGCTTGCGTGCATGTTTGAGGGGGCACCAGGATTTGAACCTGGGACCTCTTGATCTGCAGTCAAATGCTCTACCACTGAGCTATACCCCCTGCACAGCGAGGTGGACCAGACTGTTGCTTATTTTGTATCACACTGCGGCTGAAAGGCCCTCAACACTGCTGAACTCAAGCATTTCTTTTACCTGTCTGACTGTCTTCACTCTCTGGAGTGGCAAAGGCAACGCTCTCAACTGAATGCAATTACACCTTGTGCCAGAATTTTGGGTGGTAGCAAAAATAGTCAGGTCTGTAGTAAAAGAGCAGATTTCATTTTGTTCCTTTGAGTAAAATCAGCTAATCTTCCATGGAGGACTTGGTGTTGTGGTCCAGTCAGCCTCACCGGTGTCCATTTTGACGTCTTTTCTCGCACAACCACTTCCCTGCGATGGGTCTGTCCATTGCCACTTCAAATAAAAGCCTATGTCAGAAGTGGGATTCGAACCCACGCCTCCATTCGGAGACCAGAAATCCCTTGCCTGAGGAAGGCACGTTGCCTTGAGTCTGGCGCCTTAGACCGCTCGGCCATCCTGACTGGCAGAGCTAAAGTGAGACGAGCTGCTCGAAGCTTGTGTTTTTTGCGGAGGAGACTGAGGAGACACATTTTCAGCAGTCCTTTCATTTTCAGTTGAAGCATTTGCTTTCAGTTTACCAGGCGGACACAAAAACAGCAAACGCATTTGCGCACGCCAGCTTGCGTGAATGTTTGAGGGGGCACCAGGATTTGAACCTGGGACCTCTTGATCTGCAGTCAAATGCTCTACCACTGAGCTATACCCCCTGCACAGCGAGGTGGACCAGACTGTTGCTTATTTTGTATCACACTGCGGCTGAAACGCCCTCAACACTGCTGAACTCAAGCATTTCTTTTACCTGTCTGACTGTCTTCACTCTCTGGAGTGGCAAAGGCACCGCTCTCAACTGAATGCAATTAAACCTTGTGCTAAAATTTTGGGTGGTAGCAAAAATAGTCAGGTCTGTAGTAAAAGAGCAGATTTCATTGTGTTCCGTTGAGTAAAATCAGCTAATCTTCCATGGAGGACTTGGTGTTGGAAAATAGCCAGTCAGCCTCACCGGTGTCCATTTTGACGTCTTTTCTCGCACAACCACTTCCCTGCGATGGGTCTGTCCATTGCCACTTCAAATAAAAGCCTATGTCAGAAGTGGGATTCGAACCCACGCCTCCATTCGGAGACCAGAAATCCCTTGCCTGAGGAAGGCACTTCGCCTTGAGTCTGGCGCCTTAGAGCGCTCAGCCAGCCTGACTGGCAGAGCTAAAGTGAGACGAGCTGCTCGAAACTTGTGTTTTTTGCGGAAAAGACTGAGGAGACACATTTTCAGCAGTCCTTTCATTTTCAGTTGAAGCATTTGCTTTCAGGTCACGGAGTGACCAGTTTACCAGGCTGACACAAAAACGGCAAAACAGTTAGGCAAACGCACTTACGCACGCCAGCTTGCGTGCATGTTTGAGGGGGCACCAGGATTTGAACCTGGGACCTCTTGATCTGCAGTCAAATGCTCTACCACTGAGCTATACCCCCTGCACAGCAAGGTGGACCAGACTGTTGCTTATTTTGTATCACACTGCGGCTGAAACGCCCTCAACACTGCTGAACTCAAGCATTTCTTTTACCTGTCTGACTGTCTTCACTCTCTGGAGTGGCAAAGGCACCGCTCTCAACTGAATGCAATTAAACCTTGTGCTAAAATTTTGGGTGGTAGCAAAAATAGTCAGGTCTGTAGTAAAAGAGCAGATTTCATTGTGTTCCGTTGAGTAAAATCAGCTAATCTTCCATGGAGGACTTGGTGTTGGAAAATAGCCAGTCAGCCTCACCGGTGTCCATTTTGACGTCTTTTCTCGCACAACCACTTCCCTGCGATGGGTCTGTCCATTGCCACTTCAAATAAAAGCCTATGTCAGAAGTGGGATTCGAACCCACGCCTCCATTCGGAGACCAGAAATCCCTTGCCTGAGGAAGGCACTTCGCCTTGAGTCTGGCGCCTTAGAGCGCTCAGCCATCCTGACTGGCAGAGCTAAAGTGAGACGAGCTGCTCGAAACTTGTGTTTTTTGCGGAAAAGACTGAGGAGACACATTTTCAGCAGTCCTTTCATTTTCAGTTGAAGCATTTGCTTTCAGGTCACGGAGTGACCAGTTTACCAGGCTGACACAAAAACGGCAAAACAGTTAGGCAAACGCACTTACGCACGCCAGCTTGCGTGCATGTTTGAGGGGGCACCAGGATTTGAACCTGGGACCTCTTGATCTGCAGTCAAATGCTCTACCACTGAGCTATACCCCCTGCACAGCAAGGTGGACCAGACTGTTGCTTATTTTGTATCACACTGCGGCTGAAACGCCCTCAACACTGCTGAACTCAAGCATTTCTTTTACCTGTCTGACTGTCTTCACTCTCTGGAGGCAAAGGCACCGCTCTCAACTGAATGCAATTACACCTTGTGCCAGAATTTTGGGTGGTAGCAAAAATAGTCAGGTCTGTAGTAAAAGAGCAGATTTCATTGTGTTCCGTTGAGTAAAATCAGCTAATCTTCCATGGAGGACTTGGTGTTGGAAAATAGCCAGTCAGCCTCAACGGTGTCCATTTTGACGTCTTTTCTCGCACAACCACTTCCCTGCGATGGGTCTGTCCATTGCCATTTCAAGTAAAAGCCTATGTCAGAAGTGGGATTCGAACCCACGCCTCCATTCGGAGACCAGAAATCCCTTGCCTGAGGAAGGCCCTTCGCCTTGAGTCTGGCGCCTTAGACCGCTCGGCCATCCTGACTGGCAGAGCTAAAGTGAGACGAGCTGCTCGAAGCTTGTGTTTTTTGCGGAGGAGACTGAGGAGACACATTTTCAGCAGTCCTTTCATTTTCAGTTGAAGCATTTGCTTTCAGGTCACGGAGTGATCAGTTTACCAGGCTGACACAAAAACGGCAAAACAGTTAGGCAAACGCATTTGCGCAGGCCAGTTTGCGTGTATGTTTGAGGGGGCACCAGGATTTGAACCTGGGACCTCTTGATCTGCAGTCAAATGCTCTACCACTGAGCTATACCCCCTGCACAGCAAGGTGGACCAGACTGTTGCTTATTTTGTATCACACTGCGGCTGAAACGCCCTCAACACTGCTGAACTCAAGCATTTCTTTTAGCTGTCTGACTGTCTTCACTCTCTGGAGTGGCAAAGGCACCGCTCTCAACTGAATGCAATTTAACCTTGTGCCAGAATTTTGGGTGGTAGCAAAAATAGTCAGGTCAGTAGTAAAAGAGCAGATTTCATTGTGTTCCGTTGAGTAAAATCAGCTAATCTTCCATGGAGGACTTGGTGTTGGGGTCCAGTCAGCCTCACCGGTGTCCATTTTGACGTCTTTTCTCGCACAACCACTTCCCTGCGATGGGTCTGTCCATTGCCACTTCAAATAAAAGCCTATGTCAGAAGTGGGATTCGAACCCACGCCTCCATTCGGAGACCAGAAATCCCTTGCCTGAGGAAGGCACTTCGCCTTGAGTCTGGCGCCTTAGACCGCTCGGCCATCCTGACTGGCAGAGCTAAAGTGAGACGAGCTGCTCGAAGCTTGTGTTTTTTGCGGAGGAGACTGAAGAGATACATTTTCAGCAGTCCTTTCATTTTCAGTTGAAGCATTTGCTTTCAGTTTACCAGGCGGACACAAAAACGGCAAACGCATTTGCGCACGCCAGCTTGCGTGAATGTTTGAGGGGGCACCAGGATTTGAACCTGGGACCTCTTGATCTGCAGTCAAATGCTCTACCACTGAGCTATACCCCCTGCACAGCGAGGTGGACCAGACTGTTGCTTATTTTGTATCACACTGCGGCTGAAACGCCCTCAACACTGCTGAACTCAAGCATTTCTTTTACCTGTCTGACTGTCTTCACTCTCTGGAGTGGCAAAGGCACCGCTCTCAACTGAATGCAATTAAACCTTGTGCTAAAATTTTGGGTGGTAGCAAAAATAGTCAGGTCTGTAGTAAAAGAGCAGATTTCATTGTGTTCCGTTGAGTAAAATCAGCTAATCTTCCATGGAGGACTTGGTGTTGGAAAATAGCCAGTCAGCCTCACCGGTGTCCATTTTGACGTCTTTTCTCGCACAACCACTTCCCTGCGATGGGTCTGTCCATTGCCACTTCAAATAAAAGCCTATGTCAGAAGTGGGATTCGAACCCACGCCTCCATTCGGAGACCAGAAATCCCTTGCCTGAGGAAGGCACTTCGCCTTGAGTCTGGCGCCTTAGAGCGCTCGGCCATCCTGACTGGCAGAGCTAAAGTGAGACGAGCTGCTCGAAACTTGTGTTTTTTGCGGAAAAGACTGAGGAGACACATTTTCAGCAGTCCTTTCATTTTCAGTTGAAGCATTTGCTTTCAGGTCACGGAGTGACCAGTTTACCAGGCTGACACAAAAACGGCAAAACAGTTAGGCAAACGCACTTACGCACGCCAGCTTGCGTGCATGTTTGAGGGGGCACCAGGATTTGAACCTGGGACCTCTTGATCTGCAGTCAAATGCTCTACCACTGAGCTATACCCCCTGCACAGCGAGGTGGACCAGACTGTTGCTTATTTTGTATCACACTGCGGCTGAAACGCCCTCAACACTGCTGAACTCAAGCATTTCTTTTACCTGTCTGACTGTCTTCACTCTCTGGAGTGGCAAAGGCACCGCTCTCAACTGAATGCAATTAAACCTTGTGCTAAAATTTTGGGTGGTAGCAAAAATAGTCAGGTCTGTAGTAAAAGAGCAGATTTCATTGTGTTCCGTTGAGTAAAATCAGCTAATCTTCCATGGAGGACTTGGTGTTGGAAAATAGCCAGTCAGCCTCACCGGTGTCCATTTTGACGTCTTTTCTCGCACAACCACTTCCCTGCGATGGGTCTGTCCATTGCCACTTCAAATAAAAGCCTATGTCAGAAGTGGGATTCGAACCCACGCCTCCATTCGGAGACCAGAAATCCCTTGCCTGAGGAAGGCACTTCGCCTTGAGTCTGGCGCCTTAGAGCGCTCGGCCATCCTGACTGGCAGAGCTAAAGTGAGACGAGCTGCTCGAAACTTGTGTTTTTTGCGGAAAAGACTGAGGAGACACATTTTCAGCAGTCCTTTCATTTTCAGTTGAAGCATTTGCTTTCAGGTCACGGAGTGACCAGTTTACCAGGCTGACACAAAAACGGCAAAACAGTTAGGCAAAAGCACTTACGCACGCCAGCTTGCGTGCATGTTTGAGGGGGCACCAGGATTTGAACCTGGGACCTCTTGATCTGCAGTCAAATGCTCTACCACTGAGCTATACCCCCTGCACAGCAAGGTGGACCAGACTGTTGCTTATTTTGTATCACACTGCGGCTGAAACGCCCTCAACACTGCTGAACTCAAGCATTTCTTTTACCTGTCTGACTGTCTTCACTCTCTGGAGGCAAAGGCACCGCTCTCAACTGAATGCAATTACACCTTGTGCCAGAATTTTGGGTGGTAGCAAAAATAGTCAGGTCTGTAGTAAAAGAGCAGATTTCATTGTGTTCCGTTGAGTAAAATCAGCTAATCTTCCATGGAGGACTTGGTGTTGGAAAATAGCCAGTCAGCCTCACCGGTGTCCATTTTGACGTCTTTTCTCGCACAACCACTTCCCTGCGATGGGTCTGTCCATTGCCACTTCAAATAAAAGCCTATGTCAGAAGTGGGATTCGAAACCACGCCTCCATTCGGAGACCAGAAATCCCTTGCCTGAGGAAGGCACTTCGCCTTGAGTCTGGCACCTTAGACCGCTCGGCCATCCTGACTGGCAGAGCTAAAGTGAGACGAGCTGCTCGAAGCTTGTGTTTTTTGCGGAGGAGACTGAGGAGACACATTTTCAGCAGTCCTTTCATTTTCAGTTGAAGCATTTGCTTTCAGTTTACCAGGCGGACACAAAAACGGCAAACGCATTTGCGCACGCCAGCTTGCGTGAATGTTTGAGGGGGCACCAGGATTTGAACCTGGGACCTCTTGATCTGCAGTCAAATGCTCTACCACTGAGCTATACCCCCTGCACAGCGAGGTGGACCAGACTGTTGCTTATTTTGTATCACACTGCGGCTGACACGCCCTCAACACTGCTGAACTCAAGCATTTCTTTTACCTGTCTGACTGTCTTCACTCTCTGGAGTGGCAAAGGCACCGCTCTCAACTGAATGCAATTAAACCTTGTGCTAAAATTTTGGGTGGTAGCAAAAATAGTCAGGTCTGTAGTAAAAGAGCAGATTTCATTGTGTTCCGTTGAGTAAAATCAGCTAATCTTCCATGGAGGACTTGGTGTTGGAAAATAGCCAGTCAGCCTCACCGGTGTCCATTTTGACGTCTTTTCTCGCACAACCACTTCCCTGCGATGGGTCTGTCCATTGCCACTTCAAATAAAAGCCTATGTCAGAAGTGGGATTCGAACCCACGCCTCCATTCGGAGACCAGAAATCCCTTGCCTGAGGAAGGCACTTCGCCTTGAGTCTGGCGCCTTAGAGCGCTCGGCCATCCTGACTGGCAGAGCTAAAGTGAGACGAGCTGCTCGAAACTTGTGTTTTTTGCGGAAAAGACTGAGGAGACACATTTTCAGCAGTCCTTTCATTTTCAGTTGAAGCATTTGCTTTCAGGTCACGGAGTGACCAGTTTACCAGGCTGACACAAAAACGGCAAAACAGTTAGGCAAACGCACTTACGCACGCCAGCTTGCGTGCATGTTTGAGGGGGCACCAGGATTTGAACCTGGGACCTCTTGATCTGCAGTCAAATGCTCTACCACTGAGCTATACCCCCTGCACAGCAAGGTGGACCAGACTGTTGCTTATTTTGTATCACACTGCGGCTGAAACGCCCTCAACTCTGCTGAACTCAAGCATTTCTTTTACCTGTCTGAATGTCTTCACTCTCTGGAGTGGCAAAGGCAACGCTCTCAACTGAATGCAATTACACCTTGTGCCAGAATTTTGGGTGGTAGCAAAAATAGTCAGGTCTGTAGTAAAAGAGCAGATTTCATTTTGTTCCTTTGAGTAAAATCAGCTAATCTTCCATAGAGGACTTGGTGTTGGAAAATAGCCAGTCAGCCTCACCGGTGTCCATTTTGACGTCTTTTCTCGCATAACCACTTCCCTGCGATGGGTCTGTCCATTGCCACTTCAAATAAAAGCCTATGTCAGAAGTGGGATTCGAACCCACGCCTCCATTCGGAGACCAGAAATCCCTTGCCTGAGGAAGGCACGTCGCCTTGAGTCTGGCGCCTTAGACCGCTCGGCCATCCTGACTGGCAGAGCTAAAGTGAGACGAGCTGCTCGAAGCTTGTGTTTTTTGCGGAGGAGACTGAGGAGACACATTTTCAGCAGTCCTTTCATTTTCAGTTGAAGCATTTGCTTTCAGGTCACGGAGTGACCAGTTTACCAGGCTGACACAAAAACGGCAAACGCATTTGCGCACGCCAGCTTGCGTGCATGTTTGAGGGGGCACCAGGATTTGAACCTGGGACCTCTTGATCTGCAGTCAAATGCTCTACCACTGAGCTATACCCCCTGCACAGCAAGGTTGACCAGACTGTTGCTTATTTTGTATCACACTGCGGCTGAAACGCCCTCAACACTGCTGAACTCAAGCATTTCTTTTAGCTGTCTGACTGTCTTCACTCTCTGGAGTGGCAAAGGCACCGCTCTCAACTGAATGCAATTTAACCTTGTGCCAGAATTTTGGGTGGTAGCAAAAATAGTCAGGTCAGTAGTAAAAGAGCAGATTTCATTGTGTTCCGTTGAGTAAAATCAGCTAATCTTCCATGGAGGACTTGGTGTTGGGGTCCAGTCAGCCTCACCGGTGTCCATTTTGACGTCTTTTCTCGCACAACCACTTCCCTGCGATGGGTCTGTCCATTGCCACTTCAAATAAAAGCCTATGTCAGAAGTGGGATTCGAACCCACGCCTCCATTCGGAGACCAGAAATCCCTTGCCTGAGGAAGGCACTTCGCGTTGAGTCTGGCGCCTTAGACCGCTCGGCCATCCTGACTGGCAGAGCTAAAGTGAGACGAGCTGCTCGAATCTTGTGTTTTTTGCGGAAAAGACTGAGGAGACACATTTTCAGCAGTCCTTTCATTTTCAGTTGAAGCATTTGCTTTCAGGTCACGGAGTGACCAGTTTACCAGGCTGACACAAAAACGGCAAACGCATTTGCGCACGCCAGCTTGCGTGCATGTTTGAGAGGGCACCAGGATTTGAACCTGGGACCTCTTGATCTGCAGTCAAATGCTCTACCACTGAGCTATACCCCCTGCACAGCGAGGTGGACCAGACTGTTGCTTATTTTGTATCACACTGCGGCTGAAACGCCCTCAACACTGCTGAACTCAAGCATTTCTTTTACCTGTCTGACTGTCTTCACTCTCTGGAGTGGCAAAGGCACCGCTCTCAACTGAATGCAATTTAACCTTGTGCCAGAATTTTGGGTGGTAGCAAAAATAGTCAGGTCAGTAGTAAAAGAGCAGATTTCATTGTGTTCCGTTGAGTAAAATCAGCTAATCTTCCATGGAGGACTTGGTGTTGTGGTCCAGTCAGCCTCACCGGTGTCCATTTTGACGTCTTTTCTCGCACAACCACTTCCCTGCGATGGGTCTGTCCATTGCCACTTCAAATAAAAGCCTATGTCAGAAGTGGGATTCGAACCCACGCCTCCATTCTGAGACCAGAAATCCCTTGCCTGGGGAAGGCACTTCGCCTTGAGTCTGGCGCCTTAGACCGCTCGGCCATCCTGACTGGCAGAGCTAAAGTGAGACGAGCTGCTCGAAGCTTGTGTTTTTTGCGGAGGAGACTGAGGAGACACATTTTCAGCAGTCCTTTCATTTTCAGTTGAAGCATTTGCTTTCAGGTCACGGAGTGACCAGTTTACCAGGCTGACACAAAAACGGCAAACGCATTTGCGCACGCCAGCTTGCGTGCATGTTTGAGGGGGCACCAGGATTTCAACCTGGGACCTCTTGATCTGCAGTCAAATGCTCTACCACTGAGCTATACCCCCTGCACAGCGAGGTGGACCAGACTGTTGCTTATTTTGTATCACACTGCGGCTGAAACACCCTCAACACTGCTGAACTCAAGCATTTCTTTTACCTTACCTGTCTGACTGTCTTCACTCTCTGGAGTGGCAAAGGCAACGCTCTCAACTGAATGCAATTACACCTTGTGCCAGAATTTTGGGTGGTAGCAAAAATAGTCAGGTCTGTAGTAAAAGAGCAGATTTCATTGTGTTCCGTTGAGTAAAATCAGCTAATCTTCCATGGAGGACTTGGTGTTGGAAAATAGCCAGTCAGCCTCACCGGTGTCCATTTTGACGTCTTTTCTCGCACAACCACTTCCCTGCGATGGGTCTGTCCATTGCCACTTCAAATAAAAGCCTATGTCAGAAGTGGGATTCGAACCCACGCCTCCATTCGGAGACCAGAAATCCCTTGCCTGAGGAAGGCACTTCGCCTTGAGTCTGGCGCCTTAGAGCGCTCGGCCATCCTGACTGGCAGAGCTAAAGTGAGACGAGCTGCTCGAAACTTGTGTTTTTTGCGGAAAAAACTGAGGAGACACATTTTCAGCAGTCCTTTCATTTTCAGTTGAAGCATTTGCTTTCAGGTCACGGAGTGACCAGTTTACCAGGCTGACACAAAAACGGCAAAACAGTTAGGCAAACGCACTTACGCACGCCAGCTTGCGTGCATGTTTGAGGGGGCACCAGGATTTGAACCTGGGACCTCTTGATCTGCAGTCAAATGCTCTACCACTGAGCTATACCCCCTGCACAGCTAGGTGGACCAGACTGTTGCTTATTTTGTATCACACTGCGGCTGAAACGCCCTCAACACTGCTGAACTCAAGCATTTCTTTTACCTGTCTGACTGTCTTCACTCTCTGGAGTGGCAAAGGCACCGCTCTCAACTGAATGCAATTAAACCTTGTGCTAAAATTTTGGGTGGTAGCAAAAATAGTCAGGTCTGTAGTAAAAGAGCAGATTTCATTGTGTTCCGTTGAGTAAAATCAGCTAATCTTCCATAGAGGACTTGGTGTTGGAAAATAGCCAGTCAGCCTCACCGGTGTCCATTTTGACGTCTTTTCTCGCACAACCACTTCCCTGCGATGGGTCTGTCCATTGCCACTTCAAATAAAAGCCTATGTCAGAAGTGGGATTCGAACCCACGCCTCCATTCGGAGACCAGAAATCCCTTGCCTGAGGAAGGCACTTCGCTTTGAGTCTGGCGCCTTAGAGCGCTCGGCCATCCTGACTGGCAGAGCTAAAGTGAGACGAGCTGCTCGAAACTTGTGTTTTTTGCGGAAAAGACTGAGGAGACACATTTTCAGCAGTCCTTTCATTTTCAGTTGAAGCATTTGCTTTCAGGTCACGGAGTGACCAGTTTACCAGGCTGACACAAAAACGGCAAAACAGTTAGGCAAACGCACTTACGCACGCCAGCTTGCGTGCATGTTTGAGGGGGCACCAGGATTTGAACCTGGGACCTCTTGATCTGCAGTCAAATGCTCTACCACTGAGCTATACCCCCTGCACAGCAAGGTGGACCAGACTGTTGCTTATTTTGTATCACACTGCGGCTGAAACGCCCTCAACACTGCTGAACTCAAGCATTTCTTTTACCTGTCTGACTGTCTTCACTCTCTGGAGGCAAAGGCACCGCTCTCAACTGAATGCAATTACACCTTGTGCCAGAATTTTGGGTGGTAGCAAAAATAGTCAGGTCTGTAGTAAAAGAGCAGATTTCATTGTGTTCTGTTGAGTAAAATCAGCTAATCTTCCATGGAGGACTTGGTGTTGGAAAATAGCCAGTCAGCCTCAACGGTGTCCATTTTGACGTCTTTTCTCGCACAACCACTTCCCTGCGATGGGTCTGTCCATTGCCACTTCAAGTAAAAGCCTATGTCAGAAGTGGGATTCGAACCCACGCCTCCATTCGGAGACCAGAAATCCCTTGCCTGAGGAAGGCCCTTCGCCTTGAGTCTGGCGCCTTAGACCGCTCGGCCATCCTGACTGGAAGAGCTAAAGTGAGACGAGCTGCTCGAAGCTTGTGTTTTTTGCGGAGGAGACTGAGGAGACACATTTTCAGCAGTCCTTTCATTTTCAGTTGAAGCATTTGCTTTCAGGTCACGGAGTGATCAGTTTACCAGGCTGACACAAAAACGGCAAACGCATTTGCGCGCATGTTTGAGGGGGCACCAGGATTTGAACCTGGGACCTCTTGATCTGCAGTCAAATGCTCTACCACTGAGCTATACCCCCTGCACAGCAAGGTGGACCAGACTGTTGCTTATTTTGTATCACACTGCGGCTGAAACGCCCTCAACTCTGCTGAACTCAAGCATTTCTTTTACCTGTCTGAATGTCTTCACTCTCTGGAGTGGCAAAGGCAACGCTCTCAACTGAATGCAATTACACCTTGTGCCAGAATTTTGGGTGGTAGCAAAAATAGTCAGGTCTGTAGTAAAAGAGCAGATTTCATTTTGTTCCTTTGAGTAAAATCAGCTAATCTTCCATAGAGGACTTGGTGTTGGAAAATAGCCAGTCAGCCTCACCGGTGTCCATTTTGACGTCTTTTCTCGCATAACCACTTCCCTGCGATGGGTCTGTCCATTGCCACTTCAAATAAAAGCCTATGTCAGAAGTGGGATTCAAACCCACGCCTCCATTCGGAGACCAGAAATCCCTTGCCTGAGGAAGGCACGTCGCCTTGAGTCTGGCGCCTTAGACCGCTCGGCCATCCTGACTGGCAGAGCTAAAGTGAGACGAGCTGCTCGAAGCTTGTGTTTTTTGCGGAGGAGACTGAGGAGACACATTTTCAGCAGTCCTTTCATTTTCAGTTGAAGCATTTGCTTTCAGGTCACGGAGTGACCAGTTTACCAGGCTGACACAAAAACGGCAAACGCATTTGCGCACGCCAGCTTGCGTGCATGTTTGAGGGGGCACCAGGATTTGAACCTGGGACCTCTTGATCTGCAGTCAAATGCTCTACCACTGAGCTATACCCCCTGCACAGCAAGGTGGACCAGACTGTTGCTTATTTTGTATCACACTGCGGCTGAAACGCCCTCAACACTGCTGAACTCAAGCATTTCTTTTAGCTGTCTGACTGTCTTCACTCTCTGGAGTGGCAAAGGCACCGCTCTCAACTGAATGCAATTTAACCTTGTGCCAGAATTTTGGGTGGTAGCAAAAATAGTCGGTCAGTAGTAAAAGAGCAGATTTCATTGTGTTCCGTTGAGTAAAATCAGCTAATCTTCCATGGAGGACTTGGTGTTGGGGTCCAGTCAGCCTCACCGGTGTCCATTTTGACGTCTTTTCTCGCACAACCACTTCCCTGCGATGGGTCTGTCCATTGCCACTTCAAATAAAAGCCTATGTCAGAAGTGGGATTCGAACCCACGCCTCCATTCGGAGACCAGAAATCCCTTGCCTGAGGAAGGCACTTCGCGTTGAGTCTGGCGCCTTAGACCGCTCGGCCATCCTGACTGGCAGAGCTAAAGTGAGACGAGCTGCTCGAATCTTGTGTTTTTTGCGGAAAAGACTGAGGAGACACATTTTCAGCAGTCCTTTCATTTTCAGTTGAAGCATTTGCTTTCAGGTCACGGAGTGACCAGTTTACCAGGCTGACACAAAAACGGCAAACGCATTTGCGCACGCCAGCTTGCGTGCATGTTTGAGAGGGCACCAGGATTTGAACCTGGGACCTCTTGATCTGCAGTCAAATGCTCTACCACTGAGCTATACCCCCTGCACAGCGAGGTGGACCAGACTGTTGCTTATTTTGTATCACACTGCGGCTGAAACGCCCTCAACACTGCTGAACTCAAGCATTTCTTTTACCTGTCTGACTGTCTTCACTCTCTGGAGTGGCAAAGGCACCGCTCTCAACTGAATGCAATTTAACCTTGTGCCAGAATTTTGGGTGGTAGCAAAAATAGTCAGGTCAGTAGTAAAAGAGCAGATTTCATTGTGTTCCGTTGAGTAAAATCAGCTAATCTTCCATGGAGGACTTGGTGTTGTGGTCCAGTCAGCCTCACCGGTGTCCATTTTGACGTCTTTTCTCGCACAACCACTTCCCTGCGATGGGTCTGTCCATTGCCACTTCAAATAAAAGCCTATGTCAGAAGTGGGATTCGAACCCACGCCTCCATTCGGAGACCAGAAATCCCTTGCCTGGGGAAGGCACTTCGCCTTGAGTCTGGCGCCTTAGACCGCTCGGCCATCCTGACTGGCAGAGCTAAAGTGACACGAGCTGCTCGAAGCTTGTGTTTTTTGCGGAGGAGACTGAGGAGACACATTTTCAGCAGTCCTTTCATTTTCAGTTGAAGCATTTGCTTTCAGGTCACGGAGTGACCAGTTTACCAGGCTGACACAAAAACGGCAAACGCATTTGCGCACGCCAGCTTGCGTGCATGTTTGAGGGGGCACCAGGATTTGAACCTGGGACCTCTTGATCTGCAGTCAAATGCTCTACCACTGAGCTATACCCCCTGCACAGCGAGGTGGACCAGACTGTTGCTTATTTTGTATCACACTGCGGCTGAAACGCCCTCAACACTGCTGAACTCAAGCATTTCTTTTACCTGTCTGACTGTCTTCACTCTCTGGAGTGGCAAAGGCACCGCTCTCAACTGAATGCAATTTAACCTTGTGCCAGAATTTTGGGTGGTAGCAAAAATAGTCAGGTCAGTAGTAAAAGAGCAGATTTCATTGTGTTCCGTTGAGTAAAATCAGCTAATCTTCCATGGAGGACTTGGTGTTGTGGTCCAGTCAGCCTCACCGGTGTCCATTTTGACGTCTTTTCTCGCACAACCACTTCCCTGCGATGGGTCTGTCCATTGCCACTTCAAATAAAAGCCTATGTCAGAAGTGGGATTCGAACCCACGCCTCCATTCGGAGACCAGAAATCCCTTGCCTGGGGAAGGCACTTCGCCTTGAGTCTGGCGCCTTAGACCGCTCGGCCATCCTGACTGGCAGAGCTAAAGTGACACGAGCTGCTCGAAGCTTGTGTTTTTTGCGGAGGAGACTGAGGAGACACATTTTCAGCAGTCCTTTCATTTTCAGTTGAAGCATTTGCTTTCAGGTCACGGAGTGACCAGTTTACCAGGCTGACACAAAAACGGCAAACGCATTTGCGCACGCCAGCTTGCGTGCATGTTTGAGGGGGCACCAGGATTTGAACCTGGGACCTCTTGATCTGCAGTCAAATGCTCTACCACTGAGCTATACCCCCTGCACAGCGAGGTGGACCAGACTGTTGCTTATTTTGTATCACACTGCGGCTGAAACGCCCTCAACACTGCTGAACTCAAGCATTTCTTTTACCTGTCTGACTGTCTTCACTCTCTGGAGTGGCAAAGGCACCGCTCTCAACTGAATGCAATTTAACCTTGTGCCAGAATTTTGGGTGGTAGCAAAAATAGTCAGGTCAGTAGTAAAAGAGCAGATTTCATTGTGTTCCGTTGAGTAAAATCAGCTAATCTTCCATGGAGGACTTGGTGTTGTGGTCCAGTCAGCCTCACCGGTGTCCATTTTGACGTCTTTTCTCGCACAACCACTTCCCTGCGATGGGTCTGTCCATTGCCACTTCAAATAAAAGCCTATGTCAGAAGTGGGATTCGAACCCACGCCTCCATTCGGAGACCAGAAATCCCTTGCCTGGGGAAGGCACTTCGCCTTGAGTCTGGCGCCTTAGACCGCTCGGCCATCCTGACTGGCAGAGCTAAAGTGACACGAGCTGCTCGAAGCTTGTGTTTTTTGCGGAGGAGACTGAGGAGACACATTTTCAGCAGTCCTTTCATTTTCAGTTGAAGCATTTGCTTTCAGGTCACGGAGTGACCAGTTTACCAGGCTGACACAAAAACGGCAAACGCATTTGCGCACGCCAGCTTGCGTGCATGTTTGAGGGGGCACCAGGATTTGAACCTGGGACCTCTTGATCTGCAGTCAAATGCTCTACCACTGAGCTATACCCCCTGCACAGCGAGGTGGACCAGACTGTTGCTTATTTTGTATCACACTGCGGCTGAAACACCCTCAACACTGCTGAACTCAAGCATTTCTTTTACCTTACCTGTCTGACTGTCTTCACTCTCTGGAGTGGCAAAGGCAACGCTCTCAACTGAATGCAATTACACCTTGTGCCAGAATTTTGGGTGGTAGCAAAAATAGTCAGGTCTGTAGTAAAAGAGCAGATTTCATTGTGTTCCGTTGAGTAAAATCAGCTAATCTTCCATGGAGGACTTGGTGTTGGAAAATAGCCAGTCAGCCTCACCGGTGTCCATTTTGACGTCTTTTCTCGCACAACCACTTCCCTGCGATGGGTCTGTCCATTGCCACTTCAAATAAAAGCCTATGTCAGAAGTGGGATTCGAACCCACGCCTCCATTCGGAGACCAGAAATCCCTTGCCTGAGGAAGGCACTTCGCCTTGAGTCTGGCGCCTTAGAGCGCTCGGCCATCCTGACTGGCAGAGCTAAAGTGAGACGAGCTGCTCGAAACTTGTGTTTTTTGCGGAAAAAACTGAGGAGACACATTTTCAGCAGTCCTTTCATTTTCAGTTGAAGCATTTGCTTTCAGGTCACGGAGTGACCAGTTTACCAGGCTGACACAAAAACGGCAAAACAGTTAGGCAAACGCACTTACGCACGCCAGCTTGCGTGCATGTTTGAGGGGGCACCAGGATTTGAACCTGGGACCTCTTGATCTGCAGTCAAATGCTCTACCACTGAGCTATACCCCCTGCACAGCTAGGTGGACCAGACTGTTGCTTATTTTGTATCACACTGCGGCTGAAACGCCCTCAACACTGCTGAACTCAAGCATTTCTTTTACCTGTCTGACTGTCTTCACTCTCTGGAGTGGCAAAGGCACCGCTCTCAACTGAATGCAATTAAACCTTGTGCTAAAATTTTGGGTGGTAGCAAAAATAGCCAGGTCTGTAGTAAAAGAGCAGATTTCATTGTGTTCCGTTGAGTAAAATCAGCTAATCTTCCATGGAGGACTTGGTGTTGGAAAATAGCCAGTCAGCCTCACCGGTGTCCATTTTGACGTCTTTTCTCGCACAACCACTTCCCTGCGATGGGTCTGTCCATTGCCACTTCAAATAAAAGCCTATGTCAGAAGTGGGATTCGAACCCACGCCTCCATTCGGAGACCAGAAATCCCTTGCCTGAGGAAGGCACTTCGCCTTGAGTCTGGCGCCTTAGACCGCTCGGCCATCCTGACTGGCAGAGCTAAAGTGAGACGAGCTGCTCGAATCTTGTGTTTTTTGCGGAAAAGACTGAGGAGACACATTTTCAGCAGTCCTTTCATTTTCAGTTGAAGCATTTGCTTTCAGGTCACGGAGTGACCAGTTTACCAGGCTGACACAAAAACGGCAAACGCATTTGCGCACGCCAGCTTGCGTGCATGTTTGAGAGGGCACCAGGATTTGAACCTGGGACCTCTTGATCTGCAGTCACATGCTCTACCACTGAGCTATACCCCCTGCACAGCGAGGTGGACCAGACTGTTGCTTATTTTGTATCACACTGCGGCTGAAACGCCCTCAACACTGCTGAACTCAAGCATTTCTTTTACCTGTCTGACTGTCTTCACTCTCTGGAGTGGCAAAGGCACCGCTCTCAACTGAATGCAATTTAACCTTGTGCCAGAATTTTGGGTGGTAGCAAAAATAGTCAGGTCAGTAGTAAAAGAGCAGATTTCATTGTGTTCCGTTGAGTAAAATCAGCTAATCTTCCATGGAGGACTTGGTGTTGTGGTCCAGTCAGCCTCACCGGTGTCCATTTTGACGTCTTTTCTCGCACAACCACTTCCCTGCGATGGGTCTGTCCATTGCCACTTCAAATAAAAGCCTATGTCAGAAGTGGGATTCGAACCCACGCCTCCATTCGGAGACCAGAAATCCCTTGCCTGGGGAAGGCACTTCGCCTTGAGTCTGGCGCCTTAGACCGCTCGGCCATCCTGACTGGCAGAGCTAAAGTGAGACGAGCTGCTCGAAGCTTGTGTTTTTTGCGGAGGAGACTGAGGAGACACATTTTCAGCAGTCCTTTCATTTTCAGTTGAAGCATTTGCTTTCAGGTCACGGAGTGACCAGTTTACCAGGCTGACACAAAAACGGCAAACGCATTTGCGCACGCCAGCTTGCGTGCATGTTTGAGGGGGCACCAGGATTTGAACCTGGGACCTCTTGATCTGCAGTCAAATGCTCTACCACTGAGCTATACCCCCTGCACAGCGAGGTGGACCAGACTGTTGCTTATTTTGTATCACACTGCGGCTGAAACACCCTCAACACTGCTGAACTCAAGCATTTCTTTTACCTTACCTGTCTGACTGTCTTCACTCTCTGGAGTGGCAAAGGCAACGCTCTCAACTGAATGCAATTACACCTTGTGCCAGAATTTTGGGTGGTAGCAAAAATAGTCAGGTCTGTAGTAAAAGAGCAGATTTCATTGTGTTCCGTTGAGTAAAATCAGCTAATCTTCCATGGAGGACTTGGTGTTGGAAAATAGCCAGTCAGCCTCACCGGTGTCCATTTTGACGTCTTTTCTCGCACAACCACTTCCCTGCGATGGGTCTGTCCATTGCCACTTCAAATAAAAGCCTATGTCAGAAGTGGGATTCGAACCCACGCCTCCATTCGGAGACCAGAAATCCCTAGCCTGAGGAAGGCACTTCGCCTTGAGTCTGGCGCCTTAGAGCGCTCGGCCATCCTGACTGGCAGAGCTAAAGTGAGACGAGCTGCTCGAAACTTGTGTTTTTTGCGGAAAAAACTGAGGAGACACATTTTCAGCAGTCCTTTCATTTTCAGTTGAAGCATTTGCTTTCAGGTCACGGAGTGACCAGTTTACCAGGCTGACACAAAAACGGCAAAACAGTTAGGCAAACGCACTTACGCACGCCAGCTTGCGTGCATGTTTGAGGGGGCACCAGGATTTGAACCTGGGACCTCTTGATCTGCAGTCAAATGCTCTACCACTGAGCTATACCCCCTGCACAGCTAGGTGGACCAGACTGTTGCTTATTTTGTATCACACTGCGGCTGAAACGCCCTCAACACTGCTGAACTCAAGCATTTCTTTTACCTGTCTGACTGTCTTCACTCTCTGGAGTGGCAAAGGCACCGCTCTCAACTGAATGCAATTAAACCTTGTGCTAAAATTTTGGGTGGTAGCAAAAATAGTCAGGTCTGTAGTAAAAGAGCAGATTTCATTGTGTTCCGTTGAGTAAAATCAGCTAATCTTCCATGGAGGACTTGGTGTTGGAAAATAGCCAGTCAGCCTCACCGGTGTCCATTTTGACGTCTTTTCTCGCACAACCACTTCCCTGCGATGGGTCTGTCCATTGCCACTTCAAATAAAAGCCTATGTCAGAAGTGGGATTCGAACCCACGCCTCCATTCGGAGACCAGAAATCCCTTGCCTGAGGAAGGCACTTCGCCTTGAGTCTGGCGCCTTAGACCGCTCGGCCATCCTGACTGGCAGAGCTAAAGTGAGACGAGCTGCTCGAAGCTTGTGTTTTTTGCGGAAAAGACTGAGGAGACACATTTTCAGCAGTCCTTTCATTTTCAGTTGAAGCATTTGCTTTCAGGTCACGGAGTGACCAGTTTACCAGGCTGACACAAAAACGGCAAAACAGTTTGGCAAACGCACTTACGCACGCCAGCTTGCGTGCATGTTTGAGGGGGCACCAGGATTTGAATCTGGGACCTCTTGATCTGCAGTCAAATGCTCTACCACTGAGCTATACCCCCTGCACAGTGAGGTGGACCAGACTGTTGCTTATTTTGTATCACACTGCGGCTGAAACGCCCTCAACACTGCTGAACTCAAGCATTTCTTTTACCTGTCTGACTGTCTTCACTCTCTGGAGTGGCAAAGGCACCGCTCTCAACTGAATGCAATTTAACCTTGTGCCAGAATTTTGGGTGGTAGCAAAAATAGTCAGGTCAGTAGTAAAAGAGAAGATTTCATTGTGTTCCGTTGAGTAAAATCAGCTAATCTTCCATGGAGGACTTGGTGTTGTGGTCCAGTCAGCCTCACCGGTGTCCATTTTGACGTCTTTTCTCGCACAACCACTTCCCTGCGATGGGTCTGTCCATTGCCACTTCAAATAAAAGCCTATGTCAGAAGTGGGATTCGAACCCACGCCTCCATTCGGAGACCAGAAATCCCTTGCCCGAGGAAGGCACTTCGCCTTGAGTCTGGCGCCTTAGACCGCTCGGCCATCCTGACTGGCAGAGCTAAAGTGAGACGAGCTGCTCGAAGCTTGTGTTTTTTGCGGAAAAGACTGAGGAGACACATTTTCAGCAGTCCTTTCATTTTCAGTTGAAGCATTTGCTTTCAGGTCACGGAGTGACCAGTTTACCAGGCTGACACAAAAACGGCAAACGCATTTGCGCACGCCAGTTTGCGTGCATGTTTGAGGGGGCACCAGGATTTGAACCTGGGACCTCTTGAGCTGCAGTCAAATGCTCTACCACTGAGCTATACCCCCTGCACAGCGAGGTGGATCAGACTGTTGCTTATTTTGTATCACACTGCGGCTGAAACGCCCTCAACACTGCTGAACTCAAGCATTTCTTTTACCTGTCTGACTGTCTTCACTCTCTGGAGTGGCAAAGGCACCGCTCTCAACTGAATGCAATTTAACCTTGTGCCAGAATTTTGGGTGGTAGCAAAAATAGTCAGGTCAGTAGTAAAAGAGCAGATTTCATTGTGTTCCGTTGAGTAAAATCAGCTAATCTTCCATGGAGGACTTGGTGTTGTGGTCCAGTCAGCCTCACCGGTGTCCATTTTGAAGTCTTTTCTCGCACAACCACTTCCCTGCGATGGGTCTGTCCATTGCCACTTCAAATAAAAGCCTATGTCAGAAGTGGGATTCGATCCCACGCCTCCATTCGGAGACCAGAAATCCCTTGCCTGACGAAGGCACGTCGCCTTGAGTCTGGCGCCTTAGACCGCTCTGCCATCCTGACTGGCAGAGCTAAAGTGAGACGAGCTGCTCGAAGCTTGTGTTTTTTGCGGAGGAGACTGAGGAGACACATTTTCAGCAGTCCTTTCATTTTCAGTTGAAGCATTTGCTTTCAGTTTACCAGGCGGACACAAAAACGGCAAACGCATTTGCGCACGCCAGCTTGCGTGAATGTTTGAGGGGGCACCAGGATTTGAACCTGGGACCTCTTGATCTGCAGTCAAATGCTCTACCACTGAGCTATACCCCTTGCACAGCGAGGTGGACCAGACTGTTGCTTATTTTGTATCACACTGCGGCTGAAACGCCCTCAACACTGCTGAACTCAAGCATTTCTTTTACCTGTCTGACTGTCTTCACTCTCTGGAGTGGAAAAGGCACCGCTCTCAACTGAATGCAATTAAACCTTGTGCTAAAATTTTGGGTGGTAGCAAAAATAGTCAGGTCTGTAGTAAAAGAGCAGATTTCATTGTGTTCCGTTGAGTAAAATCAGCTAATCTTCCATGGAGGACTTGGTGTTGGAAAATAGCCAGTCAGCCTCACCGGTGTCCATTTTGACGTCTTTTCTCGCACAACCACTTCCCTGCGATGGGTCTGTCCATTGCCACTTCAAATAAAAGCCTATGTCAGAAGTGGGATTCGAACCCACGCCTCCATTCGGAGACCAGAAATCCCTTGCCTGAGGAAGGCACTTCGCCTTGAGTCTGGCGCCTTAGACCGCTCGGCCATCCTGACTGGCAGAGCTAAAGTGAGACGAGCTGCTCGAAGCTTGTGTTTTTTGCGGAAAAGACTGAGGAGACACATTTTCAGCAGTCCTTTCATTTTCAGTTGAAGCATTTGCTTTCAGGTCACGGAGTGACCAGTTTACCAGGCTTACACAAAAACGGCAAAACAGTTAGGCAAACGCACTTACGCACGCCAGCTTGCGTGCATGTTTGAGGGGGCACCAGGATTTGAACCTAGGACCTCTTGATCTGCAGTCAAATGCTCTACCACTGAGCTATACCCCCTGCACAGCGAGGTGGACCAGACTGTTGCTTATTTTGTATCACACTGCGGCTGAAACGCCCTCAACACTGCTGAACTCAAGCATTTCTTTTACCTGTCTGACTGTCTTCACTCTCTGGAGTGGCAAAGGCACCACTCTCAACTGAATGCAATTAAACCTTGTGCTAAAATTTTGGGTGGTAGCAAAAATAGTCAGGTCTGTAGTAAAAGAGCAGATTTCATTGTGTTCCGTTGAGTAAAATCAGCTAATCTTCCATGGAGGACTTGGTGTTGGAAAATAGCCAGTCAGCCTCACCGGTGTCCATTTTGACGTCTTTTCTCGCACAACCACTTCCCTGCGATGGGTCTGTCCATTGCCACTTCAAATAAAAGCCTTTGTCAGAAGTTGGATTCGAACCCACGCCTCCATTCGGAGACCAGAAATCCCTTGCCTGAGGAAGGCACTTCGCCTTGAGTCTGGCGCCTTAGACCGCTCGGCCATCCTGACTGGCAGAGCTAAAGTGAGACGAGCTGCTCGAAGCTTGTGTTTTTTGCGGAAAAGACTGAGGAGAAACATTTTCAGCAGTCCTTTCATTTTCAGTTGAAGCATTTGCTTTCAGGTCACGGAGTGACCAGTTTACCAGGCTGACACAAAAACGGCAAAACAGTTAGGCAAACGCACTTACGCACGCCAGCTTGCGTGCATGTTTGAGGGGGCACCAGGATTTGAACCTAGGACCTCTTGATTTGCAGTCAAATGCTCTACCACTGAGCTATACCCCCTGCACAGCAAAGTGGACCAGACTGTTGCTTATTTTGTATCACACTGCGGCTGAAACGCCCTCAACAATGCTGAACTCAAGCATTTCTTTTACCTGTCTGACTGTCTTCACTCTCTGGAGTGGCAAAGGCACCGCTCTCAACTGAATGCAATTTAACCTTGTGCCAGAATTTTGGGTGGTAGCAAAAATAGTCAGGTCAGTAGTAAAAGAGCAGATTTCATTGTGTTCCGTTGAGTAAAATCAGCTAATCTTCCATGGAGGACTTGGTGTTGTGGTCCAGTCAGCCTCACCGGTGTCCATTTTGACGTCTTTTCTCGCACAACCACTTCCCTGCGATGGGTCTGTCCATTGCCACTTCAAATAAAAGCCTATGTCAGAAGTGGGATTCGAACCCACGCCTCCATTCGGAGACCAGAAATCCCTTGCCCGAGGAAGGCACTTCGCCTTGAGTCTGGCGCCTTAGACCGCTCGGCCATCCTGACTGGCAGAGCTAAAGTGAGACGAGCTGCTCGAAGCTTGTGTTTTTTGCGGAAAAGACTGAGGAGACACATTTTCAGCAGTCCTTTCATTTTCAGTTGAAGCATTTGCTTTCAGGTCACGGAGTGACCAGTTTACCAGGCTGTCACAAAATCGGCAAAACAGTTAGGCAAACGCATTTGCGCAGGCCAGTTTGCGTGCATGTTTGAGGGGGCACCAGGATTTGAACCTGGGACCTCTTGATCTGCAGTCAAATGCTCTACCACTGAGCTATACCCCCTGCACAGCGAGGTGGACCAGACTGTTGCTTATTTTGTATCAAACTGCGGCTGAAACGCCCTCAACACTGCTGAACTCAAGCATTTCTTTTACCTGTCTGACTGTCTTCACTCTCTGGAGTGGCAAAGGCACCGCTCTCAACTGAATGCAATTTAACCTTGTGCCAGAATTTTGGATGGTAGCATAAATAGTCAGGTCAGTAGTAAAAGAGCAGATTTCATTGTGTTCCGTTGAGTAAAATCAGCTAATCTTCCATGGAGGACTTGGTGTTGGGGTCCAGTCAGCCTCACCGGTGTCCATTTTGACGTCTTTTCTCGCACAACCACTTCCCTGCGATGGGTCTGTCCATTGCCACTTCAAATAAAAGCCTATGTCAGAAGTGGGATTCGAACCCACGGCTCCATTCGGAGACCAGAAATCCCTTGCCTGAGGAAGGTACTTCGCCTTGAGTCTGGCGCCTTAGACCGCTCGGCCATCCTGACTGGCAGAGCTAAAGTGAGACGAGCTGCTCGAATCTTGTGTTTTTTGCGGAAAAGACTGAGGAGACACATTTTCAGCAGTCCTTTCATTTTCAGTTGAAGCATTTGCTTTCAGGTCACGGAGTGACCAGTTTACCAGGCTGACACAAAAACGGCAAAGGCATTTGCGCACGCCAGCTTGCGTGCATGTTTGAGGGGGCACCAGGATTTGAACCTGGGACCTCTTGATCTGCAGTCAAATGCTCTACCACTTAGCTATACCCCCTGCACAGGAAGGTGGACCAGACTGTTGCTTATTTTGTATCACACTGCGGCTGAAACGCCCTCAACACTGCTGAACTCAAGCATTTCTTTTACCTGTCTGACTGTCTTCACTCTCTGGAGTGGCAAAGGCACCGCTCTCAACTGAATGCAATTACACCTTGTGCCAGAATTTTGGGTGGTAGCAAAAATAGTCAGGTCTGTAGTAAAAGAGATTTCATTGTGTTCCGTTGAGTAAAATCAGCTAATCTTCCATGGAGGACTTGGTGTTGGAAAATAGCCAGTCAGCCTCACCGGTGTCCATTTTGACGTCTTTTCTCGCACAACCACTTCCCTGCGATGGGTCTGTCCATTGCCACTTCAAATAAAAGCCTATGTCAGAAGTGGGATTCGAAAGCACGCCTCCATTCGGAGACCAGAAATCCCTTGCCTGGGGAAGGCACTTCGCCTTGAGTCTGGCGCCTTAGACCGCTCGGCCATCCTGACTGGCAGAGCTAAAGTGAGACGAGCTGCTCGAAGCTTGTGTTTTTTGCGGAGGAGACTGAGGAGACACATTTTCAGCAGTCCTTTCATTTTCAGTTGAAGCATTTGCTTTCAGGTCACGGAGTGACCAGTTTACCAGGCTGACACAAAAACGGCAAACGCATTTGCGCACGCCAGCTTGCGTGCATGTTTGAGGGGGCACCAGGATTTGAACCTGGGACCTCTTGATCTGCAGTCAAATGCTCTACCACTGAGCTATACCCCCTGCACAGCGAGGTGGGCCAGACTGTTGCTTATTTTGTATCACACTGCGGCTGAAACACCCTCAACACTGCTGAACTCAAGCATTTCTTTTACCTTACCTGTCTGACTGTCTTCACTCTCTGGAGTGGAAAAGGCAACGCTCTCAACTGAATGCAATTACACCTTGTGCCAGAATTTTGGGTGGTAGCAAAAATAGTCAGGTCTGTAGTAAAAGAGCAGATTTCATTGTGTTCCGTTGAGTAAAATCAGCTAATCTTCCATGGAGGACTTGGTGTTGTGGTCCAGTCAGCCTCACCGGTGTCCATTTTGACGTCTTTTCTCGCACAACCACTTCCCTGCGATGGGTCTGTCCATTGCCACTTCAAATAAAAGCCTATGTCAGAAGTGGGATTCGAACCCACGCCTCCATTCGGAGACCAGAAATCCCTTGCCCGAGGAAGGCACTTCGCCTTGAGTCTGGCGCCTTAGACCGCTCGGCCATCCTGACTGGCAGAGCTAAAGTGAGACGAGCTGCTCGAAGCTTGTGTTTTTTGCGGAAAAGACTGAGGAGACACATTTTCAGCAGTCCTTTCATTTTCAGTTGAAGCATTTGCTTTCAGGTCACGGAGTGACCAGTTTACCAGGCTGTCACAAAATCGGCAAAACAGTTAGGCAAACGCATTTGCGCAGGCCAGTTTGCGTGCATGTTTGAGGGGGCACCAGGATTTGAACCTGGGACCTCTTGATCTGCAGTCAAATGCTCTACCACTGAGCTATACCCCCTGCGCAGCGAGGTGGACCAGACTGTTGCTTATTTTGTATCAAACTGCGGCTGAAACGCCCTCAACACTGCTGAACTCAAGCATTTCTTTTACCTGTCTGACTGTCTTCACTCTCTGGAGTGGCAAAGGCACCGCTCTCAACTGAATGCAATTTAACCTTGTGCCAGAATTTTGGATGGTAGCATAAATAGTCAGGTCAGTAGTAAAAGAGCAGATTTCATTGTGTTCCGTTGAGTAAAATCAGCTAATCTTCCATGGAGGACTTGGTGTTGGGGTCCAGTCAGCCTCACCGGTGTCCATTTTGACGTCTTTTCTCGCACAACCACTTCCCTGCGATGGGTCTGTCCATTGCCACTTCAAATAAAAGCCTATGTCAGAAGTGGGATTCGAACCCACGGCTCCATTCGGAGACCAGAAATCCCTTGCCTGAGGAAGGTACTTCGCCTTGAGTCTGGCGCCTTAGACCGCTCGGCCATCCTGACTGGCAGAGCTAAAGTGAGACGAGCTGCTCGAATCTTGTGTTTTTTGCGGAAAAGACTGAGGAGACACATTTTCAGCAGTCCTTTCATTTTCAGTTGAAGCATTTGCTTTCAGGTCACGGAGTGACCAGTTTACCAGGCTGACACAAAAACGGCAAAGGCATTTGCGCACGCCAGCTTGCGTGCATGTTTGAGGGGGCACCAGGATTTGAACCTGGGACCTCTTGATCTGCAGTCAAATGCTCTACCACTTAGCTATACCCCCTGCACAGGAAGGTGGACCAGACTGTTGCTTATTTTGTATCACACTGCGGCTGAAACGCCCTCAACACTGCTGAACTCAAGCATTTCTTTTACCTGTCTGACTGTCTTCACTCTCTGGAGTGGCAAAGGCACCGCTCTCAACTGAATGCAATTACACCTTGTGCCAGAATTTTGGGTGGTAGCAAAAATAGTCAGGTCTGTAGTAAAAGAGATTTCATTGTGTTCCGTTGAGTAAAATCAGCTAATCTTCCATGGAGGACTTGGTGTTGGAAAATAGCCAGTCAGCCTCACCGGTGTCCATTTTGACGTCTTTTCTCGCACAACCACTTCCCTGCGATGGGTCTGTCCATTGCCACTTCAAATAAAAGCCTATGTCAGAAGTGGGATTCGAAAGCACGCCTCCATTCGGAGACCAGAAATCCCTTGCCTGGGGAAGGCACTTCGCCTTGAGTCTGGCGCCTTAGACCGCTCGGCCATCCTGACTGGCAGAGCTAAAGTGAGACGAGCTGCTCGAAGCTTGTGTTTTTTGCGGAGGAGACTGAGGAGACACATTTTCAGCAGTCCTTTCATTTTCAGTTGAAGCATTTGCTTTCAGGTCACGGAGTGACCAGTTTACCAGGCTGACACAAAAACGGCAAACGCATTTGCGCACGCCAGCTTGCGTGCATGTTTGAGGGGGCACCAGGATTTGAACCTGGGACCTCTTGATCTGCAGTCAAATGCTCTACCACTGAGCTATACCCCCTGCACAGCGAGGTGGGCCAGACTGTTGCTTATTTTGTATCACACTGCGGCTGAAACACCCTCAACACTGCTGAACTCAAGCATTTCTTTTACCTTACCTGTCTGACTGTCTTCACTCTCTGGAGTGGAAAAGGCAACGCTCTCAACTGAATGCAATTACACCTTGTGCCAGAATTTTGGGTGGTAGCAAAAATAGTCAGGTCTGTAGTAAAAGAGCAGATTTCATTGTGTTCCGTTGAGTAAAATCAGCTAATCTTCCATGGAGGACTTGGTGTTGTGGTCCAGTCAGCCTCACCGGTGTCCATTTTGACGTCTTTTCTCGCACAACCACTTCCCTGCGATGGGTCTGTCCATTGCCACTTCAAATAAAGGCCTATGTCAGAAGTGGGATTCGAACCCACGCCTCCATTCGGAGACCAGAAATCCCTTGCCCGAGGAAGGCACTTCGCCTTGAGTCTGGCGCCTTAGACCGCTCGGCCATCCTGACTGGCAGAGCTAAAGTGAGACGAGCTGCTCGAAGCTTGTGTTTTTTGCGGAAAAGACTGAGGAGACACATTTTCAGCAGTCCTTTCATTTTCAGTTGAAGCATTTGCTTTCAGGTCACGGAGTGACCAGTTTACCAGGCTGTCACAAAATCGGCAAAACAGTTAGGCAAACGCATTTGCGCAGGCCAGTTTGCGTGCATGTTTGAGGGGGCACCAGGATTTGAACCTGGGACCTCTTGATCTGCAGTCAAATGCTCTACCACTGAGCTATACCCCCTGCGCAGCGAGGTGGACCAGACTGTTGCTTATTTTGTATCAAACTGCGGCTGAAACGCCCTCAACACTGCTGAACTCAAGCATTTCTTTTACCTGTCTGACTGTCTTCACTCTCTGGAGTGGCAAAGGCACCGCTCTCAACTGAATGCAATTTAACCTTGTGCCAGAATTTTGGATGGTAGCATAAATAGTCAGGTCAGTAGTAAAAGAGCAGATTTCATTGTGTTCCGTTGAGTAAAATCAGCTAATCTTCCATGGAGGACTTGGTGTTGGGGTCCAGTCAGCCTCACCGGTGTCCATTTTGACGTCTTTTCTCGCACAACCACTTCCCTGCGATGGGTCTGTCCATTGCCACTTCAAATAAAAGCCTATGTCAGAAGTGGGATTCGAACCCACGGCTCCATTCGGAGACCAGAAATCCCTTGCCTGAGGAAGGTACTTCGCCTTGAGTCTGGCGCCTTAGACCGCTCGGCCATCCTGACTGGCAGAGCTAAAGTGAGACGAGCTGCTCGAATCTTGTGTTTTTTGCGGAAAAGACTGAGGAGACACATTTTCAGCAGTCCTTTCATTTTCAGTTGAAGCATTTGCTTTCAGGTCACGGAGTGACCAGTTTACCAGGCTGTCACAAAAACGGCAAAGCAGTTAGGCAAACGCATTTGCGCAGGCCAGTTTGCGTGCATGTTTGAGGGAGCACCAGGATTTGAACCTGGGACCTCTTGATCTGCAGTCAAATGCTCTACCACTGAGCTATACCCCCTGCACAGCAAGGTGGACCAGACTGTTGCTTATTTTGTATCACACTGCGGCTGAAACGCCCTCAACACTGCTGAACTCAAGCATTTCTTTTACCTGTCTGACTGTCTTCACTCTCTGGAGTGGCAAAGGCACCGCTCTCAACTGAATGCAATTTAACCTTGTGCCAGAATTTTGGGTGGTAGCAAAAATAGTCAGGTCAGTAGTAAAAGAGCAGATTTCATTGTGTTCCGTTGAGTAAAATCAGCTAATCTTCCATGGAGGACTTGGTGTTGTGGTCCAGTCAGCCTCACCGGTGTCCATTTTGACGTCTTTTCTCGCACAACCACTTCCCTGCGATGGGTCTGTCCATTGCCACTTCAAATAAAAGCCTATGTCAGAAGTGGGATTCGAACCCACGCCTCCATTCGGAGACCAGAAATCCCTTGCCTGAGGAAGGCACTTCGCGTTGAGTCTGGCGCCTTAGACCGCTCGGCCATCCTGACTGGCAGAGCTAAAGTGAGACGAGCTGCTCGAATCTTGTGTTTTTTGCGGAAAAGACTGAGGAGACACATTTTCAGCAGTCCTTTCATTTTCAGTTGAAGCATTTGCTTTCAGGTCACGGAGTGACCAGTTTACCAGGCTGACAGAAAAAAGGCAAACGCATTTGCGCACGCCAGCTTGCGTGCATGTTTGAGAGGGCACCAGGATTTGAACCTGGGACCTCTTGATCTGCAGTCAAATGCTCTACCACTGAGCTATACCCCCTGCACAGCGAGGTGGACCAGACTGTTGCTTATTTTGTATCACACTGCGGCTGAAACGCCCTCAACACTGCTGAACTCAAGCATTTCTTTTACCTGTCTGACTGTCTTCACTCTCTGGAGTGGCAAAGGCACCGCTCTCAACTGAATGCAATTTAACCTTGTGCCAGAATTTTGGGTGGTAGCAAAAATAGTCAGGTCAGTAGTAAAAGAGCAGATTTCATTGTGTTCCGTTGAGTAAAATCAGCTAATCTTCCATGGAGGACTTGGTGTTGTGGTCCAGTCAGCCTCACCGGTGTCCATTTTGACGTCTTTTCTCGCACAACCACTTCCCTGCGATGGGTCTGTCCATTGCCACTTCAAATAAAAGCCTATGTCAGAAGTGGGATTCGAACCCACGCCTCCATTCGGAGACCAGAAATCCCTTGCCTGAGGAAGGCACGTCGCCTTGAGTCTGGCGCCTTAGACCGCTCGGCCATCCTGACTGGAAGAGCTAAAGTGAGACGAGCTGCTCGAAGCTTGTGTTTTTTGCGGAGGAGACTGAGGAGACACATTTTCAGCAGTCCTTTCATTTTCAGTTGAAGCATTTGCTTTCAGGTCACGGAGTGACCAGTTTACCAGGCTGTCACAAAAACGGCAAAAGAGTTAGGCAAACTCACTTACGCACGCCAGCTTGCGTGCATGTTTGAGGGGGCACCAGGATTTGAACCTGGGACCTCTTGATCTGCAGTCAAATGCTCTACCACTGAGCTATACCCCCTGCACAGGGAGGAGGACCAGACTGTTGCTTATTTTGTATCACACTGCGGCTGAAACGCCCTCAACACTGCTGAACTCAAGCATTTCTTTTACCTGTCTGACTGTCTTCACTCTCTGGAGGCAAAGGCACCGCTCTCAACTGAATGCAATTACACCTTGTGCCAGAATTTTGATTGGTAGCAAAAATAGTCAAGTATGTAGTAAAAGAGATTTCATTGTGTTCCGTTGAGTAAAATCAGCTAATCTTCCATGGAGGACTTGGTGTTGGAAAATAGCCAGTCAGCCTCACCGGTGTCCATTTTGACGTCTTTTCTCGCACAACCACTTCCCTGCGATGGGTCTGTCCATTGCCACTTCAAATAAAAGCCTATGTCAGAAGTGGGATTCGAACCCACGCCTCCATTCGGAAACCAGAAATCCCTTGCCTGAGGAAGGCACTTCGCGTTGAGTCTGGCGCCTTAGACCGCTCGGCCATCCTGACTGGCAGAGCTAAAGTGAGACGAGCTGCTCGAATCTTGTGTTTTTTGCGGAAAAGACTGAGGAGACACATTTTCAGCAGTCCTTTCATTTTCAGTTGAAGCATTTGCTTTCAGGTCACGGAGTGACCAGTTTACCAGGCTGACACAAAAACGGCAAACGCATTTGCGCACGCCAGCATGCGTGCATGTTTGAGAGGGCACCAGGATTTGAATCTGGGACCTCTTGATCTGCAGTCAAATGCTCTACCACTGAGCTATACCCCCTGCACAGCGAGGTGGACCAGACTGTTGCTTATTTTGTATCAAACTGCGGCTGAAACGCCCTCAACACTGCTGAACTCAAGCATTTCTTTTACCTGTCTGACTGTCTTCACTCTCTGGAGTGGCAAAGGCAACGCTCTCAACTGAATGCAATTAAACCGTGTGCCAAAATTTTGGGTGGTAGCAAAAATAGTCAGGTCTGTAGTAAAAGTGCAGATTTCATTGTGTTCCGTTGAGTAAAATCAGCTAATCTTCCATGGAGGACTTGGTGTTGGAAAATAGCCAGTCAGCCTCACCGGTGTCCATTTTGACGTCTTTTCTCGCACAACCACTTCCCTGCGATGGGTCTGTCCATTGCCACTTCAAATAAAAGCCTATGTCAGAAGTGGGATTCGAACCCATGCCTCCATTCAGAGACCAGAAATCCCTTGCCTGGGGAAGGCACTTCGCCTTGAGTCTGGCGCCTTAGACCGCTCGGCCATCCTGACTGGCAGAGCTAAAGTGAGACGAGCTGCTCGAAGCTTGTGTTTTTTGCGGAGGAGACTGAGGAGACACATTTTCAGCAGTCCTTTCATTTTCACTTGAAGCATTTGCTTTCAGGTCACGGAGTGACCAGTTTACCAGGCTGTCACAAAAACGGCAAAACAGTTGGGCAAACGCATTTGCGCAGGCCAGTTTGTGTGCATGTTTGAGGGGGCACCAGGATTTGAACCTGGGACCTCTTGATCTGCAGTCAAATGCTCTACCACTGAGCTATACCCCCTGCACAGCGAGGTGGACCAGACTGTTGCTTATTTTGTATCACACTGCGGCTGAAACGCCCTCAACACTGCTGAACTCAAGCATTTCTTTTACCTGTCTGACTGTCTTCACTCTCTGGAGTGGCAAAGGCACCGCTCTCAACTGAATGCAATTTAACCTTGTGCCAGAATTTTGGGTGGTAGCAAAAATAGTCAGGTCAGTAGTAAAAGAGCAGATTTCATTGTGTTCCGTTGAGTAAAATCAGCTAATCTTCCATGGAGGACTTGGTGTTGTGGTCCAGTCAGCCTCACCGGTGTCCATTTTGACGTCTTTTCTCGCACAACCACTTCCCTGCGATGGGTCTGTCCATTGCCACTTCAAATAAAAGCCTATGTCAGAAGTGGGATTCGAACCCACGCCTCCATTCGGAGACCAGAAATCCCTTGCCTGAGGAAGGCACTTCGCGTTGAGTCTGGCGCCTTAGACCGCTCGGCCATCCTGACTGGCAGAGCTAAAGTGAGACGAGCTGCTCGAATCTTGTGTTTTTTGCGGAAAAGACTGAGGAGACACATTTTCAGCAGTCCTTTCATTTTCAGTTGAAGCATTTGCTTTCAGGTCACGGAGTGACCAGTTTACCAGGCTGACACAAAAACGGCAAACGCATTTGCGCACGCCAGCTTGCGTGCATGTTTGAGAGGGCACCAGGATTTGAACCTGGGACCTCTTGATCTGCAGTCAAATGCTCTACCACTGAGCTATACCCCCTGCACAGCGAGGTGGACCAGACTGTTGCTTATTTTGTATCACACTGCGGCTGAAACGCCCTCAACACTGCTGAACTCAAGCATTTCTTTTACCTGTCTGACTGTCTTCACTCTCTGGAGTGGCAAAGGCACCGCTCTCAACTGAATGCAATTTAACCTTGTGCCAGAATTTTGGGTGGTAGCAAAAATAGTCAGGTCAGTAGTAAAAGAGCAGATTTCATTGTGTTCCGTTGAGTAAAATCAGCTAATCTTCCATGGAGGACTTGGTGTTGTGGTCCAGTCAGCCTCACCGGTGTCCATTTTGACGTCTTTTCTCGCACAACCACTTCCCTGCGATGGGTCTGTCCATTGCCACTTCAAATAAAAGCCTGTGTCAGAAGTGGGATTCGAACCCACGCCTCCATTCGGAGACCAGAAATCCCTTGCCTGGGGAAGGCACTTCGCCTTGAGTCTGGCGCCTTAGACCGCTCGGCCATCCTGACTGGCAGAGCTAAAGTGAGACGAGCTGCTCGAAGCTTGTGTTTTTTGCGGAGGAGACTGAGGAGACACATTTTCAGCAGTCCTTTCATTTTCAGTTGAAGCATTTGCTTTCAGGTCACGGAGTGACCAGTTTACCAGGCTGACACAAAAACGGCAAACGCATTTGCGCACGCCAGCTTGCGTGAATGTTTGAGGGGGCACCAGGATTTGAACCTGGGACCTCTTGATCTGCAGTCAAATGCTCTACCAGTGAGCTATACCCCCTGCACAACGAGGTGGACCAGACTGTTGCTTATTTTGTATCACACTGCGGCTGAAACACCCTCAACACTGCTGAACTCAAGCATTTCTTTTACCTTACCTGTCTGACTGTCTTCACTCTCTGGAGTGGCAAAGGCAACGCTCTCAACTGAATGCAATTACACCTTGTGCCAGAATTTTGGGTGGTAGCAAAAATAGTCAGGTCTGTAGTAAAAGAGCAGATTTCATTGTGTTCCGTTGAGTAAAATCAGCTAATCTTCCATGGAGGACTTGGTGTTGGAAAATAGCCAGTCAGCCTCACCGGTGTCCATTTTGACGTCTTTTCTCGCATAACCACTTCCCTGCGATGGGTCTGTCCATTGCCACTTCAAATAAAAGCCTATGTCAGAAGTGGGATTCGAACCCACGCCTCCATTCGGAGACCAGAAATCCCTTGCCTGAGGAAGGCACGTCGCCTTGAGTCTGGCGCCTTAGACCGCTCGGCCATCCTGACTGGCAGAGCTAAAGTGAGACGAGCTGCTCGAAGCTTGTGTTTTTTGCGGAGGAGACTGAGGAGACACATTTTCAGCAGTCCTTTCATTTTCAGTTGAAGCATTTGCTTTCAGGTCACGGAGTGACCAGTTTACCAGGCTGTCACAAAATCGGCAAAACAGTTAGGCAAACGCATTTGCGCAGGCCAGTTTGCGTGCATGTTTGAGGGGGCACCAGGATTTGAACCTGGGACCTCTTGATCTGCAGTCAAATGCTCTACCACTGAGCTATACCCCCTGCACAGCGAGGTGGACCAGACTGTTGCTTATTTTGTATCACACTGCGGCTGAAACGCCCTCAACACTGCTGAACTCAAGCATTTCTTTTACCTGTCTGACTGTCTTCACTCTCTGGAGTGGCAAAGGCAACACTCTCAACTGAATGCAATTAAACCTTGTGCCAAAATTTTGGGTGGTAGCAAAAATAGTCAGGTCTGTAGTAAAAGTGCAGATTTCATTGTGTTCCGTTGAGTAAAATCAGCTAATCTTCCATGGAGGACTTGGTGTTGGAAAATAGCCAGTCAGCCTCACCGGTGTCCATTTTGTCGTCTTTTCTCGCACAACCACTTCCCTGCGATGGGTCTGTCCATTGCCACTTCAAATAAAAGCCTATGTCAGAAGTGAGATTCGAACCCACGCCTCCATTCGGAGACCAGCAATCCCTTGCCTGAGGAAGGCACTTCGCCTTGAGTCTGGCGCCTTAGACCGCTCAGCCATCCTGACTGGCAGAACTAAAGTGAGACGAGCTGCTCGAATCTTGTGTTTTTTGCGGAAAAGACTGAGGAGACACATTTTCAGCAGTCCTTTCATTTTCAGTTGAAGCATTTGCTTTCAGGTCACGGAGTGACCAGTTTACCAGGCTGACACAAAAACGGCAAACGCATTTGCGCACGCCAGCTTGCGTGCATGTTTGAGGGGGCACCAGGATTTGAACCTGGGACCTCTTGATCTGCAGTCAAATGCTCTACCACTGAGCTATACCCCCTGCACAGCGAGGTGGACCAGACTGTTGCTTATTTTGTATCACACTGCGGCTGAAACGCCCTCAACACTGCTGAACTCAAGTATTTCTTTTACTTGTCTGACTGTCTTCACTTTCTGGAGTGGCAAAGGCACCGCTCTCAACTGAATGCAATTACACCTTGTGCCAGAATTTTGGGTGGTAGCAAAAATAGTCAGGTCTGTAGTAAAAGAGATTTCATTGTGTTCCGTTGAGTAAAATCAGCTAATCTTCCATGGAGGACTTGGTGTTGGAAAATAGCCAGTCAGCCTCACCGGTGTCCATTTTGACGTCTTTTCTCGCACAACCACTTCTCTGCGATGGGTCTGTCCATTGCCACTTCAAATAAAAGCCTATGTCAGAAGTGGGATTCGAACCCATGCCTCCATTCAGAGACCAGAAATCCCTTGCCTGGGGAAGGCACTTCGCCTTGAGTCTGGCGCCTTAGACCGCTCGGCCATCCTGACTGGCAGAGCTAAAGTGAGACGAGCTGCTCGAAGCTTGTGTTTTTTGCGGAGGAGACTGAGGAGACACATTTTCAGCAGTCCTTTCATTTTCAGTTGAAGCATTTGCTTTCAGGTCACGGAGTGACCAGTTTACCAGGCTGACACAAAAACGGCAAACGCATTTGCGCACGCCAGCTTGCGTGAATGTTTGAGGGGGCACCAGGATATGAACCTGGGACCTCTTGATCTGCAGTCAAATGCTCTACCACTGAGCTATACCCCCTGCACAGCGAGGTGGACCAGACTGTTGCTTATTTTGTATCACACTGCGGCTGAAACACCCTCAACACTGCTGAACTCAAGCATTTCTTTTACCTTACCTGTCTGACTGTCTTCACTCTCTGGAGTGGCAAAGGCAACGCTCTCAACTGAATGCAATTACACCTTGTGCCAGAATTTTGGGTGGTAGCAAAAATAGTCAGGTCTGTAGTAAAAGAGCAGATTTCATTGTGTTCCGTTGAGTAAAATCAGCTAATCTTCCATGGAGGACTTGGTGTTGGAAAATAGCCAGTCAGCCTCACCGGTGTCCATTTTGACGTCTTTTCTCGCATAACCACTTCCCTGCGATGGGTCTGTCCATTGCCACTTCAAATAAAAGCCTATGTCAGAAGTGGGATTCGAACCCACGCCTCCATTCGGAGACCAGAAATCCCTTGCCTGAGGAAGGCACGTCGCCTTGAGTCTGGCGCCTTAGACCGCTCGGCCATCCTGACTGGCAGAGCTAAAGTGAGACGAGCTGCTCGAAGCTTGTGTTTTTTGCGGAGGAGACTGAGGAGACACATTTTCAGCAGTCCTTTCATTTTCAGTTGAAGCATTTGCTTTCAGGTCACGGAGTGACCAGTTTACCAGGCTGTCACAAAATCGGCAAAACAGTTAGGCAAACGCATTTGCGCAGGCCAGTTTGCGTGCATGTGTGAGGGGGCACCAGGATTTGAACCTGGGACCTCTTGATCTGCAGTCAAATGCTCTACCACTGAGCTATACCCCCTGCACAGCGAGGTGGACCAGACTGTTGCTTATTTTGTATCACACTGCGGCTGAAACGCCCTCAACACTGCTGAACTCAAGCATTTCTTTTACCTGTCTGACTGTCTTCACTCTCTGGAGTGGCAAAGGCAACGCTCTCAACTGAATGCAATTAAACCTTGTGCCAAAATTTTGGGTGGTAGCAAAAATAGTCAGGTCTGTAGTAAAAGTGCAGATTTCATTGTGTTCCGTTGAGTAAAATCAGCTAATCTTCCATGGAGGACTTGGTGTTGGAAAATAGCCAGTCAGCCTCACCGGTGTCCATTTTGTCGTCTTTTCTCGCACAACCACTTCCCTGCGATGGGTCTGTCCATTGCCACTTCAAATAAAAGCCTATGTCAGAAGTGAGATTCGAACCCACGCCTCCATTCGGAGACCAGAAATCCCTTGCCTGAGGAAGGCACTTCGCCTTGAGTCTGGCGCCTTAGACCGCTCGGCCATCCTGACTGGCAGAACTAAAGTGAGACGAGCTGCTCGAATCTTGTGTTTTTTGCGGAAAAGACTGAGGAGACACATTTTCAGCAGTCCTTTCATTTTCAGTTGAAGCATTTGCTTTCAGGTCACGGAGTGACCAGTTTACCAGGCTGACACAAAAACGGCAAAACAGTTGGGCAAACGCATTTGCGCAGGCCAGTTTGTGTGCATGTTTGAGGGGGCACCAGGATATGAACCTGGGACCTCTTGATCTGCAGTCAAATGCTCTACCACTGAGCTATACCCCCTGCACAGCGAGGTGGACCAGACTGTTGCTTATTTTGTATCACACTGCGGCTGAAACGCCCTCAACACTGCTGAACTCAAGCATTTCTTTTACCTGTCTGACTGTCATCACTCTCTGGAGTGGCAAAGGCACCGCTCTCAACTGAATGCAATTTAACCTTGTGCCAGAATTTTGGGTGGTAGCATAAATAGTCAGGTCAGTAGTAAAAGAGCAGATTTCATTGTGTTCCGTTGAGTAAAATCAGCTAATCTTCCATGGAGGACTTGGTGTTGGAAAATAGCCAGTCAGCCTCACCGGTGTCCATTTTGACGTCTTTTCTCGCACAACCACTTCCCTGCGATGGGTCTGTCCATTGCCACTTCAAATAAATGCCTATGTCAGAAGTGGGATTCGAACCCACGCCTCCATTCGGAGACCAGAAATCCCTTGCCTGGGGAAGGCACTTCGCCTTGAGTCTGGCGCCTTAGACCGCTCGGCCATCCTGACTGGCAGAGCTAAAGTGAGACGAGCTGCTCGAATCTTGTGTTTTTTGCGGAAAAGACTGAGGAGACACATTTTCAGCAGTCCTTTCATTTTCAGTTGAAGCATTTGCTTTCAGGTCACGGAGTGACCAGTTTACCAGGCTGACACAAAAACGGCAAACGAATTTGCGCACGCCAGCTTGCGTGCATGTTTGAGGGGGCACCAGGATTTGAACCTGGGACCTCTTGATCTGCAGTCAAATGCTCTACCACTGAGCTATACCCCCTGCGCAGCGAGGTGGACCAGACTGTTGCTTATTTTGTATCACACTGCGGCTGAAACGCCCTCAACACTGCTGAACTCAAGCATTTCTTTTACCTGTCTGACTGTCTTCACTCTCTGGAGTGGCAAAGGCACCGCTCTCAACTGAATGCAATTTAACCTTGTGCCAGAATTTTGGGTGGTAGCATAAATAGTCAGGTCAGTAGTAAAAGAGCAGATTTCATTGTGTTCCGTTGAGTAAAATCAGCTAATCTTCCATGGAGGACTTGGTGTTGGGGTCCAGTCAGCCTCACCGGTGTCCATTTTGACGTCTTTTCTCGCACAACCACTTCCCTGCGATGGGTCTGTCCATTGCCACTTCAAATAAAAGCCTATGTCAGAAGTGGGATTCGAACCCACGCCTCCATTTGGAGACCAGAAATCCCTTGCCTGGGGAAGGCACTTCGCCTTGAGTCTGGCGCCTTAGACCGCTCGGCCATCCTGACTGGCAGAGCTAAAGTGAGACGAGCTGCTCGAATCTTGTGTTTTTTGCGGAAAACACTGAGGAGACACATTTTCAGCAGTCCTTTCATTTTCAGTTGAAGCATTTGCTTTCAGGTCACGGAGTGACCAGTTTACCAGGCTGACACAAAAACGGCAAACGAATTTGCGCACGCCAGCTTGCGTGCATGTTTGAGGGGGCACCAGGATTTGAACCTGGGACCTCTTGATCTGCAGTCAAATGCTCTACCACTGAGCTATACCCCCTGCACAGGGAGGTGGACCAGACTGTTGCTTATTTTGTATCACACTGCGGCTGAAACGCCCTCAACACTGCTGAACTCAAGCATTTCTTTTAGCTGTCTGACTGTCTTCACTCTCTGGAGTGGCAAAGGCACCGCTCTCAACTGAATGCAATTACACCTTGTGCCAGAATTTTGGGTGGTAGCATAAATAGTCAGGTCAGTAGTAAAAGAGCAGATTTCATTGTGTTCCGTTGAGTAAAATCAGCTAATCTTCCATGGAGGACTTGGTGTTGGAAAATAGCCAGTCAGCCTCACCGGTGTCCATTTTGACGTCTTTTCTCGCACAACCACTTCCCTGCGATGGGTCTGTCCATTGCCACTTCAAATAAATGCCTATGTCAGAAGTGGGATTCGAACCCACGCCTCCATTCGGAGACCAGAAATCCCTTGCCTGGGGAAGGCACTTCGCCTTGAGTCTGGCGCCTTAGACCGCTCGGCCATCCTGACTGGCAGAGCTAAAGTGAGACGAGCTGCTCGAATCTTGTGTTTTTTGCGGAAAAGACTGAGGAGACACATTTTCAGCAGTCCTTTCATTTTCAGTTGAAGCATTTGCTTTCAGGTCACGGAGTGACCAGTTTACCAGGCTGACACAAAAACGGCAAACGAATTTGCGCACGCCAGCTTGCGTGCATGTTTGAGGGGGCACCAGGATTTGAACCTGGGACCTCTTGATCTGCAGTCAAATGCTCTACCACTGAGCTATACCCCCTGCGCAGCGAGGTGGACCAGACTGTTGCTTATTTTGTATCACACTGCGGCTGAAACGCCCTCAACACTGCTGAACTCAAGCATTTCTTTTACCTGTCTGACTGTCTTCACTCTCTGGAGTGGCAAAGGCACCGCTCTCAACTGAATGCAATTTAACCTTGTGCCAGAATTTTGGGTGGTAGCATAAATAGTCAGGTCAGTAGTAAAAGAGCAGATTTCATTGTGTTCCGTTGAGTAAAATCAGCTAATCTTCCATGGAGGACTTGGTGTTGGGGTCCAGTCAGCCTCACCGGTGTCCATTTTGACGTCTTTTCTCGCACAACCACTTCCCTGCGATGGGTCTGTCCATTGCCACTTCAAATAAAAGCCTATGTCAGAAGTGGGATTCGAACCCACGCCTCCATTTGGAGACCAGAAATCCCTTGCCTGGGGAAGGCACTTCGCCTTGAGTCTGGCGCCTTAGACCGCTCGGCCATCCTGACTGGCAGAGCTAAAGTGAGACGAGCTGCTCGAATCTTGTGTTTTTTGCGGAAAACACTGAGGAGACACATTTTCAGCAGTCCTTTCATTTTCAGTTGAAGCATTTGCTTTCAGGTCACGGAGTGACCAGTTTACCAGGCTGACACAAAAACGGCAAACGAATTTGCGCACGCCAGCTTGCGTGCATGTTTGAGGGGGCACCAGGATTTGAACCTGGGACCTCTTGATCTGCAGTCAAATGCTCTACCACTGAGCTATACCCCCTGCACAGGGAGGTGGACCAGACTGTTGCTTATTTTGTATCACACTGCGGCTGAAACGCCCTCAACACTGCTGAACTCAAGCATTTCTTTTAGCTGTCTGACTGTCTTCACTCTCTGGAGTGGCAAAGGCACCGCTCTCAACTGAATGCAATTACACCTTGTGCCAGAATTTTGGGTGGTAGCAAAAATAGTCAGGTCTGTAGTAAAAGAGATTTCATTGTGTTCCGTTGAGTAAAATCAGCTAATCTTCCATGGAGGACTTGGTGTTGGAAAATAGCCAGTCAGCCTCACCGGTGTCCATTTTGACGTCTTTTCTCGCACAACCACTTCCCTGCGATGGGTCTGTCCATTGCCACTTCAAATAAAAGCCTATGTCAGAAGTGGGATTCGAACCCACGCCTCCATTCGGAGACCAGAAATCCCTTGCCTGGGGAAGGCACTTCACCTTGAGTCTGGCGCCTTAGACCGCTCGGCCATCCTGACTGGCAGAGCTAAAGTGAGACGAGCTGCTTGAAGCTTGTGTTTTTTGCGGAGGAGACTGAGGAGACACATTTTCAGCAGTCCTTTCATTTTCAGTTGAAGCATTTGCTTTCAGGTCACGGAGTGACCAGTTTACCAGGCTGTCACAAAATCGGCAAAACAGTTAGGCAAACGCATTTGCGCAGGCCAGTTTGCGTGCATGTTTGAGGGGGCACCAGGATTTGAACCTGGGACCTCTTGATCTGCAGTCAAATGCTCTACCACTGAGCTATACCCCCTGCACAGGAAGGTGGACCAGACTGTTGCTTATTTTGTATCACACTGCGGCTGAAACTCCCTCAACACTGCTGAACTCAAGCATTTCTTTTACCTGTCTGACTGTCTTCACTCTCTGGAGTGGCAAAGGCACCGCTCTCAACTGAATGCAATTACACCTTGTGCCAGAATTTTGGGTGGTAGCAAAAATAGTCAGGTCTGTAGTAAAAGAGATTTCATTGTGTTCCGTTGAGTAAAATCAGCTAATCTTCCATGGAGGACTTGGTGTTGGAAAATAGCCAGTCAGCCTCACCGGTGTCCATTTTGACGTCTTTTCTCGCACAACCACTTCCCTGCGATGGGTCTGTCCATTGCCACTTCAAATAAAAGCCTATGTCAGAAGTGGGATTCGAACCCACGCCTCCATTCGGAGACCAGAAATCCCTTGCCTGGGGAAGGCACTTCGCCTTGAGTCTGGCGCCTTAGACCGCTCGGCCATCCTGACTGGCAGAGCTAAAGTGAGACGAGCTGCTCGAAGCTTGTGTTTTTCACGGAGGAGACTGAGGAGACACATTTTCAGCAGTCCTTTCATTTTCAGTTGAAGCATTTGCTTTCAGGTCACGGAGTGACCAGTTTACCAGGCTGTCACAAAATCGGCAAAACAGTTAGGCAAACGCATTTGCGCAGGCCAGTTTGCGTGCATGTTTGAGGGGGCACCAGGATTTGAACCTGGGACCTCTTAATCTGCAGTCAAATGCTCTACCACTGAGGTATACCCCCTGCGCAGCGAGGTGGACCAGACTGTTGCTTATTTTGTATCACACTGCGGCTGAAACGCCCTCAACACTGCTGAACTCAAGCATTTCTTTTACCTGTCTGACTGTCTTCACTCTCTGGAGTGGCAAAGGCACCGCTCTCAACTGAATGCAATTTAACCTTGTGCCAGAATTTTGGGTGGTAGCATAAATAGTCAGGTCAGTAGTAAAAGAGCAGATTTCATTGTGTTCCGTTGAGTAAAATCAGCTAATCTTCCATGGAGGACTTGGTGTTGGGGTCCAGTCAGCCTCACCGGTGTCCATTTTGACGTCTTTTCTCGCACAACCACTTCCCTGCGATGGGTCTGTCCATTGCCACTTCAAATAAAAGCCTATGTCAGAAGTGGGGTTCGAACCCACGCCTCCATTCGGAGACCAGAAATCCCTTGCCTGGGGAAGGCACTTCGCCTTGAGTCTGGCGCCTTAGACCGCTAGGCCATCCTGACTGGCAGAGCTAAAGTGAGACGAGCTGCTCGAAGCTTGTGTTTTTTGCGGAGGAGACTGAGGAGACACATTTTCAGCAGTCCTTTCATTTTCAGTTGAAGCATTTGCTTTCAGGTCACGGAGTGACCAGTTTACCAGGCTGACACAAAAATGGCAAACGCATTTGCGCACGCCAGCTTGCGTGCATGTTTGAGGGGGCACCAGGATTTGAACCTGGGACCTCTTGATCTGCAGTCAAATGCTCTACCACTGAGCTATACCCCCTGCACAGCGAGGTGGACCAGACTGTTGCTTATTTTGTATCACACTGCGGCTGAAACGCCCTCAACACTGCTGAACTCAAGCATTTCTTTTACCTTACCTGTCTGACTGTCTTCACTCTCTGGAGTGGCAAAGGCAACGCTCTCAACTGAATGCAATTACACCTTGTGCCAGAATTTTGGGTGGTAGCAAAAATAGTCAGGTCTGTAGTAAAAGAGATTTCATTGTGTTCCGTTGAGTAAAATCAGCTAATCTTCCATGGAGGACTTGGTGTTGGAAAATAGCCAGTCAGCCTCACCGGTGTCCATTTTGACGTCTTTTCTCGCACAACCACTTCCCTGCGATGGGTCTGTCCATTGCCACTTCAAATAAAAGCCTATGTCAGAAGTGGGATTCGAACCCACGCCTCCATTCGGAGACCAGAAATCCCTTGCCTGGGGAAGGCACTTCGCCTTGAGTCTGGCGCCTTAGACCGCTCGGCCATCCTGACTGGCAGAGCTAAAGTGAGACGAGCTGCTCGAAGCTTGTGTTTTTCGCGGAGGAGACTGAGGAGACACATTTTCAGCAGTCCTTTCATTTTCAGTTGAAGCATTTGCTTTCAGGTCACGGAGTGACCAGTTTACCAGGCTGTCACAAAATCGGCAAAACAGTTAGGCAAACGCATTTGCGCAGGCCAGTTTGCGTGCATGTTTGAGGGGGCACCAGGATTTGAACCTGGGACCTCTTAATCTGCAGTCAAATGCTCTACCACTGAGGTATACCCCCTGCGCAGCGAGGTGGACCAGACTGTTGCTTATTTTGTATCACACTGCGGCTGAAACGCCCTCAACACTGCTGAACTCAAGCATTTCTTTTACCTGTCTGACTGTCTTCACTCTCTGGAGTGGCAAAGGCACCGCTCTCAACTGAATGCAATTTAACCTTGTGCCAGAATTTTGGGTGGTAGCATAAATAGTCAGGTCAGTAGTAAAAGAGCAGATTTCATTGTGTTCCGTTGAGTAAAATCAGCTAATCTTCCATGGAGGACTTGGTGTTGGGGTCCAGTCAGCCTCACCGGTGTCCATTTTGACGTCTTTTCTCGCACAACCACTTCCCTGCGATGGGTCTGTCCATTGCCACTTCAAATAAAAGCCTATGTCAGAAGTGAGATTCGAACCCACGCCTCCATTCGGAGACCAGAAATCCCTTGCCTGAGGAAGGCACTTCGCCTTGAGTCTGGCGCCTTAGACCGCTCGGCCATCCTGACTGGCAGAACTAAAGTGAGACGAGCTGCTCGAATCTTGTGTTTTTTGCGGAAAAGACTGAGGAGACACATTTTCAGCAGTCCTTTCATTTTCAGTTGAAGCATTTGCTTTCAGGTCACGGAGTGACCAGTTTACCAGGCTGACACAAAAACGGCAAAACAGTTGGGCAAACGCATTTGCGCAGGCCAGTTTGTGTGCATGTTTGAGGGGGCACCAGGATATGAACCTGGGACCTCTTGATCTGCAGTCAAATGCTCTACCACTGAGCTATACCCCCTGCACAGCGAGGTGGACCAGACTGTTGCTTATTTTGTATCACACTGCGGCTGAAACGCCCTCAACACTGCTGAACTCAAGCATTTCTTTTACCTGTCTGACTGTCATCACTCTCTGGAGTGGCAAAGGCACCGCTCTCAACTGAATGCAATTTAACCTTGTGCCAGAATTTTGGGTGGTAGCATAAATAGTCAGGTCAGTAGTAAAAGAGCAGATTTCATTGTGTTCCGTTGAGTAAAATCAGCTAATCTTCCATGGAGGACTTGGTGTTGGAAAATAGCCAGTCAGCCTCACCGGTGTCCATTTTGACGTCTTTTCTCGCACAACCACTTCCCTGCGATGGGTCTGTCCATTGCCACTTCAAATAAATGCCTATGTCAGAAGTGGGATTCGAACCCACGCCTCCATTCGGAGACCAGAAATCCCTTGCCTGGGGAAGGCACTTCGCCTTGAGTCTGGCGCCTTAGACCGCTCGGCCATCCTGACTGGCAGAGCTAAAGTGAGACGAGCTGCTCGAATCTTGTGTTTTTTGCGGAAAAGACTGAGGAGACACATTTTCAGCAGTCCTTTCATTTTCAGTTGAAGCATTTGCTTTCAGGTCACGGAGTGACCAGTTTACCAGGCTGACACAAAAACGGCAAACGAATTTGCGCACGCCAGCTTGCGTGCATGTTTGAGGGGGCACCAGGATTTGAACCTGGGACCTCTTGATCTGCAGTCAAATGCTCTACCACTGAGCTATACCCCCTGCGCAGCGAGGTGGACCAGACTGTTGCTTATTTTGTATCACACTGCGGCTGAAACGCCCTCAACACTGCTGAACTCAAGCATTTCTTTTACCTGTCTGACTGTCTTCACTCTCTGGAGTGGCAAAGGCACCGCTCTCAACTGAATGCAATTTAACCTTGTGCCAGAATTTTGGGTGGTAGCATAAATAGTCAGGTCAGTAGTAAAAGAGCAGATTTCATTGTGTTCCGTTGAGTAAAATCAGCTAATCTTCCATGGAGGACTTGGTGTTGGGGTCCAGTCAGCCTCACCGGTGTCCATTTTGACGTCTTTTCTCGCACAACCACTTCCCTGCGATGGGTCTGTCCATTGCCACTTCAAATAAAAGCCTATGTCAGAAGTGGGATTCGAACCCACGCCTCCATTTGGAGACCAGAAATCCCTTGCCTGGGGAAGGCACTTCGCCTTGAGTCTGGCGCCTTAGACCGCTCGGCCATCCTGACTGGCAGAGCTAAAGTGAGACGAGCTGCTCGAATCTTGTGTTTTTTGCGGAAAACACTGAGGAGACACATTTTCAGCAGTCCTTTCATTTTCAGTTGAAGCATTTGCTTTCAGGTCACGGAGTGACCAGTTTACCAGGCTGACACAAAAACGGCAAACGAATTTGCGCACGCCAGCTTGCGTGCATGTTTGAGGGGGCACCAGGATTTGAACCTGGGACCTCTTGATCTGCAGTCAAATGCTCTACCACTGAGCTATACCCCCTGCACAGGGAGGTGGACCAGACTGTTGCTTATTTTGTATCACACTGCGGCTGAAACGCCCTCAACACTGCTGAACTCAAGCATTTCTTTTAGCTGTCTGACTGTCTTCACTCTCTGGAGTGGCAAAGGCACCGCTCTCAACTGAATGCAATTACACCTTGTGCCAGAATTTTGGGTGGTAGCAAAAATAGTCAGGTCTGTAGTAAAAGAGATTTCATTGTGTTCCGTTGAGTAAAATCAGCTAATCTTCCATGGAGGACTTGGTGTTGGAAAATAGCCAGTCAGCCTCACCGGTGTCCATTTTGACGTCTTTTCTCGCACAACCACTTCCCTGCGATGGGTCTGTCCATTGCCACTTCAAATAAAAGCCTATGTCAGAAGTGGGATTCGAACCCACGCCTCCATTCGGAGACCAGAAATCCCTTGCCTGGGGAAGGCACTTCACCTTGAGTCTGGCGCCTTAGACCGCTCGGCCATCCTGACTGGCAGAGCTAAAGTGAGACGAGCTGCTTGAAGCTTGTGTTTTTTGCGGAGGAGACTGAGGAGACACATTTTCAGCAGTCCTTTCATTTTCAGTTGAAGCATTTGCTTTCAGGTCACGGAGTGACCAGTTTACCAGGCTGTCACAAAATCGGCAAAACAGTTAGGCAAACGCATTTGCGCAGGCCAGTTTGCGTGCATGTTTGAGGGGGCACCAGGATTTGAACCTGGGACCTCTTGATCTGCAGTCAAATGCTCTACCACTGAGCTATACCCCCTGCACAGGAAGGTGGACCAGACTGTTGCTTATTTTGTATCACACTGCGGCTGAAACTCCCTCAACACTGCTGAACTCAAGCATTTCTTTTACCTGTCTGACTGTCTTCACTCTCTGGAGTGGCAAAGGCACCGCTCTAAACTGAATGCAATTACACCTTGTGCCAGAATTTTGGGTGGTAGCAAAAATAGTCAGGTCTGTAGTAAAAGAGATTTCATTGTGTTCCGTTGAGTAAAATCAGCTAATCTTCCATGGAGGACTTGGTGTTGGAAAATAGCCAGTCAGCCTCACCGGTGTCCATTTTGACGTCTTTTCTCGCACAACCACTTCCCTGCGATGGGTCTGTCCATTGCCACTTCAAATAAAAGCCTATGTCAGAAGTGGGATTCGAACCCACGCCTCCATTCGGAGACCAGAAATCCCTTGCCTGGGGAAGGCACTTCGCCTTGAGTCTGGCGCCTTAGACCGCTCGGCCATCCTGACTGGCAGAGCTAAAGTGAGACGAGCTGCTCGAAGCTTGTGTTTTTCACGGAGGAGACTGAGGAGACACATTTTCAGCAGTCCTTTCATTTTCAGTTGAAGCATTTGCTTTCAGGTCACGGAGTGACCAGTTTACCAGGCTGTCACAAAATCGGCAAAACAGTTAGGCAAACGCATTTGCGCAGGCCAGTTTGCGTGCATGTTTGAGGGGGCACCAGGATTTGAACCTGGGACCTCTTAATCTGCAGTCAAATGCTCTACCACTGAGGTATACCCCCTGCGCAGCGAGGTGGACCAGACTGTTGCTTATTTTGTATCACACTGCGGCTGAAACGCCCTCAACACTGCTGAACTCAAGCATTTCTTTTACCTGTCTGACTGTCTTCACTCTCTGGAGTGGCAAAGGCACCGCTCTCAACTGAATGCAATTTAACCTTGTGCCAGAATTTTGGGTGGTAGCATAAATAGTCAGGTCAGTAGTAAAAGAGCAGATTTCATTGTGTTCCGTTGAGTAAAATCAGCTAATCTTCCATGGAGGACTTGGTGTTGGGGTCCAGTCAGCCTCACCGGTGTCCATTTTGACGTCTTTTCTCGCACAACCACTTCCCTGCGATGGGTCTGTCCATTGCCACTTCAAATAAAAGCCTATGTCAGAAGTGGGATTCGAACCCACGGCTCCATTCGGAGACCAGAAATCCCTTGCCTGAGGAAGGCACTTCGCCTTGAGTCTGGCGCCTTAGACCGCTCGGCCATCCTGACTGGCCGAGCTAAAGTGAGAAGAGCTGCTCGAATCTTGTGTTTTTTGCGGAAAAGACTGAGGAGACACATTTTCAGCAGTCCTTTCATTTTCAGTTGAAGCATTTGCTTTCAGGTCACGGAGTGACCAGTTTACCAGGCTGACACAAAAACGGCAAAGGCATTTGCGCACGCCAGCTTGCGTGCATGTTTGAGGGGGCACCAGGATTTGAACCTGGGACCTCTTGATCTGCAGTCAAATGCTCTACCACTGAGCTATACCCCCTGCACAGGAAGGTGGACCAGACTGTTGCTTATTTTGTATCACACTGCGGCTGAAACGCCCTCAACACTGCTGAACTCAAGCATTTCTTTTACCTGTCTGACTGTCTTCACTCTCTGGAGTGGCAAAGGCACCGCTCTCAACTGAATGCAATTACACCTTGTGCCAGAATTTTGGGTGGTAGCAAAAATAGTCAGGTCTGTAGTAAAAGAGATTTCATTGTGTTCCGTTGAGTAAAATCAGCTAATCTTCCATGGAGGACTTGGTGTTGGAAAAAAGCCAGTCAGCCTCACCGGTGTCCATTTTGACGTCTTTTCTCGCACAACCACTTCCCTGCGATGGGTCTGTCCATTGCCACTTCAAATAAAAGCCTATGTCAGAAGTGGGATTCGAACCCACGCCTCCATTCGGAGACCAGAAATCCCTTGCCTGGGGAAGGCACTTCGCCTTGAGTCTGGCGCCTTAGACCGCTCGGCCATCCTGACTGGCAGAGCTAAAGTGAGACGAGCTGCTCGAAGCTTGTGTTTTTCGCGGAGGAGACTGAGGAGACACATTTTCAGCAGTCCTTTCATTTTCAGTTGAAGCATTTGCTTTCAGGTCACGGAGTGACCAGTTTACCAGGCTGTCACAAAATCGGCAAAACAGTTAGGCAAACGCATTTGCGCAGGCCAGTTTGCGTGCATGTTTGAGGGGGCACCAGGATTTGAACCTGGGACCTCTTAATCTGCAGTCAAATGCTCTACCACTGAGGTATACCCCCTGCGCAGCGAGGTGGACCAGACTGTTGCTTATTTTGTATCACACTGCGGCTGAAACGCCCTCAACACTGCTGAACTCAAGCATTTCTTTTACCTGTCTGACTGTCTTCACTCTCTGGAGTGGCAAAGGCACCGCTCTCAACTGAATGCAATTTAACCTTGTGCCAGAATTTTGGGTGGTAGCATAAATAGTCAGGTCAGTAGTAAAAGAGCAGATTTCATTGTGTTCCGTTGAGTAAAATCAGCTAATCTTCCATGGAGGACTTGGTGTTGGGGTCCAGTCAGCCTCACCGGTGTCCATTTTGACGTCTTTTCTCGCACAACCACTTCCCTGCGATGGGTCTGTCCATTGCCACTTCAAATAAAAGCCTATGTCAGAAGTGGGATTCGAACCCACGCCTCCATTCGGAGACCAGAAATCCCTTGCCTGGGGAAGGCACTTCGCCTTGAGTCTGGCGCCTTAGACCGCTAGGCCATCCTGACTGGCAGAGTTAAAGTGAGACGAGCTGCTCGAAGCTTGTGTTTTTTGCGGAGGAGACTGAGGAGACACATTTTCAGCAGTCCTTTCATTTTCAGTTGAAGCATTTGCTTTCAGGTCACGGAGTGACCAGTTTACCAGGCTGACACAAAAATGGCAAACGCATTTGCGCACGCCAGCTTGCGTGCATGTTTGAGGGGGCACCAGGATTTGAACCTGGGACCTCTTGATCTGCAGTCAAATGCTCTACCACTGAGCTATACCCCCTGCACAGCGAGGTGGACCAGACTGTTGCTTATTTTGTATCACACTGCGGCTGAAACACCCTCAACACTGCTGAACTCAAGCATTTCTTTTACCTTACCTGTCTGACTGTCTTCACTCTCTGGAGTGGCAAAGGCAACGCTCTCAACTGAATGCAATTACACCTTGTGCCAGAATTTTGGGTGGTAGCAAAAATAGTCAGGTCTGTAGTAAAAGAGATTTCATTGTGTTCCGTTGAGTAAAATCAGCTAATCTTCCATGGAGGACTTGGTGTTGGAAAATAGCCAGTCAGCCTCACCGGTGTCCATTTTGACGTCTTTTCTCGCACAACCACTTCCCTGCGATGGGTCTGTCCATTGCCACTTCAAATAAAAGCCTATGTCAGAAGTGGGATTCGAACCCACGCCTCCATTCGGAGACCAGAAATCCCTTGCCTGGGGAAGGCACTTCGCCTTGAGTCTGGCGTCTTAGACCGCTCGGCCATCCTGACTGGCAGAGCTAAAGTGAGACGAGCTGCTCGAAGCTTGTGTTTTTCGCGGAGGAGACTGAGGAGACACATTTTCAGCAGTCCTTTCATTTTCAGTTGAAGCATTTGCTTTCAGGTCACGGAGTGACCAGTTTACCAGGCTGTCACAAAATCGGCAAAACAGTTAGGCAAACGCATTTGCGCAGGCCAGTTTGCGTGCATGTTTGAGGGGGCACCAGGATTTGAACCTGGGACCTCTTAATCTGCAGTCAAATGCTCTACCACTGAGGTATACCCCCTGCGCAGCGAGGTGGACCAGACTGTTGCTTATTTTGTATCACACTGCGGCTGAAACGCCCTCAACACTGCTGAACTCAAGCATTTCTTTTACCTGTCTGACTGTCTTCACTCTCTGGAGTGGCAAAGGCACCGCTCTCAACTGAATGCAATTTAACCTTGTGCCAGAATTTTGGGTGGTAGCATAAATAGTCAGGTCAGTAGTAAAAGAGCAGATTTCATTGTGTTCCGTTGAGTAAAATCAGCTAATCTTCCATGGAGGACTTGGTGTTGGGGTCCAGTCAGCCTCACCGGTGTCCATTTTGACGTCTTTTCTCGCACAACCACTTCCCTGCGATGGGTCTGTCCATTGCCACTTCAAATAAAAGCCTATGTCAGAAGTGGGATTCGAACCCACGGCTCCATTCGGAGACCAGAAATCCCTTGCCTGAGGAAGGCACTTCGCCTTGAGTCTGGCGCCTTAGACCGCTCGGCCATCCTGACTGGCCGAGCTAAAGTGAGACGAGCTGCTCGAATCTTGTGTTTTTTGCGGAAAAGACTGAGGAGACACATTTTCAGCAGTCCTTTCATTTTCAGTTGAAGCATTTGCTTTCAGGTCACGGAGTGACCAGTTTACCAGGCTGACACAAAAACGGCAAAGGCATTTGCGCACGCCAGCTTGCGTGCATGTTTGAGGGGGCACCAGGATTTGAACCTGGGACCTCTTGATCTGCAGTCAAATGCTCTACCACTGAGCTATACCCCCTGCACAGGAAGGTGGACCAGACTGTTGCTTATTTTGTATCACACTGCGGCTGAAACGCCCTCAACACTGCTGAACTCAAGCATTTCTTTTACCTGTCTGACTGTCTTCACTCTCTGGAGTGGCAAAGGCACCGCTCTCAACTGAATGCAATTACACCTTGTGCCAGAATTTTGGGTGGTAGCAAAAATAGTCAGTTCTGTAGTAAAAGAGATTTCATTGTGTTCCGTTGAGTAAAATCAGCTAATCTTCCATGGAGGACTTGGTGTTGGAAAAAAGCCAGTCAGCCTCACCGGTGTCCATTTTGACGTCTTTTCTCGCACAACCACTTCCCTGCGATGGGTCTGTCCATTGCCACTTCAAATAAAAGCCTATGTCAGAAGTGGGATTCGAACCCACGCCTCCATTCGGAGACCAGAAATCCCTTGCCTGGGGAAGGCACTTCGCCTTGAGTCTGGCGCCTTAGACCGCTAGGCCATCCTGACTGGCAGAGCTAAAGTGAGACGAGCTGCTCGAAGCTTGTGTTTTTTGCGGAGGAGACTGAGGAGAAACATTTTCAGCAGTCCTTTCATTTTCAGTTGAAGCATTTGCTTTCAGGTCACGGAGTGACCAGTTTACCAGGCTGACACAAAAATGGCAAACGCATTTGCGCACGCCAGCTTGCGTGCATGTTTGAGGGGGCACCAGGATTTGAACCTGGGACCTCTTGATCTGCAGTCAAATGCTCTACCACTGAGCTATACCCCCTGCACAGCGAGGTGGACCAGACTGTTGCTTATTTTGTATCACACTGCGGCTGAAACACCCTCAACACTGCTGAACTCAAGCATTTCTTTTACCTTACCTGTCTGACTGTCTTCACTCTCTGGAGTGGCAAAGGCAACGCTCTCAACTGAATGCAATTACACCTTGTGCCAGAATTTTGGGTGGTAGCAAAAATAGTCAGGTCTGTAGTAAAAGAGATTTCATTGTGTTCCGTTGAGTAAAATCAGCTAATCTTCCATGGAGGACTTGGTGTTGGAAAATAGCCAGTCAGCCTCACCGGTGTCCATTTTGACGTCTTTTCTCGCACAACCACTTCCCTGCGATGGGTCTGTCCATTGCCACTTCAAATAAAAGCCTATGTCAGAAGTGGGATTCGAACCCACGCCTCCATTCGGAGACCAGAAATCCCTTGCCTGGGGAAGGCACTTCGCCTTGAGTCTGGCGCCTTAGACCGCTCGGCCATCCTGACTGGCAGAGCTAAAGTGAGACGAGCTGCTCGAAGCTTGTGTTTTTTGCGGAGGAGACTGAGGAGACACATTTTCAGCAGTCCTTTCATTTTCAGTTGAAGCATTTGCTTTCAGGTCACGGAGTGACCAGTTTACCAGGCTGTCACAGAATCGGCAAAACAGTTAGGCAAACGCATTTGCGCAGGCCAGTTTGCGTGCATGTTTGAGAGGGCACCAGGATTTGAACCTGGGACCTCTTGATCTGCAGTCAAATGCTTTACCACTGAGCTATACCCCCTGCACAGGAAGGTGGACCAGACTGTTGCTTATTTTGTATCACACTGCGGCTGAAACGCCCTCAACACTGCTGAACTCAAGCATTTCTTTTACCTGTCTGACTGTCTTCACTCTCTGGAGTGGCAAAGGCACCGCTCTCAACTGAATGCAATTTAACCTTGTGCGAGAATTTTGGGTGGTAGCAAAAATAGTCAGGTCAGTAGTAAAAGAGCAGATTTCATTGTGTTCCGTTGAGTAAAATCAGCTAATCTTCCATGGAGGACTTGGTGTTGGGGTCCAGTCAGCCTCACCGGTGTCCATTTTGACGTCTTTTCTCGCACAACCACTTCCCTGCGATGGGTCTGTCCATTGCCACTTCAAATAAAAGCCTATGTCAGAAGTGGGATTCGAACCCACGCCTCCATTCGGAGACCAGAAATCCCTTGCCTGGGGAAGGCACTTCGCCTTGAGTCTGGCGCCTTAGACCGCTCGGCCATCCTGACTGGCAGAGCTAAAGTGAGACGAGCTGCTTGAAGCTTGTGTTTTTTGCGGAGGAGACTGAGGAGACACATTTTCAGCAGTCCTTTCATTTTCAGTTGAAGCATTTGCTTTCAGGTCACGGAGTGACCAGTTTACCAGGCTGACACAAAAACGGCAAAACAGTTAGGCAAACGCACTTAAGCACGCCAGCTTGCGTGCATGTTTGAGGGGGCACCAGGATTTGAACCTAGGACCTCTTGATCTGCAGTCAAATGCTCTACCACTGAGCTATACCCCCTGCACAGGGAGGTGGACCAGACTGTTGCTTATTTTGTATCACACTGCGGCTGAAACGCCCTCAACACTGCTGAACTCAAGCATTTCTTTTACCTGTCTGACTGTCTTCACTCTCTGGAGTGGCAAAGGCACCGCTCTCAACTGAATGCAATTAAACCTTGTGCCAAAATTTTGGGTGGTAGCAAAAATAGTCAGGTCTGTAGTAAAAGAGCAGATTTCATTGTGTTCTGTTGAGTAAAATCAGCTAATCTTCCATGGAGGACTTGGTGTTGGAAAATAGCCAGTCAGCCTCACCGGTGTCCATTTTGACGTCTTTTCTCGCACAACCACTTCCCTGCGATGGGTCTGTCCATTGCCACTTCAAATAAAAGCCTATGTCAGAAGTGGGATTCGAACCCACGCCTCCATTCGGAGACCAGAAATCCCTTGCCTGAGGAAGGTACTTCGCCTTGAGTCTGGCGCCTTAGACCGCTCGGCCATCCTGACTGGCAGAGCTAAAGTGAGACGAGCTGCTCGAAGCTTGTGTTTTTTGCGGAAAAGACTGAGGAGACACATTTTCAGCAGTCCTTTCATTTTCAGTTGAAGCATTTGCTTTCAGGTCACGGAGTGACCAGTTTACCAGGCTGACACAAAAACGGCAAAACAGTTAGGCAAACGCACTTAAGCACGCCAGCTTGCGTGCATGTTTGAGGGAGCACCAGGATTTGAACCTGGGACCTCTTGATCTGCAGTCAAATGCTCTACCACTGAGCTATACCCCCTGCACAGCAAGGTGGACCAGACTGTTGCTTATTTTGTATCACACTGCGGCTGAAACGCCCTCAACACTGCTGAACTCAAGCATTTCTTTTACCTGTCTGACTGTCTTCACTCTCTGGAGTGGCAAAGGCACCGCTCTCAACTGAATGCAATTTAACCTTGTGCCAGAATTTTGGGTGGTAGCAAAAATAGTCAGGTCAGTAGTAAAAGAGCAGATTTCATTGTGTTCCGTTGAGTAAAATCAGCTAATCTTCCATGGAGGACTTGGTGTTGGGGTCCAGTCAGCCTCACCGGTGTCCATTTTGACGTCTTTTCTCGCACAACCACTTCCCTGCGATGGGTCTGTCCATTGCCACTTCAAATAAAAGCCTATGTCAGAAGTGGGATTCGAACCCACGCCTCCATTCGGAGACCAGAAATCCCTTGCCTGGGGAAGGCACTTCGCCTTGAGTCTGGCGCCTTAGACCGCTCGGCCATCCTGACTGGCAGAGCTAAAGTGAGACGAGCTGCTCGAAGCTTGTGTTTTTTGCGGAGGAGACTGAGGAGACACATTTTCAGCAGTCCTTTTATTTTCAGTTGAAGCATTTGCTTTCAGGTCACGGAGTGACCAGTTTACCAGGCTGACACAAAAACGGCAAAACAGTTAGGCAAACGCACTTAAGCACGCCAGCTTGCGTGCATGTTTGAGGGGGCACCAGGATTTGAACCTGGGACCTCTTGATCTGCAGTCAAATGCTCTACCACTGAGCTATACCCCCTGCACAGGGAGGTGGACCAGACTGTTGCTTATTTTGTATCACACTGCGGCTGAAACGCCCTCAACACTGCTGAACTCAAGCATTTCTTTTACCTGTCTGACTGTCTTCACTCTCTGGAGTGGCAAAGGCACCGCTCTCAACTGAATGCAATTAAACCTTGTGCCAAAATTTTGGGTGGTAGCAAAAATAGTCAGGTCTGTAGTAAAAGAGCAGATTTCATTGTGTTCTGTTGAGTAAAATCAGCTAATCTTCCATGGAGGACTTGGTGTTGGAAAATAGCCAGTCAGCCTCACCGGTGTCCATTTTGACGTCTTTTCTCGCACAACCACTTCCCTGCGATGGGTCTGTCCATTGCCACTTCAAATAAAAGCCTATGTCAGAAGTGGGATTCGAACCCAAGCCTCCATTCGGAGACCAGAAATCCCTTGCCTGAGGAAGGTACTTCGCCTTGAGTCTGGCGCCTTAGACCGCTCGGCCATCCTGACTGGCAGAGCTAAAGTGAGACGAGCTGCTCGAAGCTTGTGTTTTTTGCGGAAAAGACTGAGGAGACACATTTTCAGCAGTCCTTTCATTTTCAGTTGAAGCATTTGCTTTCAGGTCACGGAGTGACCAGTTTACCAGGCTGACACAAAAACGGCAAAACAGTTAGGCAAACGCACTTAAGCACGCCAGCTTGCGTGCATGTTTGAGGGAGCACCAGGATTTGAACCTGGGACCTCTTGATCTGCAGTCAAATGCTCTACCACTGAGCTATACCCCCTGCACAGCAAGGTGGACCAGACTGTTGCTTATTTTGTATCACACTGCGGCTGAAACGCCCTCAACACTGCTGAACTCAAGCATTTCTTTTACCTGTCTGACTGTCTTCACTCTCTGGAGTGGCAAAGGCACCGCTCTCAACTGAATGCAATTTAACCTTGTGCCAGAATTTTGGGTGGTAGCAAAAATAGTCAGGTCAGTAGTAAAAGAGCAGATTTCATTGTGTTCCGTTGAGTAAAATCAGCTAATCTTCCATGGAGGACTTGGTGTTGGGGTCCAGTCAGCCTCACCGGTGTCCATTTTGACATCTTTTCTCGCACAACCACTTCCCTGCGATGGGTCTGTCCATTGCCACTTCAAATAAAAGCCTATGTCAGAAGTGGGATTCGAACCCACGCCTCCATTCGGAGACCAGAAATCCCTTGCCTGGGGAAGGCACTTCGCCTTGAGTCTGGCGCCTTAGACCGCTCGGCCATCCTGACTGGCAGAGCTAAAGTGAGACGAGCTGCTTGAAGCTTGTGTTTTTTGCGGAGGAGACTGAGGAGACACATTTTCAGCAGTCCTTTCATTTTCAGTTGAAGCATTTGCTTTCAGGTCACGGAGTGACCAGTTTACCAGGCTGACACAAAAACGGCAAAACAGTTAGGCAAACGCACTTAAGCACGCCAGCTTGCGTGCATGTTTGAGGGGGCACCAGGATTTGAACCTAGGACCTCTTGATCTGCAGTCAAATGCTCTACCACTGAGCTATACCCCCTGCACAGGGAGGTGGACCAGACTGTTGCTTATTTTGTATCACACTGCGGCTGAAACGCCCTCAACACTGCTGAACTCAAGCATTTCTTTTACCTGTCTGACTGTCTTCACTCTCTGGAGTGGCAAAGGCACCGCTCTCAACTGAATGCAATTAAACCTTGTGCCAAAATTTTGGGTGGTAGCAAAAATAGTCAGGTCTGTAGTAAAAGAGCAGATTTCATTGTGTTCTGTTGAGTAAAATCAGCTAATCTTCCATGGAGGACTTGGTGTTGGAAAATAGCCAGTCAGCCTCACCGGTGTCCATTTTGACGTCTTTTCTCGCACAACCACTTCCCTGCGATGGGTCTGTCCATTGCCACTTCAAATAAAAGCCTATGTCAGAAGTGGGATTCGAACCCAAGCCTCCATTCGGAGACCAGAAATCCCTTGCCTGAGGAAGGTACTTCGCCTTGAGTCTGGCGCCTTAGACCGCTCGGCCATCCTGACTGGCAGAGCTAAAGTGAGACGAGCTGCTCGAAGCTTGTGTTTTTTGCGGAAAAGACTGAGGAGACACATTTTCAGCAGTCCTTTCATTTTCAGTTGAAGCATTTGCTTTCAGGTCACGGAGTGACCAGTTTACCAGGCTGACACAAAAACGGCAAAACAGTTAGGCAAACGCACTTAAGCACGCCAGCTTGCGTGCATGTTTGAGGGAGCACCAGGATTTGAACCTGGGACCTCTTGATCTGCAGTCAAATGCTCTACCACTGAGCTATACCCCCTGCACAGCAAGGTGGACCAGACTGTTGCTTATTTTGTATCACACTGCGGCTGAAACGCCCTCAACACTGCTGAACTCAAGCATTTCTTTTACCTGTCTGACTGTCTTCACTCTCTGGAGTGGCAAAGGCACCGCTCTCAACTGAATGCAATTTAACCTTGTGCCAGAATTTTGGGTGGTAGCAAAAATAGTCAGGTCAGTAGTAAAAGAGCAGATTTCATTGTGTTCCGTTGAGTAAAATCAGCTAATCTTCCATGGAGGACTTGGTGTTGGGGTCCAGTCAGCCTCACCGGTGTCCATTTTGACGTCTTTTCTCGCACAACCACTTCCCTGCGATGGGTCTGTCCATTGCCACTTCAAATAAAAGCCTATGTCAGAAGTGGGATTCGAACCCACGCCTCCATTCGGAGACCAGAAATCCCTTGCCTGGGGAAGGCACTTCGCCTTGAGTCTGGCGCCTTAGACCGCTCGGCCATCCTGACTGGCAGAGCTAAAGTGAGACGAGCTGCTTGAAGCTTGTGTTTTTTGCGGAGGAGACTGAGGAGACACATTTTCAGCAGTCCTTTTATTTTCAGTTGAAGCATTTGCTTTCAGGTCACGGAGTGACCAGTTTACCAGGCTGACACAAAAACGGCAAAACAGTTAGGCAAACGCACTTAAGCACGCCAGCTTGCGTGCATGTTTGAGGGGGCACCAGGATTTGAACCTGGGACCTCTTGATCTGCAGTCAAATGCTCTACCACTGAGCTATACCCCCTGCACAGGGAGGTGGACCAGACTGTTGCTTATTTTGTATCACACTGCGGCTGAAACGCCCTCAACACTGCTGAACTCAAGCATTTCTTTTACCTGTCTGACTGTCTTCACTCTCTGGAGTGGCAAAGGCACCGCTCTCAACTGAATGCAATTAAACCTTGTGCCAAAATTTTGGGTGGTAGCAAAAATAGTCAGGTCTGTAGTAAAAGAGCAGATTTCATTGTGTTCTGTTGAGTAAAATCAGCTAATCTTCCATGGAGGACTTGGTGTTGGAAAATAGCCAGTCAGCCTCACCGGTGTCCATTTTGACGTCTTTTCTCGCACAACCACTTCCCTGCGATGGGTCTGTCCATTGCCACTTCAAATAAAAGCCTATGTCAGAAGTGGGATTCGAACCCAAGCCTCCATTCGGAGACCAGAAATCCCTTGCCTGAGGAAGGTACTTCGCCTTGAGTCTGGCGCCTTAGACCGCTCGGCCATCCTGACTGGCAGAGCTAAAGTGAGACGAGCTGCTCGAAGCTTGTGTTTTTTGCGGAAAAGACTGAGGAGACACATTTTCAGCAGTCCTTTCATTTTCAGTTGAAGCATTTGCTTTCAGGTCACGGAGTGACCAGTTTACCAGGCTGACACAAAAACGGCAAAACAGTTAGGCAAACGCACTTAAGCACGCCAGCTTGCGTGCATGTTTGAGGGAGCACCAGGATTTGAACCTGGGACCTCTTGATCTGCAGTCAAATGCTCTACCACTGAGCTATACCCCCTGCACAGCAAGGTGGACCAGACTGTTGCTTATTTTGTATCACACTGCGGCTGAAACGCCCTCAACACTGCTGAACTCAAGCATTTCTTTTACCTGTCTGACTGTCTTCACTCTCTGGAGTGGCAAAGGCACCGCTCTCAACTGAATGCAATTTAACCTTGTGCCAGAATTTTGGGTGGTAGCAAAAATAGTCAGGTCAGTAGTAAAAGAGCAGATTTCATTGTGTTCCGTTGAGTAAAATCAGCTAATCTTCCATGGAGGACTTGGTGTTGGGGTCCAGTCAGCCTCACCGGTGTCCATTTTGACATCTTTTCTCGCACAACCACTTCCCTGCGATGGGTCTGTCCATTGCCACTTCAAATAAAAGCCTATGTCAGAAGTGGGATTCGAACCCACGCCTCCATTCGGAGACCAGAAATCCCTTGCCTGGGGAAGGCACTTCGCCTTGAGTCTGGCGCCTTAGACCGCTCGGCCATCCTGACTGGCAGAGCTAAAGTGAGACGAGCTGCTTGAAGCTTGTGTTTTTTGCGGAGGAGACTGAGGAGACACATTTTCAGCAGTCCTTTCATTTTCAGTTGAAGCATTTGCTTTCAGGTCACGGAGTGACCAGTTTACCAGGCTGACACAAAAACGGCAAAACAGTTAGGCAAACGCACTTAAGCACGCCAGCTTGCGTGCATGTTTGAGGGGGCACCACGATTTGAACCTGGGACCTCTTGATCTGCAGTCAAATGCTCTACCACTGAGCTATACCCCCTGCACAGGGAGGTGGACCAGACTGTTGCTTATTTTGTATCACACTGCGGCTGAAACGCCCTCAACACTGCTGAACTCAAGCATTTCTTTTACCTGTCTGACTGTCTTCACTCTCTGGAGTGGCAAAGGCACCGCTCTCAACTGAATGCAATTAAACCTTGTGCCAAAATTTTGGGTGGTAGCAAAAATAGTCAGGTCTGTAGTAAAAGAGCAGATTTCATTGTGTTCTGTTGAGTAAAATCAGCTAATCTTCCATGGAGGACTTGGTGTTGGAAAATAGCCAGTCAGCCTCACCGGTGTCCATTTTGACGTCTTTTCTCGCACAACCACTTCCCTGCGATGGGTCTGTCCATTGCCACTTCAAATAAAAGCCTATGTCAGAAGTGGGATTCGAACCCAAGCCTCCATTCGGAGACCAGAAATCCCTTGCCTGAGGAAGGTACTTCGCCTTGAGTCTGGCGCCTTAGACCGCTCGGCCATCCTGACTGGCAGAGCTAAAGTGAGACGAGCTGCTCGAAGCTTGTGTTTTTTGCGGAAAAGACTGAGGAGACACATTTTCAGCAGTCCTTTCATTTTCAGTTGAAGCATTTGCTTTCAGGTCACGGAGTGACCAGTTTACCAGGCTGACACAAAAACGGCAAAACAGTTAGGCAAACGCACTTAAGCACGCCAGCTTGCGTGCATGTTTGAGGGAGCACCAGGATTTGAACCTGGGACCTCTTGATCTGCAGTCAAATGCTCTACCACTGAGCTATACCCCCTGCACAGCAAGGTGGACCAGACAGTTGCTTATTTTGTATCACACTGCGGCTGAAACGCCCTCAACACTGCTGAACTCAAGCATTTCTTTTACCTGTCTGACTGTCTTCACTCTCTGGAGTGGCAAAGGCACCGCTCTCAACTGAATGCAATTTAACCTTGTGCCAGAATTTTGGGTGGTAGCAAAAATAGTCAGGTCAGTAGTAAAAGAGCAGATTTCATTGTGTTCCGTTGAGTAAAATCAGCTAATCTTCCATGGAGGACTTGGTGTTGGGGTCCAGTCAGCCTCACCGGTGTCCATTTTGACGTCTTTTCTCGCACAACCACTTCCCTGCGATGGGTCTGTCCATTGCCACTTCAAATAAAAGCCTATGTCAGAAGTGGGATTCGAACCCACGCCTCCATTCGGAGACCAGAAATCCCTTGCCTGGGGAAGGCACTTCGCCTTGAGTCTGGCGCCTTAGACCGCTCGGCCATCCTGACTGGCAGAGCTAAAGTGAGACGAGCTGCTTGAAGCTTGTGTTTTTTGCGGAGGAGACTGAGGAGACACATTTTCAGCAGTCCTTTCATTTTCAGTTGAAGCATTTGCTTTCAGGTCACGGAGTGACCAGTTTACCAGGCTGACACAAAAACGGCAAACGCATTTGCGCACGCCAGCTTGCGTGCATGTTTGAGGGGGCACCAGGATTTGAACCTGGGACCTCTTGATCTGCAGTCAAATGCTCTACCACTGAGCTATACCCCCTGCACAGGGAGGTGGACCAGACTGTTGCTTATTTTGTATCACACTGCGGCTGAAACGCCCTCAACACTGCTGAACTCAAGCATTTCTTTTACCTTACCTGTCTGACTGTCTTCACTCTCTGGAGTGGCAAAGGCAACGCTCTCAACTGAATGCAATTACACCTTGTGCCAGAATTTTGGGTGGTAGCAAAAATAGTCAGGTCTGTAGTAAAAGAGATTTCATTGTGTTCCGTTGAGTAAAATCAGCTAATCTTCCATGGAGGACTTGGTGTTGGAAAATAGCCAGTCAGCCTCACCGGTGTCCATTTTGACGTCTTTTCTCGCACAACCACTTCCCTGCGATGGGTCTGTCCATTGCCACTTCAAATAAAAGCCTATGTCAGAAATGGGATTCGAACCCACGCCTCCATTCGGAGACCAGAAATCCCTTGCCTGGGGAAGGCACTTCGCCTTGAGTCTGGCGCCTTAGACCGCTCGGCCATCCTGACTGGCAGAGCTAAAGTGAGACGAGCTGCTCGAAGCTTGTGTTTTTTGCGGAGGAGACTGAGGAGACACATTTTCAGCAGTCCTTTCATTTTCAGTTGAAGCATTTGCTTTCAGGTCACGGAGTGACCAGTTTACCAGGCTGTCACAAAATCGGCAAAACAGTTAGGCAAACGCATTTGCGCAGGCCAGTTTGCGTGCATGTTTGAGGGGGCACCAGGATTTGAACCTGGGACCTCTTGATCTGCAGTCAAATGCTCTACCACTGAGCTATACCCCCTGCACAGCGAGGTGGACTAGACTGTTGCTTATTTTGTATCACACTGCGGCTGAAACGCCCTCAACACTGCTGAACTCAAGCATTTCTTTTACCTGTCTGACTGTCTTCACTCTCTGGAGTGGCAAAGGCACCGCTCTCAACTGAATGCAATTACACCTTGTGCCAGAATTTTGGGTGGTAGCAAAAATAGTCAGGTCTGTAGTAAAAGAGATTTCATTGTGTTCCGTTGAGTAAAATCAGCTAATCTTCCATGGAGGACTTGGTGTTGGAAAATAGCCAGTCAGCCTCACCGGTGTCCATTTTGACATCTTTTCTCGCACAACCACTTCCCTGTGATGGGTCTGTCCATTGCCACTTCAAATAAAAGCCTATGTAAGAAAGTGGGATTCGAACCCACACCTCCATTCGGAGACCAGAAATCCCTTGCCTGGGGAAGGCACTTCGCCTTGAGTCTGGCGCCTTAGACCGCTCGGCCATCCTGACTGGCAGAGCTAAAGTGAGACGAGCTGCTCGAAGCTTGTGTTTTTTGCGGAGGAGACTGAGGAGACACATTTTCAGCAGTCCTTTCATTTTCAGTTGAAGCATTTGCTTTCAGGTCACGGAGTGACCAGTTTACCAGGCTGTCACAAAATCGGCAAAACAGTTAGGCAAACGCATTTGCGCAGGCCAGTTTGCGTGCATGTTTGAGGGGGCACCACGATTTGAACCTGGGACCTCTTGATCTGCAGTCAAATGCTCTACCACTGAGCTATACCCCCTGCACAGCGAGGTGGACTAGACTGTTGCTTATTTTGTATCACACTGCGGCTGAAACGCCCTCAACACTGCTGAACTCAAGCATTTCTTTTACCTGTCTGACTGTCTTCACTCTCTGGAGTGGCAAAGGCACCGCTCTCAACTGAATGCAATTAAACCTTGTGCCAAAATTTTGGGTGGTAGCAACAATAGTCAGGTCTGTAGTAAAAGAGCAGATTTCATTGTGTTCCGTTGAGTAAAATCAGCTAATCTTCCATGGAGGACTTGGTGTTGGGGTCCAGTCAGCCTCACCGGTGTCCATTTTGACGTCTTTTCTCGCACAACCACTTCCCTGCGATGGGTCTGTCCATTGCCACTTCAAATAAAAGCCTATGTCAGAAGTGGGATTCGAACCCACGCCTCCATTCGGAGACCAGAAATCCCTTGCCTGAGGAAGGCTCTTCGCCTTGAGTCTGGCGCCTTAGACCGCTCGGCCATCCTGACTGGCAGAGCTAAAGTGAGACGAGCTGCTCGAATCTTGTGTTTTTTGCGGAAAAGACTGAGGAGACACATTTTCAGCAGTCCTTTCATTTTCAGTTGAAGCATTTGCTTTCAGGTCACGGAGTGACCAGTTTACCAGGCTGACACAAAAACGGCAAAACAGTTAGGCAAACGCACTTAAGCACGCCAGCTTGCGTGCATGTTTGAGGGGGCACCACGATTTGAACCTGGGACCTCTTGATCTGCAGTCAAATGCTCTACAACTGAGCTATACCCCCTGCACAGAAAGGTGGACCAGACTGTTGCTTATTTTGTATCACACTGCGGCTGAAACGCCCTCAACACTGCTGAACTCAAGCATTTCTTTTACCTGTCTGACTGTCTTCACTCTCTGGAGTGGCAAAGGCAACGCTCTCAACTGAATGCAATTACACCTTGTGCCAGAATTTTGGGTGGTAGCAAAAATAGTCAGGTCTGTAGTAAAAGAGCAGATTTCATTTTGTTCCTTTGAGTAAAATCAGCTAATCTTCCATGGAGGACTTGGTGTTGGGGTCCAGTCAGCCTCACCGGTGTCCATTTTGACGTCTTTTCTCGCACAACCACTTCCCTGCGATGGGTCTGTCCATTGCCACTTCAAATAAAAGCCTATGTCAGAAGTGGGATTCGAACCCACGCCTCCATTCGGAGACCAGAAATCCCTTGCCTGAGGAAGGCACGTCGCCTTGAGTCTGGCGCCTTAGACCGCTCGGCCATCCTGACTGGCAGAGCTAAAGTGAGACGAGCTGCTCGAAGCTTGTGTTTATTGCGGAAAAGACTGAGGAGAAACATTTTCAGCAGTCCTTTCATTTTCAGTTGAAGCATTTGCTTTCAGGTCACGGAGTGACCAGTTTACCAGGCTGACACAAAAACGGCAAAACAGTTAGGCAAACGCACTTAAGCACGCCAGCTTGCGTGCATGTTTGAGGGGTCACCAGGATTTGAACCTGGGACCTCTTGATCTGCAGTAAAATGCTCTACCACTGAGCTATACCCCCTGCACAGGGAGGTGGACCAGACTGTTGCTTATTTTGTATCACACTGCGGCTGAAACGCCCTCAACACTGCTGAACTCAAGCATTTCTTTTACCTGTCTGACTGTCTTCACTCTCTGGAGTGGCAAAGGCACCGCTCTCAACTGAATGCAATTAAACCTTGTGCCAAAATTTTGGGTGGTAGCAAAAATAGTCAGGTCTGTAGTAAAAGAGCAGATTTCATTGTGTTCTGTTGAGTAAAATCAGCTAATCTTCCATGGAGGACTTGGTGTTGGAAAATAGCCAGTCAGCCTCACCGGTGTCCATTTTGACGTCTTTTCTCGCACAACCACTTCCCTGCGATGGGTCTGTCCATTGCCACTTCAAATAAAAGCCTATGTCAGAAGTGGGATTCGAACACAAGCCTCCATTCGGAGACCAGAAATCCCTTGCCTGAGGAAGGCACTTCGCCTTGAGTCTGGCGCCTTAGACCGCTCGGCCATCCTGACTGGCAGAGCTAAAGTGAGACGAGCTGCTCGAAGCTTGTGTTTTTTGCGGAAAAGACTGAGGAGACACATTTTCAGCAGTCCTTTCATTTTCAGTTGAAGCATTTGCTTTCAGGTCACGGAGTGACCAGTTTACCAGGCTGACACAAAAACGGCAAAACAGTTAGGCAAACGCACTTAAGCACGCCAGCTTGCGTGCATGTTTGAGGGGGCACCAGGATTTGAACCTGGGACCTCTTGATCTGCAGTCAAATGCTCTACCACTGAGCTATACCCCCTGCACAGCAAGGTGGACCAGACTGTTGCTTATTTTGTATCACACTGCGGCTGAAACGCCCTCAACACTGCTGAACTCATGCATTTCTTTTACCTGTCTGACTGTCTTCACTCTCTGGAGTGGCAAAGGCACCGCTCTCAACTGAATGCAATTTAACCTTGTGCCAGAATTTTGGGTGGTAGCAAAAATAGTCAGGTCAGTAGTAAAAGAGCAGATTTCATTGTGTTCCGTTGAGTAAAATCAGCTAATCTTCCATGGAGGACTTGGTGTTGGGGTCCAGTCAGCCTCACCGGTGTCCATTTTGACGTCTTTTCTCGCACAACCACTTCCCTGCGATGGGTCTGTCCATTGCCACTTCAAATAAAAGCCTATGTCAGAAGTGGGATTCGAACCCACGCCTCCATTCGGAGACCAGAAATCCCTTGCCTGGGGAAGGCACTTCGCCTTGAGTCTGGCGCCTTAGACCGCTCGGCCATCCTGACTGGCAGAGCTAAAGTGAGACGAGCTGCTTGAAGCTTGTGTTTTTTGCGGAGGAGACTGAGGAGACACATTTTCAGCAGTCCTTTCATTTTCAGTTGAAGCATTTGCTTTCAGGTCACGGAGTGACCAGTTTACCAGGCTGACACAAAAACGGCAAAACAGTTAGGCAAACGCACTTAAGCACGCCAGCTTGCGTGCATGTTTGAGGGGGCACCAGGATTTGAACCTGGGACCTCTTGATCTGCAGTCAAATGCTCTACCACTGAGCTATACCCCCTGCACAGGAAGGTGGACCAGACTGTTGCTTATTTTGTATCACACTGCGGCTGAAACGCCCTCAACACTGCTGAACTCATGCATTTCTTTTACCTGTCTGACTGTCTTCACTCTCTGGAGTGGCAAAGGCACCGCTCTCAACTGAATGCAATTTAACCTTGTGCCAGAATTTTGGGTGGTAGCAAAAATAGTCAGGTCAGTAGTAAAAGAGCAGATTTCATTGTGTTCCGTTGAGTAAAATCAGCTAATCTTCCATGGAGGACTTGGTGTTGGGGTCCAGTCAGCCTCACCGGTGTCCATTTTGACGTCTTTTCTCGCACAACCACTTCCCTGCGATGGGTCTGTCCATTGCCACTTCAAATAAAAGCCTATGTCAGAAGTGGGATTCGAACCCACGCCTCCATTCGGAGACCAGAAATCCCTTGCCTGGGGAAGGCACTTCGCCTTGAGTCTGGCGCCTTAGACCGCTCGGCCATCCTGACTGGCAGAGCTAAAGTGAGACGAGCTGCTCGAATCTTGTGTTTTTTGCGGAAAAGACTGAGGAGACACGTTTTCAGCAGTCCTTTCATTTTCAGTTGAAGCATTTGCTTTCAGGTCACGGAGTGACCAGTTTACCAGGCTGACACAAAAACGGCAAAACAGTTAGGCAAACGCACTTAAGCACGCCAGCTTGCGTGCATGTTTGAGGGGGCACCACGATTTGAACCTGGGACCTCTTGATCTGCAGTCAAATGCTCTACCACTGAGCTATACCCCCTGCACAGAAAGGTGGACCAGACTGTTGCTTATTTTGTATCACACTGCGGCTGAAACGCCCTCAACACTGCTGAACTCAAGCATTTCTTTTACCTGTCTGACTGTCTTCACTCTCTGGAGTGGCAAAGGCACCGCTCTCAACTGAATGCAATTACACCTTGTGCCAGAATTTTGGGTGGTAGCAAAAATAGTCAGGTCTGTAGTAAAAGAGCAGATTTCATTTTGTTCCTTTGAGTAAAATCAGCTAATCTTCCATGGAGGACTTGGTGTTGGGGTCCAGTCAGCCTCACCGGTGTCCATTTTGACGTCTTTTCTCGCACAACCACTTCCCTGCGATGGGTCTGTCCATTGCCACTTCAAATAAAAGCCTATGTCAGAAGTGGGATTCGAACCCACGCCTCCATTCGGAGACCAGAAATCCCTTGCCTGGGGAAGGCACTTCGCCTTGAGTCTGGCGCCTTAGACCGCTCGGCCATCCTGACTGGCAGAGCTAAAGTGAGACGAGCTGCTTGAAGCTTGTGTTTTTTGCGGAGGAGACTGAGGAGACACATTTTCAGCAGTCCTTTCATTTTCAGTTGAAGCATTTGCTTTCAGGTCACGGAGTGACCAGTTTACCAGGCTGACACAAAAACGGCAAAACAGTTAGGCAAACGCACTTAAGCACGCCAGCTTGCGTGCATGTTTGAGGGGGCACCAGGATTTGAACCTGGGACCTCTTGATCTGCAGTCAAATGCTCTACCACTGAGCTATACCCCCTGCACAGGAAGGTGGACCAGACTGTTGCTTATTTTGTATCACACTGCGGCTGAAACGCCCTCAACACTGCTGAACTCAAGCATTTCTTTTACCTGTCTGACTGTCTTCACTCTCTGGAGTGGCAAAGGCAACGCTCTCAACTGAATGCAATTACACCTTGTGCCAGAATTTTGGGTGGTAGCAAAAATAGTCAGGTCTGTAGTAAAAGAGCAGATTTCATTTTGTTCCTTTGAGTAAAATCAGCTAATCTTCCATGGAGGACTTGGTGTTGGGGTCCAGTCAGCCTCACCGGTGTCCATTTTGACGTCTTTTCTCGCACAACCACTTCCCTGCGATGGGTCTGTCCATTGCCACTTCAAATAAAAGCCTATGTCAGAAGTGGGATTCGAACCCACGCCTCCATTCGGAGACCAGAAATCCCTTGCCTGAGGAAGGCACGTCGCCTTGAGTCTGGCGCCTTAGACCGCTCGGCCATCCTGACTGGCAGAGCTAAAGTGAGACGAGCTGCTCGAAGCTTGTGTTTATTGCGGAAAAGACTGAGGAGAAACATTTTCAGCAGTCCTTTCATTTTCAGTTGAAGCATTTGCTTTCAGGTCACGGAGTGACCAGTTTACCAGGCTGACACAAAAACGGCAAAACAGTTAGGCAAACGCACTTAAGCACGCCAGCTTGCGTGCATGTTTGAGGGGGCACCAGGATTTGAACCTGGGACCTCTTGATCTGCAGTCAAATGCTCTACCACTGAGCTATACGCCCTGCACAGCAAGGTGGACCAGACTGTTGCTTATTTTGTATCACACTGCGGCTGAAACGCCCTCAACACTGCTGAACTCATGCATTTCTTTTACCTGTCTGACTGTCTTCACTCTCTGGAGTGGCAAAGGCACCGCTCTCAACTGAATGCAATTTAACCTTGTGCCAGAATTTTGGGTGGTAGCAAAAATAGTCAGGTCAGTAGTAAAAGAGCAGATTTCATTGTGTTCCGTTGAGTAAAATCAGCTAATCTTCCATGGAGGACTTGGTGTTGGGGTCCAGTCAGCCTCACCGGTGTCCATTTTGACGTCTTTTCTCGCACAACCACTTCCCTGCGATGGGTCTGTCCATTGCCACTTCAAATAAAAGCCTATGTCAGAAGTGGGATTCGAACCCACGCCTCCATTCGGAGACCAGAAATCCCTTGCCTGAGGAAGGCACGTCGCCTTGAGTCTGGCGCCTTAGACCGCTCGGCCATCCTGACTGGCAGAGCTAAAGTGAGACGAGCTGCTCGAAGCTTGTGTTTATTGCGGAAAAGACTGAGGAGAAACATTTTCAGCAGTCCTTTCATTTTCAGTTGAAGCATTTGCTTTCAGGTCACGGAGTGACCAGTTTACCAGGCTGACACAAAAACGGCAAAACAGTTAGGCAAACGCACTTAAGCACGCCAGCTTGCGTGCATGTTTGAGGGGGCACCAGGATTTGAACCTGGGACCTCTTGATCTGCAGTCAAATGCTCTACCACTGAGCTATACCCCCTGCACAGGGAGGTGGACCAGACTGTTGCTTATTTTGTATCACACTGCGGCTGAAACGCCCTCAACACTGCTGAACTCAAGCATTTCTTTTACCTGTCTGACTGTCTTCACTCTCTGGAGTGGCAAAGGCACCGCTCTCAACTGAATGCAATTTAACCTTGTGCCAGAATTTTGGGTGGTAGCAAAAATAGTCAGGTCAGTAGTAAAAGAGCAGATTTCATTGTGTTCCGTTGAGTAAAATCAGCTAATCTTCCATGGAGGACTTGGTGTTGGGGTCCAGTCAGCCTCACCGGTGTCCATTTTGACGTCTTTTCTCGCACAACCACTTCCCTGCGATGGGTCTGTCCATTGCCACTTCAAATAAAAGCCTATGTCAGAAGTGGGATTCGAACCCACGCCTCCATTCGGAGACCAGAAATCCCTTGCCTGGGGAAGGCACTTCGCCTTGAGTCTGGCGCCTTAGACCGCTCGGCCATCCTGACTGGCAGAGCTAAAGTGAGACGAGCTGCTTGAAGCTTGTGTTTTTTGCGGAGGAGACTGAGGAGACACATTTTCAGCAGTCCTTTCATTTTCAGTTGAAGCATTTGCTTTCAGGTCACGGAGTGACCAGTTTACCAGGCTGACACAAAAACGGCAAAACAGTTAGGCAAACGCACTTAAGCACGCCAGCTTGCGTGCATGTTTGAGGGGGCACCAGGATTTGAACCTGGGACCTCTTGATCTGCAGTCAAATGCTCTACCACTGAGCTATACCCCCTGCACAGAAAGGTGGACCAGACTGTTGCTTATTTTGTATCACACTGCGGCTGAAACGCCCTCAACACTGCTGAACTCAAGCATTTCTTTTACCTGTCTGACTGTCTTCACTCTCTGGAGTGGCAAAGGCAACGCTCTCAACTGAATGCAATTACACCTTGTGCCAGAATTTTGGGTGGTAGCAAAAATAGTCAGGTCTGTAGTAAAAGAGATTTCATTGTGTTCCGTTGAGTAAAATCAGCTAATCTTCCATGGAGGACTTGGTGTTGGAAAATAGCCAGTCAGCCTCACCGGTGTCCATTTTGATGTCTTTTCTCGCACAACCACTTCCCTGCGATGGGTCTGTCCATTGCCACTTCAAATAAAAGCCTATGTCAGAAGTGGGATTCAAACCCACGCCTCCATTCGGAGACCAGAAATCCCTTGCCTGGGGAAGGCACTTCGCCTTGAGTCTGGCGCCTTAGACCGCTCGGCCATCCTGACTGGCAGAGCTAAAGTGAGACGAGCTGCTCGAAGCTTGTGTTTTTTACGGAGGAGACTGAGGAGACACATTTTCAGCAGTCCTTTAATTTTCAGTTGAAGCATTTGCTTTCAGGTCACGGAGTGACCAGTTTACCAGGCTGACACAAAAACGGCAAACGCATTTGCACACGCCAGCTTGCGTGCATGTTTGAGGGGGCACCAGGATTTGAACCTGGGACCTCTTGATCTGCAGTCAAATGCTCTACCACTGAGCTATACCCCCTGCACAGCGAGGTGGACCAGACTGTTGCTTATTTTGTATCACACTGCGGCTGAAACGCCCTCAACACTGCTGAACTCAAGCATTTCTTTTACCTGTCTGACTGTCTTCACTTTCTGGAGTGGCAAAGGCACCGCTCTCAACTGAATGCAATTACACCTTGTGCCAGAATTTTGGGTGGTAGCAAAAATAGTCAGGTCTGTAGTAAAAGAGATTTCATTGTGTTCCGTTGAGTAAAATCAGCTAATCTTCCATGGAGGACTTGGTGTTGGAAAATAGCCAGTCAGCCTCACCGGTGACCATTTTGACGTCTTTTCTCGCACAACCACTTCCCTGCGATGGGTCTGTCCATTGCCACTTCAAATAAAAGCCTATGTCAGAAGTGGGATTCGAACCCACGCCTCCATTAGGAGACTAGAAATCCCTTGTCTGAGGAAGGCACTTCGCCTTGAGTCTGGCGCCTTAGACCGCTCGGCCATCCTGACTGGCAGAGCTAAAGTGAGACGAGCTGCTCGAAGCTTGTGTTTTTTGCGGAGGAGACTGAGGAGACACATTTTCAGCAGTCCTTTCATTTTCAGTTGAAGCATTTGCTTTCAGGTCACGGAGTGACCAGTTTACCAGGCTGTCACAAAAACGGCAAAGCAGTTAGGCAAACGCATTTGCGCAGGCCAGTTTGCGTGCATGTTTGAGGGGGCACCACGATTTGAACCTGGGACCTCTTGATCTGCAGTCAAATGCTCTACCACTGAGCTATACCCCCTGCACAGAAAGGTGGACCAGACTGTTGCTTATTTTGTATCACACTGCGGCTGAAACGCCCTCAACACTGCTGAACTCAAGCATTTCTTTTACCTGTCTGACTGTCTTCACTCTCTGGAGTGGCAAAGGCAACGCTCTCAACTGAATGCAATTACACCTTGTGCCAGAATTTTGGGTGGTAGCAAAAATAGTCAGGTCTGTAGTAAAAGAGCAGATTTCATTTTGTTCCTTTGAGTAAAATCAGCTAATCTTCCATGGAGGACTTGGTGTTGGGGTCCAGTCAGCCTCACCGGTGTCCATTTTGACGTCTTTTCTCGCACAACCACTTCCCTGCGATGGGTCTGTCCATTGCCACTTCAAATAAAAGCCTATGTCAGAAGTGGGATTCGAACCCACGCCTCCATTCGGAGACCAGAAATCCCTTGCCTGAGGAAGGCACGTCGCCTTGAGTCTGGCGCCTTAGACCGCTCGGCCATCCTGACTGGCAGAGCTAAAGTGAGACGAGCTGCTCGAAGCTTGTGTTTATTGCGGAAAAGACTGAGGAGAAACATTTTCAGCAGTCCTTTCATTTTCAGTTGAAGCATTTGCTTTCAGGTCACGGAGTGACCAGTTTACCAGGCTGACACAAAAACGGCAAAACAGTTAGGCAAACGCACTTAAGCACGCCAGCTTGCGTGCATGTTTGAGGGGTCACCAGGATTTGAACCTGGGACCTCTTGATCTGCAGTAAAATGCTCTACCACTGAGCTATACCCCCTGCAAAGGGAGGTGGACCAGACTGTTGCTTATTTTGTATCACACTGCGGCTGAAACGCCCTCAACACTGCTGAACTCAAGCATTTCTTTTACCTGTCTGACTGTCTTCACTCTCTGGAGTGGCAAAGGCACCGCTCTCAACTGAATGCAATTAAACCTTGTGCCAAAATTTTGGGTGGTAGCAAAAATAGTCAGGTCTGTAGTAAAAGAGCAGATTTCATTGTGTTCTGTTGAGTAAAATCAGCTAATCTTCCATGGAGGACTTGGTGTTGGAAAATAGCCAGTCAGCCTCACCGGTGTCCATTTTGACGTCTTTTCTCGCACAACCACTTCCCTGCGATGGGTCTGTCCATTGCCACTTCAAATAAAAGCCTATGTCAGAAGTGGGATTCGAACACAAGCCTCCATTCGGAGACCAGAAATCCCTTGCCTGAGGAAGGCACTTCGCCTTGAGTCTGGCGCCTTAGACCGCTCGGCCATCCTGACTGGCAGAGCTAAAGTGAGACGAGCTGCTCGAAGCTTGTGTTTTTTGCGGAAAAGACTGAGGAGACACATTTTCAGCAGTCCTTTCATTTTCAGTTGAAGCATTTGCTTTCAGGTCACGGAGTGACCAGTTTACCAGGCTGACACAAAAACGGCAAAACAGTTAGGCAAACGCACTTAAGCACGCCAGCTTGCGTGCATGTTTGAGGGGGCACCAGGATTTGAACCTGGGACCTCTTGATCTGCAGTCAAATGCTCTACCACTGAGCTATACCCCCTGCACAGCAAGGTGGACCAGACTGTTGCTTATTTTGTATCACACTGCGGCTGAAACGCCCTCAACACTGCTGAACTCATGCATTTCTTTTACCTGTCTGACTGTCTTCACTCTCTGGAGTGGCAAAGGCACCGCTCTCAACTGAATGCAATTTAACCTTGTGCCAGAATTTTGGGTGGTAGCAAAAATAGTCAGGTCAGTAGTAAAAGAGCAGATTTCATTGTGTTCCGTTGAGTAAAATCAGCTAATCTTCCATGGAGGACTTGGTGTTGGGGTCCAGTCAGCCTCACCGGTGTCCATTTTGACGTCTTTTCTCGCACAACCACTTCCCTGCGATGGGTCTGTCCATTGCCACTTCAAATAAAAGCCTATGTCAGAAGTGGGATTCGAACCCACGCCTCCATTCGGAGACCAGAAATCCCTTGCCTGGGGAAGGCACTTCGCCTTGAGTCTGGCGCCTTAGACCGCTCGGCCATCCTGACTGGCAGAGCTAAAGTGAGACGAGCTGCTTGAAGCTTGTGTTTTTTGCGGAGGAGACTGAGGAGACACATTTTCAGCAGTCCTTTCATTTTCAGTTGAAGCATTTGCTTTCAGGTCACGGAGTGACCAGTTTACCAGGCTGACACAAAAACGGCAAAACAGTTAGGCAAACGCACTTAAGCACGCCAGCTTGCGTGCATGTTTGAGGGGGCACCAGGATTTGAACCTGGGACCTCTTGATCTGCAGTCAAATGCTCTACCACTGAGCTATACCCCCTGCACAGGAAGGTGGACCAGACTGTTGCTTATTTTGTATCACACTGCGGCTGAAACGCCCTCAACACTGCTGAACTCAAGCATTTCTTTTACCTGTCTGACTGTCTTCACTCTCTGGAGTGGCAAAGGCAACGCTCTCAACTGAATGCAATTACACCTTGTGCCAGAATTTTGGGTGGTAGCAAAAATAGTCAGGTCTGTAGTAAAAGAGCAGATTTCATTTTGTTCCTTTGAGTAAAATCAGCTAATCTTCCATGGAGGACTTGGTGTTGGGGTCCAGTCAGCCTCACCGGTGTCCATTTTGACGTCTTTTCTCGCACAACCACTTCCCTGCGATGGGTCTGTCCATTGCCACTTCAAATAAAAGCCTATGTCAGAAGTGGGATTCGAACCCACGCCTCCATTCGGAGACCAGAAATCCCTTGCCTGAGGAAGGCACGTCGCCTTGAGTCTGGCGCCTTAGACCGCTCGGCCATCCTGACTGGCAGAGCTAAAGTGAGACGAGCTGCTCGAAGCTTGTGTTTATTGCGGAAAAGACTGAGGAGAAACATTTTCAGCAGTCCTTTCATTTTCAGTTGAAGCATTTGCTTTCAGGTCACGGAGTGACCAGTTTACCAGGCTGACACAAAAACGGCAAAACAGTTAGGCAAACGCACTTAAGCACGCCAGCTTGCGTGCATGTTTGAGGGGGCAACAGGATTTGAACCTGGGACCTCTTGATCTGCAGTCAAATGCTCTACCACTGAGCTATACCCCCTGCACAGCAAGGTGGACCAGACTGTTGCTTATTTTGTATCACACTGCGGCTGAAACGCCCTCAACACTGCTGAACTCATGCATTTCTTTTACCTGTCTGACTGTCTTCACTCTCTGGAGTGGCAAAGGCACCGCTCTCAACTGAATGCAATTTAACCTTGTGCCAGAATTTTGGGTGGTAGCAAAAATAGTCAGGTCAGTAGTAAAAGAGCAGATTTCATTGTGTTCCGTTGAGTAAAATCAGCTAATCTTCCATGGAGGACTTGGTGTTGGGGTCCAGTCAGCCTCACCGGTGTCCATTTTGACGTCTTTTCTCGCACAACCACTTCCCTGCGATGGGTCTGTCCATTGCCACTTCAAATAAAAGCCTATGTCAGAAGTGGGATTCGAACCCACGCCTCCATTCGGAGACCAGAAATCCCTTGCCTGAGGAAGGCACGTCGCCTTGAGTCTGGCGCCTTAGACCGCTCGGCCATCCTGACTGGCAGAGCTAAAGTGAGACGAGCTGCTCGAAGCTTGTGTTTATTGCGGAAAAGACTGAGGAGAAACATTTTCAGCAGTCCTTTCATTTTCAGTTGAAGCATTTGCTTTCAGGTCACGGAGTGACCAGTTTACCAGGCTGACACAAAAACGGCAAAACAGTTAGGCAAACGCACTTAAGCACGCCAGCTTGCGTGCATGTTTGAGGGGGCACCAGGATTTGAACCTGGGACCTCTTGATCTGCAGTCAAATGCTCTACCACTGAGCTATACCCCCTGCACAGGGAGGTGGACCAGACTGTTGCTTATTTTGTATCACACTGCGGCTGAAACGCCCTCAACACTGCTGAACTCAAGCATTTCTTTTACCTGTCTGACTGTCTTCACTCTCTGGAGTGGCAAAGGCACCGCTCTCAACTGAATGCAATTAAACCTTGTGCCAAAATTTTGGGTAGTAGCAAAAATAGTCAGGTCTGTAGTAAAAGAGCAGATTTCATTGTGTTCTGTTGAGTAAAATCAGCTAATCTTCCATGGAGGACTTGGTGTTGGAAAATAGCCAGTCAGCCTCACCGGTGTCCATTTTGACGTCTTTTCTCGCACAACCACTTCCCTGCGATGGGTCTGTCCATTGCCACTTCAAATAAAAGCCTATGTCAGAAGTGGGATTCAAACACAAGCCTCCATTCGGAGACCAGAAATCCCTTGCCTGAGGAAGGCACTTCGCCTTGAGTCTGGCGCCTTAGACCGCTCGGCCATCCTGACTGGCAGAGCTAAAGTGAGACGAGCTGCTCGAAGCTTGTGTTTTTTGCGGAAAAGACTGAGGAGACACATTTTCAGCAGTCCTTTCATTTTCAGTTGAAGCATTTGCTTTCAGGTCACGGAGTGACCAGTTTACCAGGCTGACACAAAAACGGCAAAACAGTTAGGCAAACGCACTTAAGCACGCCAGCTTGCGTGCATGTTTGAGGGGGCACCAGGATTTGAACCTGGGACCTCTTGATCTGCAGTCAAATGCTCTACCACTGAGCTATACCCCCTGCACAGCAAGGTGGACCAGACTGTTGCTTATTTTGTATCACACTGCGGCTGAAACGCCCTCAACACTGCTGAACTCATGCATTTCTTTTACCTGTCTGACTGTCTTCACTCTCTGGAGTGGCAAAGGCACCGCTCTCAACTGAATGCAATTTAACCTTGTGCCAGAATTTTGGGTGGTAGCAAAAATAGTCAGGTCAGTAGTAAAAGAGCAGATTTCATTGTGTTCCGTTGAGTAAAATCAGCTAATCTTCCATGGAGGACTTGGTGTTGGGGTCCAGTCAGCCTCACCGGTGTCCATTTTTACGTCTTTTCTCGCACAACCACTTCCCTGCGATGGGTCTGTCCATTGCCACTTCAAATAAAAGCCTATGTCAGAAGTGGGATTCGAACCCACGCCTCCATTCGGAGACCAGAAATCCCTTGCCTGGGGAAGGCACTTCGCCTTGAGTCTGGCGCCTTAGACCGCTCGGCCATCCTGACTGGCAGAGCTAAAGTGAGACGAGCTGCTCGAAGCTTGTGTTTTTTGCGGAAAAGACTGAGGAGACACATTTTCAGCAGTCCTTTCATTTTCAGTTGAAGCATTTGCTTTCAGGTCACGGAGTGACCAGTTTACCAGGCTGACACAAAAACGGCAAAACAGTTAGGCAAACGCACTTAAGCACGCCAGCTTGCGTGCATGTTTGAGGGGGCACCAGGATTTGAACCTGGGACCTCTTGATCTGCAGTCAAATGCTCTACCACTGAGCTATACCCCCTGCACAGCAAGGTGGACCAGACTGTTGCTTATTTTGTATCACACTGCGGCTGAAACGCCCTCAACACTGCTGAACTCATGCATTTCTTTTACCTGTCTGACTGTCTTCACTCTCTGGAGTGGCAAAGGCACCGCTCTCAACTGAATGCAATTTAACCTTGTGCCAGAATTTTGGGTGGTAGCAAAAATAGTCAGGTCAGTAGTAAAAGAGCAGATTTCATTGTGTTCCGTTGAGTAAAATCAGCTAATCTTCCATGGAGGACTTGGTGTTGGGGTCCAGTCAGCCTCACCGGTGTCCATTTTGACGTCTTTTCTCGCACAACCACTTCCCTGCGATGGGTCTGTCCATTGCCACTTCAAATAAAAGCCTATGTCAGAAGTGGGATTCGAACCCACGCCTCCATTCGGAGACCAGAAATCCCTTGCCTGGGGTAGGCACTTCGCCTTGAGTCTGGCGCCTTAGACCGCTCGGCCATCCTGACTGGCAGAGAGAAAGTGAGACGAGCTGCTTGAAGCTTGTGTTTTTTGCGGAGGAGACTGAGGAGACACATTTTCAGCAGTCCTTTCATTTTCAGTTGAAGCATTTGCTTTCAGGTCACGGAGTGACCAGTTTACCAGGCTGACACAAAAACGGCAAAACAGTTAGGCAAACGCACTTAAGCACGCCAGCTTGCGTGCATGTTTGAGGGGGCACCAGGATTTGAACCTGGGACCTCTTGATCTGCAGTCAAATGCTCTACCACTGAGCTATACCCCCTGCACAGGAAGGTGGACCAGACTGTTGCTTATTTTGTATCACACTGCGGCTGAAACGCCCTCAACACTGCTGAACTCATGCATTTCTTTTACCTGTCTGACTGTCTTCACTCTCTGGAGTGGCAAAGGCACCGCTCTCAACTGAATGCAATTTAACCTTGTGCCAGAATTTTGGGTGGTAGCAAAAATAGTCAGGTCAGTAGTAAAAGAGCAGATTTCATTGTGTTCCGTTGAGTAAAATCAGCTAATCTTCCATGGAGGACTTGGTGTTGGGGTCCAGTCAGCCTCACCGGTGTCCATTTTGACGTCTTTTCTCGCACAACCACTTCCCTGCGATGGGTCTGTCCATTGCCACTTCAAATAAAAGCCTATGTCAGAAGTGGGATTCGAACCCACGCCTCCATTCGGAGACCAGAAATCCCTTGCCTGGGGAAGGCACTTCGCCTTGAGTCTGGCGCCTTAGACCGCTCGGCCATCCTGACTGGCAGAGCTAAAGTGAGACGAGCTGCTTGAAGCTTGTGTTTTTTGCGGAGGAGACTGAGGAGACACATTTTCAGCAGTCCTTTCATTTTCAGTTGAAGCATTTGCTTTCAGGTCACGGAGTGACCAGTTTACCAGGCTGACACAAAAACGGCAAAACAGTTAGGCAAACGCACTTAAGCACGCCAGCTTGCGTGCATGTTTGAGGGGGCACCAGGATTTGAACCTGGGACCTCTTGATCTGCAGTCAAATGCTCTACCACTGAGCTATACCCCCTGCACAGAAAGGTGGACCAGACTGTTGCTTATTTTGTATCACACTGCGGCTGAAACGCCCTCAACACTGCTGAACTCAAGCATTTCTTTTACCTGTCTGACTGTCTTCACTCTCTGGAGTGGCAAAGGCAACGCTCTAAACTGAATGCAATTACACCTTGTGCCAGAATTTTGGGTGGTAGCAAAAATAGTCAGGTCTGTAGTAAAAGAGATTGCATTGTGTTCCGTTGAGTAAAATCAGCTAATCTTCCATGGAGGACTTGGTGTTGGAAAATAGCCAGTCAGCCTCACCGGTGTCCATTTTGACGTCTTTTCTCGCACAACCACTTCCCTGCGATGGGTCTGTCCATTGCCACTTCAAATAAAAGCCTATGTCAGAAGTGGGATTCGAACCCACGCCTCCATTCGGAGACCAGAAATCCCTTGCCTGGGAAGGCACTTCGCCTTGAGTCTGGCGCCTTAGACCGCTCGGCCATCCTGACTGGCAGAGCTAAAGTGAGACGAGCTGCTCGAAGCTTGTGTTTTTTACGGAGGAGACTGAGGAGACACATTTTCAGCAGTCCTTTCATTTTCAGTTGAAGCATTTGCTTTCAGGTCACGGAGTGACCAGTTTACCAGGCTGACACAAAAACGGCAAACGCATTTGCACACGCCAGCTTGCGTGCATGTTTGAGGGGGCACCAGGATTTGAACCTGGGACCTCTTGATCTGCAGTCAAATGCTCTACCACTGAGCTATACCCCCTGCACAGCGAGGTGGACCAGACTGTTGCTTATTTTGTATCACACTGCGGCTGAAACGCCCTCAACACTGCTGAACTCAAGCATTTCTTTTACCTGTCTGACTGTCTTCACTTTCTGGAGTGGCAAAGGCACCGCTCTCAACTGAATGCAATTACACCTTGTGCCAGAATTTTGGGTGGTAGCAAAAATAGTCAGGTCTGTAGTAAAAGAGATTTCATTGTGTTCCGTTGAGTAAAATCAGCTAATCTTCCATGGAGGACTTGGTGTTGGAAAATAGCCAGTCAGTCTCACCGGTGACCATTTTGACGTCTTTTCTCGCACAACCACTTCCCTGCGATGGGTCTGTCCATTGCCACTTCAAATAAAAGCCTATGTCAGAAGTGGGATTCGAACCCACGCCTCCATTAGGAGACTAGAAATCCCTTGTCTGAGGAAGGCACTTCGCCTTGAGTCTGGCGCCTTAGACCGCTCGGCCATCCTGACTGGCAGAGCTAAAGTGAGACGAGCTGCTCGAAGCTTGTGTTTTTTGCGGAGGAGACTGAGGAGACACATTTTCAGCAGTCCTTTCATTTTCAGTTGAAGCATTTGCTTTCAGGTCACGGAGTGACCAGTTTACCAGGCTGACACAAAAACGGCAAAACAGTTAGGCAAACGCACTTAAGCACGCCAGCTTGCGTGCATGTTTGAGGGGGCACCAGGATTTGAACCTGGGACCTCTTGATCTGCAGTCAAATGCTCTACCACTGAGCTATACCCCCTGCACAGGGAGGTGGACCAGACTGTTGCTTATTTTGTATCACACTGCGGCTGAAACGCCCTCAACACTGCTGAACTCAAGCATTTCTTTTACCTGTCTGACTGTCTTCACTCTCTGGAGTGGCAAAGGCACCGCTCTCAACTGAATGCAATTAAACCTTGTGCCAAAATTTTGGGTGGTAGCAAAAATAGTCAGGTCTGTAGTAAAAGAGCAGATTTCATTGTGTTCTGTTGAGTAAAATCAGCTAATCTTCCATGGAGGACTTGGTGTTGGAAAATAGCCAGTCAGCCTCACCGGTGTCCATTTTGACGTCTTTTCTCGCACAACCACTTCCCTGCGATGGGTCTCTCCATTGCCACTTCAAATAAAAGCCTATGTCAGAAGTGGGATTCGAACCCAAGCCTCCATTCGGAGACCAGAAATCCCTTGCCTGAGGAAGGCACTTCGCCTTGAGTCTGGCGCCTTAGACCGCTCGGCCATCCTGACTGGCAGAGCTAAAGTGAGACGAGCTGCTCGAAGCTTGTGTTTTTTGCGGAAAAGACTGAGGAGACACATTTTCAGCAGTCCTTTCATTTTCAGTTGAAGCATTTGCTTTCAGGTCACGGAGTGACCAGTTTACCAGGCTGACACAAAAACGGCAAAACAGTTAGGCAAACGCACTTAAGCACGCCAGCTTGCGTGCATGTTTGAGGGGGCACCAGGATTTGAACCTGGGACCTCTTGATCTGCAGTCAAATGCTCTACCACTGAGCTATACCCCCTGCACAGCAAGGTGGACCAGACTGTTGCTTATTTTGTATCACACTGCGGCTGAAACGCCCTCAACACTGCTGAACTCAAGCATTTCTTTTACCTGTCTGACTGTCTTCACTCTCTGGAGTGGCAAAGGCACCGCTCTCAACTGAATGCAATTTAACCTTGTGCCAGAATTTTGGGTGGTAGCAAAAATAGTCAGGTCAGTAGTAAAAGAGCAGATTTCATTGTGTTCCGTTGAGTAAAATCAGCTAATCTTCCATGGAGGACTTGGTGTTGGGGTCCAGTCAGCCTCACCGGTGTCCATTTTGACGTCTTTTCTCGCACAACCACTTCCCTGCGATGGGTCTGTCCATTGCCACTTCAAATAAAAGCCTATGTCAGAAGTGGGATTCGAACCCACGCCTCCATTCGGAGACCAGAAATCCCTTGCCTGGGGAAGGCACTTCGCCTTGAGTCTGGCGCCTTAGACCGCTCGGCCATCCTGACTGGCAGAGCTAAAGTGAGACGAGCTGCTTGAAGCTTGTGTTTTTTGCGGAGGAGACTGAGGAGACACATTTTCAGCAGTCCTTTCATTTTCAGTTGAAGCATTTGCTTTCAGGTCACGGAGTGACCAGTTTACCAGGCTGACACAAAAACGGCAAAACAGTTAGGCAAACGCACTTAAGCACGCCAGCTTGCGTGCATGTTTGAGGGGGCACCAGGATTTGAACCTGGGACCTCTTGATCTGCAGTCAAATGCTCTACCACTGAGCTATACCCCCTGCACAGGGAGGTGGACCAGACTGTTGCTTATTTTGTATCACACTGCGGCTGAAACGCCCTCAACACTGCTGAACTCAAGCATTTCTTTTACCTGTCTGACTGTCTTCACTCTCTGGAGTGGCAAAGGCACCGCTCTCAACTGAATGCAATTAAACCTTGTGCCAAAATTTTGGGTGGTAGCAAAAATAGTCAGGTCTGTAGTAAAAGAGCAGATTTCATTGTGTTCTGTTGAGTAAAATCAGCTAATCTTCCATGGAGGACTTGGTGTTGGAAAATAGCCAGTCAGCCTCACCGGTGTCCATTTTGACGTCTTTTCTCGCACAACCACTTCCCTGCGATGGGTCTCTCCATTGCCACTTCAAATAAAAGCCTATGTCAGAAGTGGGATTCGAACCCAAGCCTCCATTCGGAGACCAGAAATCCCTTGCCTGAGGAAGGCACTTCGCCTTGAGTCTGGCGCCTTAGACCGCTCGGCCATCCTGACTGGCAGAGCTAAAGTGAGACGAGCTGCTCGAAGCTTGTGTTTTTTGCGGAAAAGACTGAGGAGACACATTTTCAGCAGTCCTTTCATTTTCAGTTGAAGCATTTGCTTTCAGGTCACGGAGTGACCAGTTTACCAGGCTGACACAAAAACGGCAAAACAGTTAGGCAAACGCACTTAAGCACGCCAGCTTGCGTGCATGTTTGAGGGGGCACCAGGATTTGAACCTGGGACCTCTTGATCTGCAGTCAAATGCTCTACCACTGAGCTATACCCCCTGCACAGCAAGGTGGACCAGACTGTTGCTTATTTTGTATCACACTGCGGCTGAAACGCCCTCAACACTGCTGAACTCAAGCATTTCTTTTACCTGTCTGACTGTCTTCACTCTCTGGAGTGGCAAAGGCACCGCTCTCAACTGAATGCAATTTAACCTTGTGCCAGAATTTTGGGTGGTAGCAAAAATAGTCAGGTCAGTAGTAAAAGAGCAGATTTCATTGTGTTCCGTTGAGTAAAATCAGCTAATCTTCCATGGAGGACTTGGTGTTGGGGTCCAGTCAGCCTCACCGGTGTCCATTTTGACGTCTTTTCTCGCACAACCACTTCCCTGCGATGGGTCTGTCCATTGCCACTTCAAATAAAAGCCTATGTCAGAAGTGGGATTCGAACCCACGCCTCCATTCGGAGACCAGAAATCCCTTGCCTGGGGAAGGCACTTCGCCTTGAGTCTGGCGCCTTAGACCGCTCGGCCATCCTGACTGGCAGAGCTAAAGTGAGACGAGCTGCTTGAAGCTTGTGTTTTTTGCGGAGGAGACTGAGGAGACACATTTTCAGCAGTCCTTTCATTTTCAGTTGAAGCATTTGCTTTCAGGTCACGGAGTGACCAGTTTACCAGGCTGACACAAAAACGGCAAAACAGTTAGGCAAACGCACTTAAGCACGCCAGCTTGCGTGCATGTTTGAGGGGGCACCAGGATTTGAACCTGGGACCTCTTGATCTGCAGTCAAATGCTCTACCACTGAGCTATACCCCCTGCACAGAAAGGTGGACCAGACTGTTGCTTATTTTGTATCACACTGCGGCTGAAACGCCCTCAACACTGCTGAACTCAAGCATTTCTTTTACCTGTCTGACTGTCTTCACTCTCTGGAGTGGCAAAGGCAACGCTCTCAACTGAATGCAATTACACCTTGTGCCAGAATTTTGGGTGGTAGCAAAAATAGTCAGGTCTGTAGTAAAAGAGATTTCATTGTGTTCCGTTGAGTAAAATCAGCTAATCTTCCATGGAGGACTTGGTGTTGGAAAATAGCCAGTCAGTCTCACCGGTGACCATTTTGACGTCTTTTCTCGCACAACCACTTCCCTGCGATGGGTCTGTCCATTGCCACTTCAAATAAAAGCCTATGTCAGAAGTGGGATTCGAACCCACGCCTCCATTAGGAGACTAGAAATCCCTTGTCTGAGGAAGGCACTTCGCCTTGAGTCTGGCGCCTTAGACCGCTCGGCCATCCTGACTGGCAGAGCTAAAGTGAGACGAGCTGCTCGAAGCTTGTGTTTTTTGCGGAGGAGACTGAGGAGACACATTTTCAGCAGTCCTTTCATTTTCAGTTGAAGCATTTGCTTTCAGGTCACGGAGTGACCAGTTTACCAGGCTGACACAAAAACGGCAAACGCATTTGCGCACGCCAGCTTGCGTGCATGTTTGAGGGGGCACCAGGATTTGAACCTGGGACCTCTTGATCTGCAGTCAAATGCTCTACCACTGAGCTATACCCCCTGTACAGAAAGGTGGACCAGACTGTTGCTTATTTTGTATCACACTGCGGCTGAAACGCCCTCAACACTGCTGAACTCAAGCATTTCTTTTACCTGTCTGACTGTCTTCACTCTCTGGAGTGGCAAAGGCAACGCTCTCAACTGAATGCAATTACACCTTGTGCCAGAATTTTGGGTGGTAGCAAAAATAGTCAGGTCTGTAGTAAAAGAGCAGATTTCATTTTGTTCCTTTGAGTAAAATCAGCTAATCTTCCATGGAGGACTTGGTGTTGGGGTCCAGTCAGCCTCACCGGTGTCCATTTTGACGTCTTTTCTCGCACAACCACTTCCCTGCGATGGGTCTGTCCATTGCCACTTCAAATAAAAGCCTATGTCAGAAGTGGGATTCGAACCCACGCCTCCATTCGGAGACCAGAAATCCCTTGCCTGAGGAAGGCACGTCGCCTTGAGTCTGGCGCCTTAGACCGCTCGGCCATCCTGACTGGCAGAGCTAAAGTGAGACGAGCTGCTCGAAGCTTGTGTTTTTTGCGGAAAAGACTGAGGAGAAACATTTTCAGCAGTCCTTTCATTTTCAGTTGAAGCATTTGCTTTCAGGTCACGGAGTGACCAGTTTACCAGGCTGACACAAAAACGGCAAAACAGTTAGGCAAACGCACTTAAGCACGCCAGCTTGCGTGCATGTTTGAGGGGGCACCAGGATTTGAACCTGGGACCTCTTGATCTGCAGTCAAATGCTCTACCACTGAGCTATACCCCCTGCACAGGGAGGTGGACCAGACTGTTGCTTATTTTGTATCACACTGCGGCTGAAACGCCCTCAACACTGCTGAACTCAAGCATTTCTTTTACCTGTCTGACTGTCTTCACTCTCTGGAGTGGCAAAGGCACCGCTCTCAACTGAATGCAATTTAACCTTGTGCCAGAATTTTGGGTGGTAGCAAAAATAGTCAGGTCAGTAGTAAAAGAGCAGATTTCATTGTGTTCCGTTGAGTAAAATCAGCTAATCTTCCATGGAGGACTTGGTGTTGGGGTCCAGTCAGCCTCACCGGTGTCCATTTTGACGTCTTTTCTCGCACAACCACTTCCCTGCGATGGGTCTGTCCATTGCCACTTCAAATAAAAGCCTATGTCAGAAGTGGGATTCGAACCCACGCCTCCATTCGGAGACCAGAAATCCCTTGCCTGGGGAAGGCACTTCGCCTTGAGTCTGGCGCCTTAGACCGCTCGGCCATCCTGACTGGCAGAGCTAAAGTGAGACGAGCTGCTTGAAGCTTGTGTTTTTTGCGGAGGAGACTGAGGAGACACATTTTCAGCAGTCCTTTCATTTTCAGTTGAAGCATTTGCTTTCAGGTCACGGAGTGACCAGTTTACCAGGCTGACACAAAAACGGCAAAACAGTTAGGCAAACGCACTTAAGCACGCCAGCTTGCGTGCATGTTTGAGGGGGCACCAGGATTTGAACCTGGGACCTCTTGATCTGCAGTCAAATGCTCTACCACTGAGCTATACCCCCTGCACAGAAAGGTGGACCAGACTGTTGCTTATTTTGTATCACACTGCGGCTGAAACGCCCTCAACACTGCTGAACTCAAGCATTTCTTTTACCTGTCTGACTGTCTTCACTCTCTGGAGTGGCAAAGGCAACGCTCTCAACTGAATGCAATTACACCTTGTGCCAGAATTTTGGGTGGTAGCAAAAATAGTCAGGTCTGTAGTAAAAGAGCAGATTTCATTTTGTTCCTTTGAGTAAAATCAGCTAATCTTCCATGGAGGACTTGGTGTTGGGGTCCAGTCAGCCTCACCGGTGTCCATTTTGACGTCTTTTCTCGCACAACCACTTCCCTGCGATGGGTCTGTCCATTGCCACTTCAAATAAAAGCCTATGTCAGAAGTGGGATTCGAACCCACGCCTCCATTCGGAGACCAGAAATCCCTTGCCTGAGGAAGGCACGTCGCCTTGAGTCTGGCGCCTTAGACCGCTCGGCCATCCTGACTGGCAGAGCTAAAGTGAGACGAGCTGCTCGAAGCTTGTGTTTTTTGCGGAAAAGACTGAGGAGAAACATTTTCAGCAGTCCTTTCATTTTCAGTTGAAGCATTTGCTTTCAGGTCACGGAGTGACCAGTTTACCAGGCTGACACAAAAACGGCAAAACAGTTAGGCAAACGCACTTAAGCACGCCAGCTTGCGTGCATGTTTGAGGGGGCACCAGGATTTGAACCTGGGACCTCTTGATCTGCAGTCAAATGCTCTACCACTGAGCTATACCCCCTGCACAGGGAGGTGGACCAGACTGTTGCTTATTTTGTATCACACTGCGGCTGAAACGCCCTCAACACTGCTGAACTCAAGCATTTCTTTTACCTGTCTGACTGTCTTCACTCTCTGGAGTGGCAAAGGCACCGCTCTCAACTGAATGCAATTTAACCTTGTGCCAGAATTTTGGGTGGTAGCAAAAATAGTCAGGTCAGTAGTAAAAGAGCAGATTTCATTGTGTTCCGTTGAGTAAAATCAGCTAATCTTCCATGGAGGACTTGGTGTTGGGGTCCAGTCAGCCTCACCGGTGTCCATTTTGACGTCTTTTCTCGCACAACCACTTCCCTGCGATGGGTCTGTCCATTGCCACTTCAAATAAAAGCCTATGTCAGAAGTGGGATTCGAACCCACGCCTCCATTCGGAGACCAGAAATCCCTTGCCTGGGGAAGGCACTTCGCCTTGAGTCTGGCGCCTTAGACCGCTCGGCCATCCTGACTGGCAGAGCTAAAGTGAGACGAGCTGCTTGAAGCTTGTGTTTTTTGCGGAGGAGACTGAGGAGACACATTTTCAGCAGTCCTTTCATTTTCAGTTGAAGCATTTGCTTTCAGGTCACGGAGTGACCAGTTTACCAGGCTGACACAAAAACGGCAAAACAGTTAGGCAAACGCACTTAAGCACGCCAGCTTGCGTGCATGTTTGAGGGGGCACCAGGATTTGAACCTGGGACCTCTTGATCTGCAGTCAAATGCTCTACCACTGAGCTATACCCCCTGCACAGAAAGGTGGACCAGACTGTTGCTTATTTTGTATCACACTGCGGCTGAAACGCCCTCAACACTGCTGAACTCAAGCATTTCTTTTACCTGTCTGACTGTCTTCACTCTCTGGAGTGGCAAAGGCAACGCTCTCAACTGAATGCAATTACACCTTGTGCCAGAATTTTGGGTGGTAGCAAAAATAGTCAGGTCTGTAGTAAAAGAGATTTCATTGTGTTCCGTTGAGTAAAATCAGCTAATCTTCCATGGAGGACTTGGTGTTGGAAAATAGCCAGTCAGCCTCACCGGTGTCCATTTTGACGTCTTTTCTCGCACAACCACTTCCCTGCGATGGGTCTGTCCATTGCCACTTCAAATAAAAGCCTATGTCAGAAGTGGGATTCAAACCCACGCCTCCATTCGGAGACCAGAAATCCCTTGCCTGGGGAAGGCACTTCGCCTTGAGTCTGGCGCCTTAGACCGCTCGGCCATCCTGACTGGCAGAGCTAAAGTGAGACGAGCTGCTCGAAGCTTGTGTTTTTTACGGAGGAGACTGAGGAGACACATTTTCAGCAGTCCTTTCATTTTCAGTTGAAGCATTTGCTTTCAGGTCACGGAGTGACCAGTTTACCAGGCTGACACAAAAACGGCAAACGCATTTGCACACGCCAGCTTGCGTGCATGTTTGAGGGGGCACCAGGATTTGAACCTGGGACCTCTTGATCTGCAGTCAAATGCTCTACCACTGAGCTATACCCCCTGCACAGCGAGGTGGACCAGACTGTTGCTTATTTTGTATCACACTGCGGCTGAAACGCCCTCAACACTGCTGAACTCAAGCATTTCTTTTACCTGTCTGACTGTCTTCACTTTCTGGAGTGGCAAAGGCACCGCTCTCAACTGAATGCAATTACACCTTGTGCCAGAATTTTGGGTGGTAGCAAAAATAGTCAGGTCTGTAGTAAAAGAGATTTCATTGTGTTCCGTTGAGTAAAATCAGCTAATCTTCCATGGAGGACTTGGTGTTGGAAAATAGCCAGTCAGCCTCACCGGTGACCATTTTGACGTCTTTTCTCGCACAACCACTTCCCTGCGATGGGTCTGTCCATTGCCACTTCAAATAAAAGCCTATGTCAGAAGTGGGATTCGAACCCACGCCTCCATTAGGAGACTAGAAATCCCTTGTCTGAGGAAGGCACTTCGCCTTGAGTCTGGCGCCTTAGACCGCTCGGCCATCCTGACTGGCAGAGCTAAAGTGAGACGAGCTGCTCGAAGCTTGTGTTTTTTGCGGAGGAGACTGAGGAGACACATTTTCAGCAGTCCTTTCATTTTCAGTTGAAGCATTTGCTTTCAGGTCACGGAGTGACCAGTTTACCAGGCTGTCACAAAAACGGCAAAGCAGTTAGGCAAACGCATTTGCGCAGGCCAGTTTGCGTGCATGTTTGAGGGGGCACCAGGATTTGAACCTGGGACCTCTTGATCTGCAGTCAAATGCTCTACCACTGAGCAATACCCCCTGCACAGCGAGGTGGACCAGATTGTTGCTTATTTTGTATCACACTGCGGCTGAAACGCCCTCAACACTGCTGAACTCAAGCATTTCTTTTACCTGTCTGACTGTCTTCACTTTCTGGAGTGGCAAAGGCACCGCTCTCAACTGAATGCAATTACAACTTGTGCCAGAATTTTGGGTGGTAGCAAAAATAGTCAGGTCTGTAGTAAAAGAGATTTCATTGTGTTCCGTTGAGTAAAATCAGCTAATCTTCCATGGAGGACTTGGTGTTGGAAAATAGCCAGTCAGTCTCACCGGTGACCATTTTGACGTCTTTTCTCGCACAACCACTTCCCTGCGATGGGTCTGTCCATTGCCACTTCAAATAAAAGCCTATGTCAGAAGTGGGATTCGAACCCACGCCTCCATTAGGAGACTAGAAATCCCTTGTCTGAGGAAGGCACTTCGCCTTGAGTCTGGCGCCTTAGACCGCTCGGCCATCCTGACTGGCAGAGCTAAAGTGAGACGAGCTGCTCGAAGCTTGTGTTTTTTGCGGAGGAGACTGAGGAGACACATTTTCAGCAGTCCTTTCATTTTCAGTTGAAGCATTTGCTTTCAGGTCACGGAGTGACCAGTTTACCAGGCTGACACAAAAACGGCAAACGCATTTGCGCACGCCAGCTTGCGTGCATGTTTGAGGGGGCACCAGGATTTGAACCTGGGACCTCTTGATCTGCAGTCAAATGATCTACCACTGAGCTATACCCCCTGCACAGAAAGGTGGACCAGACTGTTGCTTATTTTGTATCACACTGCGGCTGAAACGCCCTCAACACTGCTGAACTCAAGCATTTCTTTTACCTGTCTGACTGTCTTCACTCTCTGGAGTGGCAAAGGCAACGCTCTCAACTGAATGCAATTACACCTTGTGCCAGAATTTTGGGTGGTAGCAAAAATAGTCAGGTCTGTAGTAAAAGAGCAGATTTCATTTTGTTCCTTTGAGTAAAATCAGCTAATCTTCCATGGAGGACTTGGTGTTGGGGTCCAGTCAGCCTCACCGGTGTCCATTTTGACGTCTTTTCTCGCACAACCACTTCCCTGCGATGGGTCTGTCCATTGCCACTTCAAATAAAAGCCTATGTCAGAAGTGGGATTCGAACCCACGCCTCCATTCGGAGACCAGAAATCCCTTGCCTGAGGAAGGCACGTCGCCTTGAGTCTGGCGCCTTAGACCGCTCGGCCATCCTGACTGGCAGAGCTAAAGTGAGACGAGCTGCTCGAAGCTTGTGTTTTTTGCGGAAAAGACTGAGGAGAAACATTTTCAGCAGTCCTTTCATTTTCAGTTGAAGCATTTGCTTTCAGGTCACGGAGTGACCAGTTTACCAGGCTGACACAAAAACGGCAAAACAGTTAGGCAAACGCACTTAAGCACGCCAGCTTGCGTGCATGTTTGAGGGGGCACCACGATTTGAACCTGGGACCTCTTGATCTGCAGTCAAATGCTCTACCACTGAGCTATACCCCCTGCACAGGGAGGTGGACCAGACTGTTGCTTATTTTGTATCACACTGCGGCTGAAACGCCCTCAACACTGCTGAACTCAAGCATTTCTTTTACCTGTCTGACTGTCTTCACTCTCTGGAGTGGCAAAGGCACCGCTCTCAACTGAATGCAATTAAACCTTGTGCCAAAATTTTGGGTGGTAGCAAAAATAGTCAGGTCTGTAGTAAAAGAGCAGATTTCATTGTGTTCCGTTGAGTAAAATCAGCTAATCTTCCATGGAGGACTTGGTGTTGGAAAATAGCCAGTCAGCCTCAACGGTGTCCATTTTGACGTCTTTTCTCGCACAACCATTTCCCTGCGATGGGTCTGTCCATTGCCACTTCAAGTAAAAGCCTATGTCAGAAGTGGGATTCGAACCCACGCCTCCATTCGGAGACCAGAAATCCCTTGCCTGAGGAAGGCCCTTCGCCTTGAGTCTGGCGCCTTAGACCGCTCGGCCATCCTGACTGGCAGAGCTAAAGTGAGACGAGCTGCTCGAAGCTTGTGTTTTTTGCGGAAAAGACTGAGGAGACTCATTTTCAGCAGTCCTTTCATTTTCAGTTGAAGCATTTGCTTTCAGGTCACGGAGTGACCAGTTTACCAGGCTGTCACAAAAACGGCGAAACAGTTAGGCAAACGCATTTGCGCACGCCAGCTTGCGTGCATGTTTGAGGGGGCACCAGGATTTGAACCTGGGACCTCTTGATCTGCAGTCAAATGCTCTACCACTGAGCTATACCCCGTGCACAGCGAGGTGGACCAGACTGTTGCTTATTTTGTATCACACTGCGGCTGAAACGCCCTCAACACTGCTGAACTCAAGCATTTCTTTTACCTGTCTGACTGTCTTCACTCTCTGGAGTGGCAAAGGCACCGCTCTCAACTGAATGCAATTAAACCTTGTGCCAAAATTTTGGGTGGTAGCAAAAATAGTCAGGTCTGTAGTAAAAGAGCAGATTTCATTGTGTTCTGTTGAGTAAAATCAGCTAATCTTCCATGGAGGACTTGGTGTTGGAAAATAGCCAGTCAGCCTCACCGGTGTCCATTTTGACGTCTTTTCTCGCACAACCACTTCCCTGCGATGGGTCTGTCCATTGCCACTTCAAATAAAAGCCTATGTCAGAAGTGGGATTCGAACACAAGCCTCCATTCGGAGACCAGAAATCCCTTGCCTGAGGAAGGCACTTCGCCTTGAGTCTGGCGCCTTAGACCGCTCGGCCATCCTGCCTGGCAGAGCTAAAGTGAGACGAGCTGCTCGAAGCTTGTGTTTTTTGCGGAAAAGACTGAGGAGACACATTTTCAGCAGTCCTTTCATTTTCAGTTGAAGCATTTGCTTTCAGGTCACGGAGTGACCAGTTTACCAGGCTGACACAAAAACGGCAAAACAGTTAGGCAAACGCACTTAAGCACGCCAGCTTGCGTGCATGTTTGAGGGGGCACCAGGATTTGAACCTGGGACCTCTTGATCTGCAGTCAAATGCTCTACCACTGAGCTATACCCCCTGCACAGCGAGGTGGACCAGACTGTTGCTTATTTTGTATCACACTGCGGCTGAAACGCCCTCAACACTGCTGAACTCAAGCATTTCTTTTACCTGTCTGACTGTCTTCACTCTCTGGAGTGGCAAAGGCACCGCTCTCAACTGAATGCAATTAAACCTTGTGCCAAAATTTTGGGTGGTAGCAAAAATAGTCAGGTCTGTAGTAAAAGAGCAGATTTCATTGTGTTCTGTTGAGTAAAATCAGCTAATCTTCCATGGAGGACTTGGTGTTGGAAAATAGCCAGTCAGCCTCACCGGTGTCCATTTTGACGTCTTTTCTCGCACAACCACTTCCCTGCGATGGGTCTGTCCATTGCCACTTCAAATAAAAGCCTATGTCAGAAGTGGGATTCGAACACAAGCCTCCATTCGGAGACCAGAAATCCCTTGCCTGAGGAAGGCACTTCGCCTTGAGTCTGGCGCCTTAGACCGCTCGGCCATCCTGCCTGGCAGAGCTAAAGTGAGACGAGCTGCTCGAAGCTTGTGTTTTTTGCGGAAAAGACTGAGGAGACACATTTTCAGCAGTCCTTTCATTTTCAGTTGAAGCATTTGCTTTCAGGTCACGGAGTGACCAGTTTACCAGGCTGACACAAAAACGGCAAAACAGTTAGGCAAACGCACTTAAGCACGCCAGCTTGCGTGCATGTTTGAGGGGGCACCAGGATTTGAACCTGGGACCTCTTGATCTGCAGTCAAATGCTCTACCACTGAGCTATACCCCCTGCACAGCAAGGTGGACCAGACTGTTGCTTATTTTGTATCACACTGCGGCTGAAACGCCCTCAACACTGCTGAACTCAAGCATTTCTTTTACCTGTCTGACTGTCTTCACTCTCTGGAGTGGCAAAGGCACCGCTCTCAACTGAATGCAATTTAACCTTGTGCCAGAATTTTGGGTGGTAGCAAAAATAGTCAGGTCAGTAGTAAAAGAGCAGATTTCATTGTGTTCCGTTGAGTAAAATCAGCTAATCTTCCATGGAGGACTTGGTGTTGGGGTCCAGTCAGCCTCACCGGTGTCCATTTTGACGTCTTTTCTCGCACAACCACTTCCCTGCGATGGGTCTGTCCATTGCCACTTCAAATAAAAGCCTATGTCAGAAGTGGGATTCGAACCCACGCCTCCATTCGGAGACCAGAAATCCCTTGCCTGAGGAAGGCACTTCGCCTTGAGTCTGGCGCCTTAGACCGCTCGGCCATCCTGACTGGCAGAGCTAAAGTGAGACGAGCTGCTCGAAGCTTGTGTTTTTTGCGGAGGAGACTGAGGAGACACATTTTCAGCAGTCCTTTCATTTTCAGTTGAATCATTTGCTTTCAGGTCACGGAGTGACCAGTTTACCAGGCTGTCACAAAAACGGCGAAACAGTTAGGCAAACGCATTTGCGCACGCCAGCTTGCGTGCATGTTTGAGGGGGCACCAGGATTTGAACCTGGGACCTCTTGATCTGCAGAAATGCTCTACCACTGAGCTATACCCCCTGCACAGCGAGGTGGACCAGACTGTTGCTTATTTTGTATCACACTGCGGCTGAAACGCCCTCAACACTGCTGAACTCAAGCATTTCTTTTACCTGTCTGACTGTCTTCACTCTCTGGAGTGGCAAAGGCACCGCTCTCAACTGAATGCAATTAAACCTTGTGCCAAAATTTTGGGTGGTAGCAAAAATAGTCAGGTCTGTAGTAAAAGAGCAGATTTCATTGTGTTCTGTTGAGTAAAATCAGCTAATCTTCCATGGAGGACTTGGTGTTGGAAAATAGCCAGTCAGCCTCACCGGTGTCCATTTTGACGTCTTTTCTCGCACAACCACTTCCCTGCGATGGGTCTGTCCATTGCCACTTCAAATAAAAGCCTATGTCAGAAGTGGGATTCGAACACAAGCCTCCATTCGGAGACCAGAAATCCCTTGCCTGAGGAAGGCACTTCGCCTTGAGTCTGGCGCCTTAGACCGCTCGGCCATCCTGCCTGGCAGAGCTAAAGTGAGACGAGCTGCTCGAAGCTTGTGTTTTTTGCGGAAAAGACTGAGGAGACACATTTTCAGCAGTCCTTTCATTTTCAGTTGAAGCATTTGCTTTCAGGTCACGGAGTGACCAGTTTACCAGGCTGACACAAAAACGGCAAAACAGTTAGGCAAACGCACTTAAGCACGCCAGCTTGCGTGCATGTTTGAGGGGGCACCAGGATTTGAACCTGGGACCTCTTGATCTGCAGTCAAATGCTCTACCACTGAGCTATACCCCCTGCACAGCGAGGTGGACCAGACTGTTGCTTATTTTGTATCACACTGCGGCTGAAACGCCCTCAACACTGCTGAACTCAAGCATTTCTTTTACCTGTCTGACTGTCTTCACTCTCTGGAGTGGCAAAGGCACCGCTCTCAACTGAATGCAATTAAACCTTGTGCCAAAATTTTGGGTGGTAGCAAAAATAGTCAGGTCTGTAGTAAAAGAGCAGATTTCATTGTGTTCTGTTGAGTAAAATCAGCTAATCTTCCATGGAGGACTTGGTGTTGGAAAATAGCCAGTCAGCCTCACCGGTGTCCATTTTGACGTCTTTTCTCGCACAACCACTTCCCTGCGATGGGTCTGTCCATTGCCACTTCAAATAAAAGCCTATGTCAGAAGTGGGATTCGAACACAAGCCTCCATTCGGAGACCAGAAATCCCTTGCCTGAGGAAGGCACTTCGCCTTGAGTCTGGCGCCTTAGACCGCTCGGCCATCCTGACTGGCAGAGCTAAAGTGAGACGAGCTGCTCGAAGCTTGTGTTTTTTGCGGAAAAGACTGAGGAGACACATTTTCAGCAGTCCTTTCATTTTCAGTTGAAGCATTTGCTTTCAGGTCACGGAGTGACCAGTTTACCAGGCTGACACAAAAACGGCAAAACAGTTAGGCAAACGCACTTAAGCACGCCAGCTTGCGTGCATGTTTGAGGGGGCACCAGGATTTGAACCTGGGACCTCTTGATCTGCAGTCAAATGCTCTACCACTGAGCTATACCCCCTGCACAGCAAGGTGGACCAGACTGTTGCTTATTTTGTATCACACTGCGGCTGAAACGCCCTCAACACTGCTGAACTCAAGCATTTCTTTTACCTGTCTGACTGTCTTCACTCTCTGGAGTGGCAAAGGCACCGCTCTCAACTGAATGCAATTTAACCTTGTGCCAGAATTTTGGGTGGTAGCAAAAATAGTCAGGTCAGTAGTAAAAGAGCAGATTTCATTGTGTTCCGTTGAGTAAAATCAGCTAATCTTCCATGGAGGACTTGGTGTTGGGGTCCAGTCAGCCTCACCGGTGTCCATTTTGACGTCTTTTCTCGCACAACCACTTCCCTGCGATGGGTCTGTCCATTGCCACTTCAAATAAAAGCCTATGTCAGAAGTGGGATTCGAACCCACGCCTCCATTCGGAGACCAGAAATCCCTTGCCTGGGGAAGGCACTTCGCCTTGAGTCTGGCGCCTTAGACCGCTCGGCCATCCTGACTGGCAGAGCTAAAGTGAGACGAGCTGCTCGAAGCTTGTGTTTTTTGCGGAGGAGACTGAGGAGACACATTTTCAGCAGTCCTTTCATTTTCAGTTGAAGCATTTGCTTTCAGGTCACGGAGTGACCAGTTTACCAGGCTGTCACAAAAACGGCAAAGCAGTTAGGCAAACGCATTTGCACAGGCCAGTTTGCGTGCATGTTTGAGGGGGCACCAGGATTTGAACCTGGGACCTCTTGATCTGCAGTCAAATGCTCTACCACTGAGCTATACCCCCTGCACAGCAAGGTGGACCAGACTGTTGCTTATTTTGTATCAAACTGCGGCTGAAACGCCCTCAACACTGCTGAACTCAAGCATTTCTTTTACCTGTCTGACTGTCTTCACTCTCTGGAGGCAAAGGCACCGCTCTCAACTGAATGCAATTACACCTTGTGCCAGAATTTTGGGTGGTAGCAAAAATAGTCAGGTCTGTAGTAAAAGAGATTTCATTGTGTTCCGTTGAGTAAAATCAGCTAATCTTCCATGGAGGACTTGGTGTTGGAAAATAGCCAGTCAGCCTCAACGGTGTCCATTTTGACGTCTTTTCTCGCACAACCATTTCCCTGCGATGGGTCTGTCCATTGCCACTTCAAGTAAAAGCCTATGTCAGAAGTGGGATTCGAACCCACGCCTCCATTCGGAGACCAGAAATCCCTTGCCTGAGGAAGGCCCTTCGCCTTGAGTCTGGCGCCTTAGACCGCTCGGCCATCCTGACTGGCAGAGCTAAAGTGAGACGAGCTGCTCGAAGCTTGTGTTTTTTGCGGAGGAGACTGAGGAGAGACATTTTCAGCAGTCCTTTCATTTTCAGTTGAAGCATTTGCTTTCAGGTCACGGAGTGACCAGTTTACCAGGCTGACACAAAAACGGCAAACGCATTTGCGCACGCCAGCTTGCGTGCATGTTTGAGGGGGCACCAGGATTTGAACCTGGGACCTCTTGATCTGCAGTCAAATGCTCTACCACTGAGCTATACCCCCTGCACAGCGAGGTGGACCAGACTGTTGCTTATTTTGTATCACACTGCGGCTGAAACGCCCTCAACACTGCTGAACTCAAGCATTTCTTTTACCTGTCTGACTGTCTTCACTCTCTGGAGTGGCAAAGGCACCGCTCTCAACTGAATGCAATTAAACCTTGTGCCAAAATTTTGGGTGGTAGCAAAAATAGTCAGGTCTGTAGTAAATGAGCAGATTTCATTGTGTTCCGTTGAGTAAAATCAGCTAATCTTCCATGGAGGACTTGGTGTTGGAAAATAGCCAGTCAGCCTCACCGGTGTCCATTTTGACGTCTTTTCTCGCACAACCACTTCCCTGCGATGGGTCTGTCCATTGCCACTTCAAATAAAAGCCTATGTCAGAAGTGGGATTCGAACCCACACCTCCATTCGGAGACCAGAAATCCCTTGCCTGAGGAAGGCACGTCGCCTTGAGTCTGGCGCCTTAGACCGCTCGGCCATCCTGACTGGCAGAGCTAAAGTGAGACGAGCTGCTCGAAGCTTGTGTTTTTTGCGGAAAAGACTGAGGAGACAGATTTTCAGCAGTCCTTTCATTTTCAGTTGAAGCATTTGCTTTCAGGTCACGGAGTGACCAGTTTACCAGGCTGTCACAAAAACGGCGAAACAGTTAGGCAAACGCATTTGCGCACGCCAGCTTGCGTGCATGTTTGAGGGGGCACCAGGATTTGAACCTGGGACCTCTTGATCTGCAGTCAAATGCTCTACCACTGAGCTATACCCCCTGCACAGCGAGGTGGACCAGACTGTTGCTTATTTTGTATCACACTGCGGCTGAAACGCCCTCAACACTGCTGAACTCAAGCATTTCTTTTACCTGTCTGACTGTCTTCACTCTCTGGAGTGGCAAAGGCACCGCTCTCAACTGAATGCAATTAAACCTTGTGCCAAAATTTTGGGTGGTAGCAAAAATAGTCAGGTCTGTAGTAAAAGAGCAGATTTCATTGTGTTCTGTTGAGTAAAATCAGCTAATCTTCCATGGAGGACTTGGTGTTGGAAAATAGCCAGTCAGCCTCACCGGTGTCCATTTTGACGTCTTTTCTCGCACAACCACTTCCCTGCGATGGGTCTGTCCATTGCCACTTCAAATAAAAGCCTATGTCAGAAGTGGGATTCGAACCCAAGCCTCCATTCGGAGACCAGAAATCCCTTGCCTGAGGAAGGCACTTCGCCTTGAGTCTGGCGCCTTAGACCGCTCGGCCATCCTGACTGGCAGAGCTAAAGTGAGACGAGCTGCTCGAAGCTTGTGTTTTTTGCGGAAAAGACTGAGGAGACACATTTTCAGCAGTCCTTTCATTTTCAGTTGAAGCATTTGCTTTCAGGTCACGGAGTGACCAGTTTACCAGGCTGACACAAAAACGGCAAAACAGTTAGGCAAACGCACTTAAGCACGCCAGCTTGCGTGCATGTTTGAGGGGGCACCAGGATTTGAACCTGGGACCTCTTGATCTGCAGTCAAATGCTCTACCACTGAGCTATACCCCCTGCACAGCAAGGTGGACCAGACTGTTGCTTATTTTGTATCACACTGCGGCTGAAACGCCCTCAACACTGCTGAACTCAAGCATTTCTTTTACCTGTCTGACTGTCTTCACTCTCTGGAGTGGCAAAGGCACCGCTCTCAACTGAATGCAATTTAACCTTGTGCCAGAATTTTGGGTGGTAGCAAAAATAGTCAGGTCAGTAGTAAAAGAGCAGATTTCATTGTGTTCCGTTGAGTAAAATCAGCTAATCTTCCATGGAGGACTTGGTGTTGGGGTCCAGTCAGCCTCACCGGTGTCCATTTTGACGTCTTTTCTCGCACAACCACTTCCCTGCGATGGGTCTGTCCATTGCCACTTCAAATAAAAGCCTATGTCAGAAGTGGGATTCGAACCCACGCCTCCATTCGGAGACCAGAAATCCCTTGCCTGAGGAAGGCCCTTCGCCTTGAGTCTGGCGCCTTAGACCGCTCGACCATCCTGACTGGCAGAGCTAAAGTGAGACGAGCTGCTCGAAGCTTGTGTTTTTTGCGGAGGAGACTGAGGAGACACATTTTCAGCAGTCCTTTCATTTTCAGTTGAAGCATTTGCTTTCAGGTCACGGAGTGACCAGTTTACCAGGCTGACACAAAAACAGCAAACGCATTTGCGCACGCCAGCTTGCGTGCATGTTTGAGGGGGCACCAGGATTTGAACCTGGGACCTCTTGATCTGCAGTCAAATGCTCTACCACTGAGCTATACCCCCTGCACAGCAAGGTGGACCAGACTGTTGCTTATTTTGTATCACACTGCGGCTGAAACGCCCTCAACACTGCTGAACTCAAGCATTTCTTTTACCTGTCTGACTGTCTTCACTCTCTGGAGTGGCAAAGGCAACGCTCTCAACTGAATGCAATTACACCTTGTGCCAGAATTTTGGGTGGTAGCAAAAATAGTCAGGTCTGTAGTAAAAAAGCAGATTTCATTGTGTTCCGTTGAGTAAAATCAGCTAATCTTCCATGGAGGACTTGGTGTTGGAAAATAGCCAGTCAGCCTCACCGGTGTCCATTTTGACGTCTTTTCTCGCATAACCACTTCCCTGCGATGGGTCTGTCCATTGCCACTTCAAATAAAAGCCTATGTCAGAAGTGGGATTCGAACCCACGCCTCCATTCGGAGACCAGAAATCCCTTGCCTGAGGAAGGCACTTCGCCTTGAGTCTGGCGCCTTAGACCGCTCGGCCATCCTGACTGGCAGAGCTAAAGTGAGACGAGCTGCTCGAAGCTTGTGTTTTTTGCAGAGGAGACTGAGGAGACACATTTTCAGCAGTCCTTTCATTTTCAGTTGAATCATTTGCTTTCAGGTCACGGAGTGACCAGTTTACCAGGCTGTCACAAAAACGGCGAAACAGTTAGGCAAACGCATTTGCGCACGCCAGCTTGCGTGCATGTTTGAGGGGGCACCAGGATTTGAACCTGGGACCTCTTGATCTGCAGTCAAATGCTCTACCACTGAGCTATACCCCCTGCACAGCGAGGTGGACCAGACTGTTGCTTATTTTGTATCACACTGCGGCTGAAACGCCCTCAACACTGCTGAACTCAAGCATTTCTTTTACCTGTCTGACTGTCTTCACTCTCTGGAGTGGCAAAGGCACCGCTCTCAACTGAATGCAATTAAACCTTGTGCCAAAATTTTGGGTGGTAGCAAAAATAGTCAGGTCTGTAGTAAAAGAGCAGATTTCATTGTGTTCTGTTGAGTAAAATCAGCTAATCTTCCATGGAGGACTTGGTGTTGGAAAATAGCCAGTCAGCCTCACCGGTGTCCATTTTGACGTCTTTTCTCGCACAACCACTTCCCTGCGATGGGTCTGTCCATTGCCACTTCAAATAAAAGCCTATGTCAGAAGTGGGATTCGAACACAAGCCTCCATTCGGAGACCAGAAATCCCTTGCCTGAGGAAGGCACTTCGCCTTGATTCTGGCGCCTTAGACCGCTCGGCCATCCTGACTGGCAGAGCTAAAGTGAGACGAGCTGCTCGAAGCTTGTGTTTTTTGCGGAAAAGACTGAGGAGACACATTTTCAGCAGTCCTTTCATTTTCAGTTGAAGCATTTGCTTTCAGGTCACGGAGTGACCAGTTTACCAGGCTGACACAAAAACGGCAAAACAGTTAGGCAAACGCACTTAAGCACGCCAGCTTGCGTGCATGTTTGAGGGGGCACCAGGATTTGAACCTGGGACCTCTTGATCTGCAGTCAAATGCTCTACCACTGAGCTATACCCCCTGCACAGCAAGGTGGACCAGACTGTTGCTTATTTTGTATCACACTGCGGCTGAAACGCCCTCAACACTGCTGAACTCAAGCATTTCTTTTACCTGTCTGACTGTCTTCACTCTCTGGAGTGGCAAAGGCACCGCTCTCAACTGAATGCAATTTAACCTTGTGCCAGAATTTTGGGTGGTAGCAAAAATAGTCAGGTCAGTAGTAAAAGAGCAGATTTCATTGTGTTCCGTTGAGTAAAATCAGCTAATCTTCCATGGAGGACTTGGTGTTGGGGTCCAGTCAGCCTCACCGGTGTCCATTTTGACGTCTTTTCTCGCACAACCACTTCCCTGCGATGGGTCTGTCCATTGCCACTTCAAATAAAAGCCTATGTCAGAAGTGGGATTCGAACCCAGGCCTCCATTCGGAGACCAGAAATCCCTTGCCTGAGGAAGGCACGTCGCCTTGAGTCTGGCGCCTTAGACCGCTCGGCCATCCTGACTGGCAGAGCTAAAGTGAGACGAGCTGCTCGAAGCTTGTGTTTTTTGCGGAAAAGACTGAGGAGACACATTTTCAGCAGTCCTTTCATTTTCAGTTGAAGCATTTGCTTTCAGGTCACGGAGTGACCAGTTTACCAGGCTGTCACAAAAACGGCGAAACAGTTAGGCAAACGCATTTGCGCACGCCAGCTTGCGTGCATGTTTGAGGGGGCACCAGGATTTGAACCTGGGACCTCTTGATCTGCAGTCAAATGCTCTACCACTGAGCTATACCCCCTGCACAGCGAGGTGGACCAGACTGTTGCTTATTTTGTATCACACTGCGGCTGAAACGCCCTCAACACTGCTGAACTCAAGCATTTCTTTTACCTGTCTGACTGTCTTCACTCTCTGGAGTGGCAAAGGCACCGCTCTCAACTGAATGCAATTAAACCTTGTGCCAAAATTTTGGGTGGTAGCAAAAATAGTCAGGTCTGTAGTAAAAGAGCAGATTTCATTGTGTTCTGTTGAGTAAAATCAGCTAATCTTCCATGGAGGACTTGGTGTTGGAAAATAGCCAGTCAGCCTCACCGGTGTCCATTTTGACGTCTTTTCTCGCACAACCACTTCCCTGCGATGGGTCTGTCCATTGCCACTTCAAATAAAAGCCTATGTCAGAAGTGGGATTCGAACACAAGCCTCCATTCGGAGACCAGAAATCCCTTCTCTGAGGAAGGCACTTCGCCTTGAGTCTGGCGCCTTAGACCGCTCGGCCATCCTGACTGGCAGAGCTAAAGTGAGACGAGCTGCTCGAAGCTTGTGTTTTTTGCGGAAAAGACTGAGGAGACACATTTTCAGCAGTCCTTTCATTTTCAGTTGAAGCATTTGCTTTCAGGTCACGGAGTGACCAGTTTACCAGGCTGACACAAAAACGGCAAAACAGTTAGGCAAACGCACTTAAGCACGCCAGCTTGCGTGCATGTTTGAGGGGGCACCAGGATTTGAACCTGGGACCTCTTGATCTGCAGTCAAATGCTCTACCACTGAGCTATACCCCCTGCACAGCAAGGTGGACCAGACTGTTGCTTATTTTGTATCACACTGCGGCTGAAACGCCCTCAACACTGCTGAACTCAAGCATTTCTTTTACCTGTCTGACTGTCTTCACTCTCTGGAGTGGCAAAGGCACCGCTCTCAACTGAATGCAATTTAACCTTGTGCCAGAATTTTGGGTGGTAGCAAAAATAGTCAGGTCAGTAGTAAAAGAGCAGATTTCATTGTGTTCCGTTGAGTAAAATCAGCTAATCTTCCATGGAGGACTTGGTGTTGGGGTCCAGTCAGCCTCACCGGTGTCCATTTTGACGTCTTTTCTCGCACAACCACTTCCCTGCGATGGGTCTGTCCATTGCCACTTCAAATAAAAGCCTATGTCAGAAGTGGGATTCGAACCCACGCCTCCATTCGGAGACCAGAAATCCCTTGCCTGGGGAAGGCACTTCGCCTTGAGTCTGGCGCCTTAGACCGCTCGGCCATCCTGACTGGCAGAGCTAAAGTGAGACGAGCTGCTCGAAGCTTGTGTTTTTTGCGGAGGAGACTGAGGAGACACATTTTCAGCAGTCCTTTCATTTTCAGTTGAAGCATTTGCTTTCAGGTCACGGAGTGACCAGTTTACCAGGCTGTCACAAAAACGGCAAAGCAGTTAGGCAAACGCATTTGCGCAGGCCAGTTTGCGTGCATGTTTGAGGGGGCACCAGGATTTGAACCTGGGACCTCTTGATCTGCAGTCAAATGCTCTACCACTGAGCTATACCCCCTGCACAGCAAGGTGGACCAGACTGTTGCTTATTTTGTATCACACTGCGGCTGAAACGCCCTCAACACTGCTGAACTCAAGCATTTCTTTTACCTGTCTGACTGTCTTCACTCTCTGGAGTGGCAAAGGCAACGCTCTCAACTGAATGCAATTACACCTTGTGCCAGAATTTTGGGTGGTAGCAAAAATAGTCAGGTCTGTAGTAAAAGAGCAGATTTCATTGTGTTCCGTTGAGTAAAATCAGCTAATCTTCCATGGAGGACTTGGTGTTGGAAAATAGCCAGTCAGCCTCACCGGTGTCCATTTTGACGTCTTTTCTCGCATAACCACTTCCCTGCGATGGGTCTGTCCATTGCCACTTCAAATAAAAGCCTATGTCAGAAGTGGGATTCGAACCCACGCCTCCATTCGGAGACCAGAAATCCCTTGCCTGAGGAAGGCACTTCGCCTTGAGTCTGGCGCCTTAGACCGCTCGGCCATCCTGACTGGCAGAGCTAAAGTGAGACGAGCTGCTCGAAGCTTGTGTTTTTTGCGGAGGAGACTGAGGAGACACATTTTCAGCAGTCCTTTCATTTTCAGTTGAAGCATTTGCTTTCAGGTCACGGAGTGACCAGTTTACCAGGCTGTCACAAAATCGGCAAAACAGTTAGGCAAACGCATTTGCGCAGGCCAGTTTGCGTGCATGTTTGAGGGGGCACCAGGATTTGAACCTGGGACCTCTTGATCTGCAGTCAAATGCTCTACCACTGAGCTATACCCCCTGCACAGCGAGGTGGACCAGACTGTTGCTTATTTTGTATCACACTGCGGCTGAAACGCCCTCAACACTGCTGAACTCAAGCATTTCTTTTACCTGTCTGACTGTCTTCACTCTCTGGAGTGGCAAAGGCACCGCTCTCAACTGAATGCAATTAAACCTTGTGCCAAAATTTTGGGTGGTAGCAAAAATAGTCAGGTCTGTAGTAAATGAGCAGATTTCATTGTGTTCCGTTGAGTAAAATCAGCTAATCTTCCATGGAGGACTTGGTGTTGGAAAATAGCCAGTCAGCCTCACCGGTGTCCATTTTGACGTCTTTTCTCGCACAACCACTTCCCTGCGATGGGTCTGTCCATTGCCACTTCAAATAAAAGCCTATGTCAGAAGTGGGATTCGAACCCACACCTCCATTCGGAGACCAGAAATCCCTTGCCTGAGGAAGGCACGTCGCCTTGAATCTGGCGCCTTAGACCGCTCGGCCATCCTGACTGGCAGAGCTAAAGTGAGACGAGCTGCTCGAAGCTTGTGTTTTTTGCGGAAAAGACTGAGGAGACACATTTTCAGCAGTCCTTTCATTTTCAGTTGAAGCATTTGCTTTCAGGTCACGGAGTGACCAGTTTACCAGGCTGTCACAAAAACGGCGAAACAGTTAGGCAAACGCATTTGCGCACGCCAGCTTTTGTGCATGTTTGAGGGGGCACCAGGATTTGAACCTGGGACCTCTTGATCTGCAGTCAAATGCTCTACCACTGAGCTATACCCCCTGCACAGCAAGGTGGACCAGACTGTTGCTTATTTTGTATCACACTGCGGCTGAAACGCCCTCAACACTGCTGAACTCAAGCATTTCTTTTACCTGTCTGACTGTCTTCACTCTCTGGAGTGGCAAAGGCACCGCTCTCAACTGAATGCAATTAAACCTTGTGCCAAAATTTTGGGTGGTAGCAAAAATAGTCAGGTCTGTAGTAAAAGAGCAGATTTCATTGTGTTCTGTTGAGTAAAATCAGCTAATCTTCCATGGAGGACTTGGTGTTGGAAAATAGCCAGTCAGCCTCACCGGTGTCCATTTTGACGTCTTTTCTCGCACAACCACTTCCCTGCGATGGGTCTGTCCATTGCCACTTCAAATAAAAGCCTATGTCAGAAGTGGGATTCGAACCCAAGCCTCCATTCGGAGACCAGAAATCCCTTGCCTGAGGAAGGCACTTCGCCTTGAGTCTGGCGCCTTAGACCGCTCGGCCATCCTGACTGGCAGAGCTAAAGTGAGACGAGCTGCTCGAAGCTTGTGTTTTTTGCGGAAAAGACTGAGGAGACACATTTTCAGCAGTCCTTTCATTTTCAGTTGAAGCATTTGCTTTCAGGTCACGGAGTGACCAGTTTACCAGGCTGACACAAAAACGGCAAAACAGTTAGGCAAACGCACTTAAGCACGCCAGCTTGCGTGCATGTTTGAGGGGGCACCAGGATTTGAACCTGGGACCTCTTGATCTGCAGTCAAATGCTCTACCACTGAGCTATACCCCCTGCACAGCAAGGTGGACCAGACTGTTGCTTATTTTGTATCACACTGCGGCTGAAACGCCCTCAACACTGCTGAACTCAAGCATTTCTTTTACCTGTCTGACTGTCTTCACTCTCTGGAGTGGCAAAGGCACCGCTCTCAACTGAATGCAATTTAACCTTGTGCCAGAATTTTGGGTGGTAGCAAAAATAGTCAGGTCAGTAGTAAAAGAGCAGATTTCATTGTGTTCCGTTGAGTAAAATCAGCTAATCTTCCATGGAGGACTTGGTGTTGGGGTCCAGTCAGCCTCACCGGTGTCCATTTTGACGTCTTTTCTCGCACAACCACTTCCCTGCGATGGGTCTGTCCATTGCCACTTCAAATAAAAGCCTATGTCAGAAGTGGGATTCGAACCCACGCCTCCATTCGGAGACCAGAAATCCCTTGCCTGAGGAAGGCCCTTCGCCTTGAGTCTGGCGCCTTAGACCGCTCGGCCATCCTGACTGGCAGAGCTAAAGTGAGACGAGCTGCTCGAAGCTTGTGTTTTTTGCGGAGGAGACTGAGGAGACACATTTTCAGCAGTCCTTTCATTTTCAGTTGAAGCATTTGCTTTCAGGTCACGGAGTGACCAGTTTACCAGGCTGACACAAAAACAGCAAACGCATTTGCGCACGCCAGCTTGCGTGCATGTTTGAGGGGGCACCAGGATTTGAACCTGGGACCTCTTGATCTGCAGTCAAATGCTCTACCACTGAGCTATACCCCCTGCACAGCAAGGTGGACCAGACTGTTGCTTATTTTGTATCACACTGCGGCTGAAACGCCCTCAACACTGCTGAACTCAAGCATTTCTTTTACCTGTCTGACTGTCTTCACTCTCTGGAGTGGCAAAGGCAACGCTCTCAACTGAATGCAATTACACCTTGTGCCAGAATTTTGGGTGGTAGCAAAAATAGTCAGGTCTGTAGTAAAAGAGCAGATTTCATTGTGTTCCGTTGAGTAAAATCAGCTAATCTTCCATGGAGGACTTGGTGTTGGAAAATAGCCAGTCAGCCTCACCGGTGTCCATTTTGACGTCTTTTCTCGCATAACCACTTCCCTGCGATGGGTCTGTCCATTGCCACTTCAAATAAAAGCCTATGTCAGAAGTGGGATTCGAACCCAGGCCTCCATTCGGAGACCAGAAATCCCTTACCTGAGGAAGGCACTTCGCCTTGAGTCTGGCGCCTTAGACCGCTCGGCCATCCTGACTGGCAGAGCTAAAGTGAGACGAGCTGCTCGAAGCTTGTGTTTTTTGCGGAGGAGACTGAGGAGACACATTTTCAGCAGTCCTTTCATTTTCAGTTGAAGCATTTGCTTTCAGGTCACGGAGTGACCAGTTTACCAGGCTGTCACAAAATCGGCAAAACAGTTAGGCAAACGCATTTGCGCAGGCCAGTTTGCGTGCATGTTTGAGGGGGCACCAGGATTTGAACCTGGGACCTCTTGATCTGCAGTCAAATGCTCTACCACTGAGCTATACCCCCTGCACAGCGAGGTGGACCAGACTGTTGCTTATTTTGTATCACACTGCGGCTGAAACGCCCTCAACACTGCTGAAATCAAGCATTTCTTTTACCTGTCTGACTGTCTTCACTCTCTGGAGTGGCAAAGGCACCGCTCTCAACTGAATGCAATTAAACCTTGTGCCAAAATTTTGGGTGGTAGCAAAAATAGTCAGGTCTGTAGTAAATGAGCAGATTTCATTGTGTTCCGTTGAGTAAAATCAGCTAATCTTCCATGGAGGACTTGGTGTTGGAAAATAGCCAGTCAGCCTCAACGGTGTCCATTTTGACGTCTTTTCTCGCACAACCACTTCCCTGCGATGGGTCTGTCCATTGCCACTTCAAATAAAAGCCTATGTCAGAAGTGGGATTCGAACCCACACCTCCATTCGGAGACCAGAAATCCCTTGCCTGAGGAAGGCACGTCGCCTTGAGTCTGGCGCCTTAGACCGCTCGGCCATCCTGACTGGCAGAGCTAAAGTGAGACGAGCTGCTCGAAGCTTGTGTTTTTTGCGGAAAAGACTGAGGAGACACATTTTCAGCAGTCCTTTCATTTTCAGTTGAAGCATTTGCTTTCAGGTCACGGAGTGACCAGTTTACCAGGCTGTCACAAAAACGGCGAAACAGTTAGGCAAACGCATTTGCGCACGCCAGCTTGCGTGCATGTTTGAGGGGGCACCAGGATTTGAACCTGGGACCTCTTGATCTGCAGTCAAATGCTCTACCACTGAGCTATACCCCCTGCACAGCGAGGTGGACCAGACTGTTGCTTATTTTGTATCACACTGCGGCTGAAACGCCCTCAACACTGCTGAACTCAAGCATTTCTTTTACCTGTCTGACTGTCTTCACTCTCTGGAGTGGCAAAGGCACCGCTCTCAACTGAATGCAATTAAACCTTGTGCCAAAATTTTGGGTGGTAGCAAAAATAGTCAGGTCTGTAGTAAAAGAGCAGATTTCATTGTGTTCTGTTGAGTAAAATCAGCTAATCTTCCATGGAGGACTTGGTGTTGGAAAATAGCCAGTCAGCCTCACCGGTGTCCATTTTGACGTCTTTTCTCGCACAACCACTTCCCTGCGATGGGTCTGTCCATTGCCACTTCAAATAAAAGCCTATGTCAGAAGTGGGATTCGAACCCAAGCCTCCATTCGGAGACCAGAAATCCCTTCTCTGAGGAAGGCACTTCGCCTTGAGTCTGGCGCCTTAGACCGCTCGGCCATCCTGACTGGCAGAGCTAAAGTGAGACGAGCTGCTCGAAGCTTGTGTTTTTTGCGGAAAAGACTGAGGAGACACATTTTCAGCAGTCCTTTCATTTTCAGTTGAAGCATTTGCTTTCAGGTCACGGAGTGACCAGTTTACCAGGCTGACACAAAAACGGCAAAACAGTTAGGCAAACGCACTTAAGCACGCCAGCTTGCGTGCATGTTTGAGGGGGCACCAGGATTTGAACCTGGGACCTCTTGATCTGCAGTCAAATGCTCTACCACTGAGCTATACCCCCTGCACAGCAAGGTGGACCAGACTGTTGCTTATTTTGTATCACACTGCGGCTGAAACGCCCTCAACACTGCTGAACTCAAGCATTTCTTTTACCTGTCTGACTGTCTTCACTCTCTGGAGTGGCAAAGGCACCGCTCTCAACTGAATGCAATTTAACCTTGTGCCAGAATTTTGGGTGGTAGCAAAAATAGTCAGGTCAGTAGTAAAAGAGCAGATTTCATTGTGTTCCGTTGAGTAAAATCAGCTAATCTTCCATGGAGGACTTGGTGTTGGGGTCCAGTCAGCCTCACCGGTGTCCATTTTGACGTCTTTTCTCGCACAACCACTTCCCTGCGATGGGTCTGTCCATTGCCACTTCAAATAAAAGCCTATGTCAGAAGTGGGATTCGAACCCACGCCTCCATTCGGAGACCAGAAATCCCTTGCCTGGGGAAGGCACTTCGCCTTGAGTCTGGCGCCTTAGACCGCTCGGCCATCCTGACTGGCAGAGCTAAAGTGAGACGAGCTGCTCGAAGCTTGTGTTTTTTGCGGAGGAGACTGAGGAGACACATTTTCAGCAGTCCTTTCATTTTCAGTTGAAGCATTTGCTTTCAGGTCACGGAGTGACCAGTTTACCAGGCTGTCACAAAAACGGCAAAGCAGTTAGGCAAACGCATTTGCGCAGGCCAGTTTGCGTGCATGTTTGAGGGGGCACCAGGATTTGAACCTGGGACCTCTTGATCTGCAGTCAAATGCTCTACCACTGAGCTATACCCCCTGCACAGCAAGGTGGACCAGACTGTTGCTTATTTTGTATCACACTGCGGCTGAAACGCCCTCAACACTGCTGAACTCAAGCATTTCTTTTACCTGTCTGACTGTCTTCACTCTCTGGAGTGGCAAAGGCAACGCTCTCAACTGAATGCAATTACACCTTGTGCCAGAATTTTGGGTGGTAGCAAAAATAGTCAGGTCTGTAGTAAAAGAGCAGATTTCATTGTGTTCCGTTGAGTAAAATCAGCTAATCTTCCATGGAGGACTTGGTGTTGGAAAATAGCCAGTCAGCCTCACCGGTGTCCATTTTGACGTCTTTTCTCGCATAACCACTTCCCTGCGATGGGTCTGTCCATTGCCACTTCAAATAAAAGCCTATGTCAGAAGTGGGATTCGAACCCACGCCTCCATTCGGAGACCAGAAATCCCTTGCCTGAGGAAGGCACTTCGCCTTGAGTCTGGCGCCTTAGACCGCTCGGCCATCCTGACTGGCAGAGCTAAAGTGAGACGAGCTGCTCGAAGCTTGTGTTTTTTGCGGAGGAGACTGAGGAGACACATTTTCAGCAGTCCTTTCATTTTCAGTTGAAGCATTTGCTTTCAGGTCACGGAGTGACCAGTTTACCAGGCTGTCACAAAATCGGCAAAACAGTTAGGCAAACGCATTTGCGCAGGCCAGTTTGCGTGCATGTTTGAGGGGGCACCAGGATTTGAACCTGGGACCTCTTGATCTGCAGTCAAATGCTCTACCACTGAGCTATACCCCCTGCACAGCGAGGTGGACCAGACTGTTGCTTATTTTGTATCACACTGCGGCTGAAACGCCCTCAACACTGCTGAACTCAAGCATTTCTTTTACCTGTCTGACTGTCTTCACTCTCTGGAGTGGCAAAGGCACCGCTCTCAACTGAATGCAATTAAACCTTGTGCCAAAATTTTGGGTGGTAGCAAAAATAGTCAGGTCTGTAGTAAATGAGCAGATTTCATTGTGTTCCGTTGAGTAAAATCAGCTAATCTTCCATGGAGGAATTGGTGTTGGAAAATAGCCAGTCAGCCTCAACGGTGTCCATTTTGACGTCTTTTCTCGCACAACCACTTCCCTGCGATGGCTCTGTCCATTGCCACTTCAAATAAAAGCCTATGTCAGAAGTGGGATTCGAACCCACGCCTCCATTCGGAGACCAGAAATCCCTTGCCTGGGGAAGGCACTTCGCCTTGAGTCTGGCGCCTTAGACCGCTCGGCCATCCTGACTGGCAGAGCTAAAGTGAGACGAGCTGCTCGAAGCTTGTGTTTTTTGCGGAGGAGACTGAGGAGACACATTTTCAGCAGTCCTTTCATTTTCAGTTGAAGCATTTGCTTTCAGGTCACGGAGTGACCAGTTTACCAGGCTGTCACAAAAACGGCAAAGCAGTTAGGCAAACGCATTTGCGCAGGCCAGTTTGCGTGCATGTTTGAGGGGGCACCAGGATTTGAACCTGGAACCTCTTGATCTGCAGTCAAATGCTCTACCACTGAGCTATACCCCCTGCACAGCAAGGTGGACCAGACTGTTGCTTATTTTGTATCAAACTGCGGCTGAAACGCCCTCAACACTGCTGAACTCAAGCATTTCTTTTACCTGTCTGACTGTCTTCACTCTCTGGAGGCAAAGGCACCGCTCTCAACTGAATGCAATTACACCTTGTGCCAGAATTTTGGGTGGTAGCAAAAATAGTCAGGTTTGTAGTAAAAGAGATTTCATTGTGTTCCGTTGAGTAAAATCAGCTAATCTTCCATGGAGGACTTGGTGTTGGAAAATAGCCAGTCAGCCTCAACGGTGTCCATTTTGACGTCTTTTCTCGCACAACCATTTCCCTGCGATGGGTCTGTCCATTGCCACTTCAAGTAAAAGCCTATGTCAGAAGTGGGATTCGAACCCACGCCTCCATTCGGAGACCAGAAATCCCTTGCCTGAGGAAGGCCCTTCGCCTTGAGTCTGGCGCCTTAGACCGCTCGGCCATCCTGACTGGCAGAGCTAAAGTGAGACGAGCTGCTCGAAGCTTGTGTTTTTTGCGGAGGAGACTGAGGAGCGACATTTTCAGCAGTCCTTTCATTTTCAGTTGAAGCATTTGCTTTCAGGTCACGGAGTGACCAGTTTACCAGGCTGACACAAAAACGGCAAACGCATTTGCGCACGCCAGCTTGCATGTTTGAGGGGGCACCAGGATTTGAACCTGGGACCTCTTGATCTGCAGTCAAATGCTCTACCACTGAGCTATACCCCCTGCACAGCAAGGTGGACCAGACTGTTGCTTATTTTGTATCACACTGCGGCTGAAACGCCCTCAACACTGCTGAACTCAAGCATTTCTTTTACCTGTCTGACTGTCTTCACTCTCTGGAGTGGCAAAGGCAACGCTCTCAACTGAATGCAATTACACCTTGTGCCAGAATTTTGGGTGGTAGCAAAAATAGTCAGGTCTGTAGTAAAAGAGCAGATTTCATTGTGTTCCGTTGAGTAAAATCAGCTAATCTTCCATGGAGGACTTGGTGTTGGAAAATAGCCAGTCAGCCTCACCGGTGTCCATTTTGACGTCTTTTCTCGCATAACCACTTCCCTGCGATGGGTCTGTCCATTGCCACTTCAAATAAAAGCCTATGTCAGAAGTGGGATTCGAACCCAGGCCTCCATTCGGAGACCAGAAATCCCTTACCTGAGGAAGGCACTTCGCCTTGAGTCTGGCGCCTTACACCGCTCGGCCATCCTGACTGGCAGAGCTAAAGTGAGACGAGCTGCTCGAAGCTTGTGTTTTTTGCGGAGGAGACTGAGGAGACACATTTTCAGCAGTCCTTTCATTTTCAGTTGAAGCATTTGCTTTCAGGTCACGGAGTGACCAGTTTACCAGGCTGTCACAAAATCGGCAAAACAGTTAGGCAAACGCATTTGCGCAGGCCAGTTTGCGTGCATGTTTGAGGGGGCACCAGGATTTGAACCTGGGACCTCTTGATCTGCAGTCAAATGCTCTACCACTGAGCTATACCCCCTGCACAGCGAGGTGGACCAGACTGTTGCTTATTTTGTATCACACTGCGGCTGAAACGCCCTCAACACTGCTGAACTCAAGCATTTCTTTTACCTGTCTGACTGTCTTCACTCTCTGGAGTGGCAAAGGCACCGCTCTCAACTGAATGCAATTTAACCTTGTGCCAGAATTTTGGGTGGTAGCAAAAATAGTCAGGTCAGTAGTAAAAGAGCAGATTTCATTGTGTTCCGTTGAGTAAAATCAGCTAATCTTCCATGGAGGACTTGGTGTTGGGGTCCAGTCAGCCTCACCGGTGTCCATTTTGACGTCTTTTCTCGCACAACCACTTCCCTGCGATGGGTCTGTCCATTGCCACTTCAAATAAAAGCCTATGTCAGAAGTGGGATTCGAACCCACGCCTCCATTCGGAGACCAGAAATCCCTTGCCTGGGGAAGGCACTTCGCCTTGAGTCTGGCGCCTTAGACCGCTCGGCCATCCTGACTGGCAGAGCTAAAGTGAGACGAGCTGCTCGAAGCTTGTGTTTTTTGCGGAGGAGACTGAGGAGACACATTTTCAGCAGTCCTTTCATTTTCAGTTGAAGCATTTGCTTTCAGGTCACGGAGTGACCAGTTTACCAGGCTGTCACAAAAACGGCAAAGCAGTTAGGCAAACGCATTTGCGCAGGCCAGTTTGCGTGCATGTTTGAGGGGGCACCAGGATTTGAACCTGGGACCTCTTGATCTGCAGTCAAATGCTCTACCACTGAGCTATACCCCCTGCACAGCAAGGTGGACCAGACTGTTGCTTATTTTGTATCACACTGCGGCTGAAACGCCCTCAACACTGCTGAACTCAAGCATTTCTTTTACCTGTCTGACTGTCTTCACTCTCTGGAGTGGCAAAGGCAACGCTCTCAACTGAATGCAATTACACCTTGTGCCAGAATTTTGGGTGGTAGCAAAAATAGTCAGGTCTGTAGTAAAAGAGCAGATTTCATTGTGTTCCGTTGAGTAAAATCAGCTAATCTTCCATGGAGGACTTGGTGTTGGAAAATAGCCAGTCAGCCTCACCGGTGTCCATTTTGACGTCTTTTCTCGCATAACCACTTCCCTGCGATGGGTCTGTCCATTGCCACTTCAAATAAAAGCCTATGTCAGAAGTGGGATTCGAACCCACGCCTCCATTCGGAGACCAGAAATCCCTTGCCTGAGGAAGGCACTTCGCCTTGAGTCTGGCGCCTTAGACCGCTCGGCCATCCTGACTGGCAGAGCTAAAGTGAGACGAGCTGCTCGAAGCTTGTGTTTTTTGCGGAGGAGACTGAGGAGACACATTTTCAGCAGTCCTTTCATTTTCAGTTGAAGCATTTGCTTTCAGGTCACGGAGTGACCAGTTTACCAGGCTGTCACAAAATCGGCAAAACAGTTAGGCAAACGCATTTGCGCAGGCCAGTTTGCGTGCATGTTTGAGGGGGCACCAGGATTTGAACCTGGGACCTCTTGATCTGCAGTCAAATGCTCTACCACTGAGCTATACCCCCTGCACAGCGAGGTGGACCAGACTGTTGCTTATTTTGTATCACACTGCGGCTGAAACGCCCTCAACACTGCTGAACTCAAGCATTTCTTTTTCCTGTCTGACTGTCTTCACTCTCTGGAGTGGCAAAGGCACCGCTCTCAACTGAATGCAATTAAACCTTGTGCCAAAATTTTGGGTGGTAGCAAAAATAGTCAGGTCTGTAGTAAATGAGCAGATTTCATTGTGTTCCGTTGAGTAAAATCAGCTAATCTTCCATGGAGGACTTGGTGTTGGAAAATAGCCAGTCAGCCTCACCGGTGTCCATTTTGACGTCTTTTCTCGCACAACCACTTCCCTGCGATGGGTCTGTCCATTGCCACTTCAAATAAAAGCCTATGTCAGAAGTGGGATTCGAACCCACACCTCCATTCGGAGACCAGAAATCCCTTGCCTGAGGAAGGCACGTCGCCTTGAGTCTGGCGCCTTAGACCGCTCGGCCATCCTGACTGGCAGAGCTAAAGTGAGACGAGCTGCTCGAAGCTTGTGTTTTTTGCGGAAAAGACTGAGGAGACACATTTTCAGCAGTCCTTTCATTTTCAGTTGAAGCATTTGCTTTCAGGTCACGGAGTGACCAGTTTACCAGGCTGTCACAAAAACGGCGAAACAGTTAGGCAAACGCATTTGCGCACGCCAGCTTGCGTGCATGTTTGAGGGGGCACCAGGATTTGAACCTGGGACCTCTTGATCTGCAGTCAAATGCTCTACCACTGAGCTATACCCCCTGCACAGCAAGGTGGACCAGACTGTTGCTTATTTTGTATCACACTGCGGCTGAAACGCCCTCAACACTGCTGAACTCAAGCATTTCTTTTACCTGTCTGACTGTCTTCACTCTCTGGAGTGGCAAAGGCACCGCTCTCAACTGAATGCAATTAAACCTTGTGCCAAAATTTTGGGTGGTAGCAAAAATAGTCAGGTCTGTAGTAAAAGAGCAGATTTCATTGTGTTCTGTTGAGTAAAATCAGCTAATCTTCCATGGAGGACTTGGTGTTGGAAAATAGCCAGTCAGCCTCACCGGTGTCCATTTTGACGTCTTTTCTCGCACAACCACTTCCCTGCGATGGGTCTGTCCATTGCCACTTCAAATAAAAGCCTATGTCAGAAGTGGGATTCGAACCCAAGCCTCCATTCAGAGACCAGAAATCCCTTGCCTGAGGAAGGCACTTCGCCTTGAGTCTGGCGCCTTAGACCGCTCGGCCATCCTGACTGGCAGAGCTAAAGTGAGACGAGCTGCTCGAAGCTTGTGTTTTTTGCGGAAAAGACTGAGGAGACACATTTTCAGCAGTCCTTTCATTTTCAGTTGAAGCATTTGCTTTCAGGTCACGGAGTGACCAGTTTACCAGGCTGACACAAAAACGGCAAAACAGTTAGGCAAACGCACTTAAGCACGCCAGCTTGCGTGCATGTTTGAGGGGGCACCAGGATTTGAACCTGGGACCTCTTGATCTGCAGTCAAATGCTCTACCACTGAGCTATACCCCCTGCACAGCAAGGTGGACCAGACTGTTGCTTATTTTGTATCACACTGCGGCTGAAACGCCCTCAACACTGCTGAACTCAAGCATTTCTTTTACCTGTCTGACTGTCTTCACTCTCTGGAGTGGCAAAGGCACCGCTCTCAACTGAATGCAATTTAACCTTGTGCCAGAATTTTGGGTGGTAGCAAAAATAGTCAGGTCAGTAGTAAAAGAGCAGATTTCATTGTGTTCCGTTGAGTAAAATCAGCTAATCTTCCATGGAGGACTTGGTGTTGGAAAATAGCCAGTCAGCCTCAACGGTGTCCATTTTGACGTCTTTTCTCGCACAACCATTTCCCTGCGATGGGTCTGTCCATTGCCACTTCAAGTAAAAGCCTATGTCAGAAGTGGGATTCGAACCCACGCCTCCATTCGGAGACCAGAAATCCCTTGCCTGAGGAAGGCCCTTCGCCTTGAGTCTGGCGCCTTAGACCGCTCGGCCATCCTGACTGGCAGAGCTAAAGTGAGACGAGCTGCTCGAAGCTTGTGTTTTTTGCGGAAAAGACTGAGGAGACACATTTTCAGCAGTCCTTTCATTTTCAGTTGAAGCATTTGCTTTCAGGTCACGGAGTGACCAGTTTACCAGGCTGTCACAAAAACGGCGAAACAGTTAGGCAAACGCATTTGCGCACGCCAGCTTGCGTGCATGTTTGAGGGGGCACCAGGATTTGAACCTGGGACCTCTTGATCTGCAGTCAAATGCTCTACCACTGAGCTATACCCCCTGCACAGCGAGGTGGACCAGACTGTTGCTTATTTTGTATCACACTGCGGCTGAAACGCCCTCAACACTGCTGAACTCAAGCATTTCTTTTACCTGTCTGACTGTCTTCACTCTCTGGAGTGGCAAAGGCACCGCTCTCAACTGAATGCAATTAAACCTTGTGCCAAAATTTTGGGTGGTAGCAAAAATAGTCAGGTCTGTAGTAAAAGACCAGATTTCATTGTGTTCTGTTGAGTAAAATCAGCTAATCTTCCATGGAGGACTTGGTGTTGGAAAATAGCCAGTCAGCCTCACCGGTGTCCATTTTGACGTCTTTTCTCGCACAACCACTTCCCTGCGATGGGTCTGTCCATTGCCACTTCAAATAAAAGCCTATGTCAGAAGTGGGATTCGAACCCACGCCTCCATTCGGAGACCAGAAATCCCTTGCCTGAGGAAGGCCCTTCGCCTTGAGTCTGGCGCCTTAGACCGCTCGGCCATCCTGACTGGCAGAGCTAAAGTGAGACGAGCTGCTCGAAGCTTGTGTTTTTTGCGGAGGAGACTGAGGAGACACATTTTCAGCAGTCCTTTCATTTTCAGTTGAAGCATTTGCTTTCAGGTCACGGAGTGACCAGTTTACCAGGCTGACACAAAAACAGCAAACGCATTTGCGCACGCCAGCTTGCGTGCATGTTTGAGGGGGCACCAGGATTTGAACCTGGGACCTCTTGATCTGCAGTCAAATGCTCTACCACTGAGCTATACCCCCTGCACAGCAAGGTGGACCAGACTGTTGCTTATTTTGTATCACACTGCGGCTGAAACGCCCTCAACACTGCTGAACTCAAGCATTTCTTTTACCTGTCTGACTGTCTTCACTCTCTGGAGTGGCAAAGGCAACGCTCTCAACTGAATGCAATTACACCTTGTGCCAGAATTTTGGGTGGTAGCAAAAATAGTCAGGTCTGTAGTAAAAGAGCAGATTTCATTGTGTTCCGTTGAGTAAAATCAGCTAATCTTCCATGGAGGACTTGGTGTTGGAAAATAGCCAGTCAGCCTCACCGGTGTCCATTTTGACTTCTTTTCTCGCATAACCACTTCCCTGCGATGGGTCTGTCCATTGCCACTTCAAATAAAAGCCTATGTCAGAAGTGGGATTCGAACCCACGCCTCCATTCGGAGACCAGAAATCCCTTGCCTGAGGAAGGCACTTCGCCTTGAGTCTGGCGCCTTAGACCGCTCGGCCATCCTGACTGGCAGAGCGAAAGTGAGACGAGCTGCTCGAAGCTTGTGTTTTTTGCGGAGGAGACTGAGGAGACACATTTTCAGCAGTCCTTTCATTTTCAGTTGAATCATTTGCTTTCAGGTCACGGAGTGACCAGTTTACCAGGCTGTCACAAAAACGGCGAAACAGTTAGGCAAACGCATTTGCGCACGCCAGCTTGCGTGCATGTTTGAGGGGGCACCAGGATTTGAACCTGGGACCTCTTGATCTGCAGTCAAATGCTCTACCACTGAGCTATACCCCCTGCACAGCGAGGTCGACCAGACTGTTGCTTATTTTGTATCACACTGCGGCTGAAACGCCCTCAACACTGCTGAACTCAAGCATTTCTTTTACCTGTCTGACTGTCTTCACTCTCTGGAGTGGCAAAGGCACCGCTCTCAACTGAATGCAATTAAACCTTGTGCCAAAATTTTGGGTGGTAGCAAAAATAGTCAGGTCTGTAGTAAAAGAGCAGATTTCATTGTGTTCTGTTGAGTAAAATCAGCTAATCTTCCATGGAGGACTTGGTGTTGGAAAATAGCCAGTCAGCCTCACCGGTGTCCATTTTGACGTCTTTTCTCGCACAACCACTTCCCTGCGATGGGTCTGTCCATTGCCACTTCAAATAAAAGCCTATGTCAGAAGTGGGATTCGAACCCAAGCCTCCATTCGGAGACCAGAAATCCCTTGCCTGAGGAAGGCACTTCGCCTTGAGTCTGGCGCCTTAGACCGCTCGGCCATCCTGACTGGCAGAGCTAAAGTGAGACGAGCTGCTCGAAGCTTGTGTTTTTTGCGGAAAAGACTGAGGAGACACATTTTCAGCAGTCCTTTCATTTTCAGTTGAAGCATTTGCTTTCAGGTCACGGAGTGACCAGTTTACCAGGCTGACACAAAAACGGCAAAACAGTTAGGCAAACGCACTTAAGCACGCCAGCTTGCGTGCATGTTTGAGGGGGCACCAGGATTTGAACCTGGGACCTCTTGATCTGCAGTCAAATGCTCTACCACTGAGCTATACCCCCTGCACAGCAAGGTGGACCAGACTGTTGCTTATTTTGTATCACACTGCGGCTGAAACGCCCTCAACACTGCTGAACTCAAGCATTTCTTTTACCTGTCTGACTGTCTTCACTCTCTGGAGTGGCAAAGGCACCGCTCTCAACTGAATGCAATTTAACCTTGTGCCAGAATTTTGGGTGGTAGCAAAAATAGTCAGGTCAGTAGTAAAAGAGCAGATTTCATTGTGTTCCGTTGAGTAAAATCAGCTAATCTTCCATGGAGGACTTGGTGTTGGGGTCCAGTCAGCCTCACCGGTGTCCATTTTGACGTCTTTTCTCGCACAACCACTTCCCTGCGATGGGTCTGTCCATTGCCACTTCAAATAAAAGCCTATGTCAGAAGTGGGATTCGAACCCACGCCTCCATTCGGAGACCAGAAATCCCTTGCCTGAGGAAGGCACTTCGCCTTGAGTCTGGCGCCTTAGACCGCTCGGCCATCCTGACTGGCAGAGCTAAAGTGAGACGAGCTGCTCGAATCTTGTGTTTTTTGCGGAAAAGACTGAGGAGACACATTTTCAGCAGTCCTTTCATTTTCAGTTGAAGCATTTGCTTTCAGGTCACGGAGTGACCAGTTTACCAGGCTGACACAAAAACGGCAAAACAGTTAGGCAAACGCACTTAAGCACGCCAGCTTGCGTGCATGTTTGAGGGGGCACCACGATTTGAACCTGGGACCTCTTGATCTGCAGTCAAATGCTCTACCACTGAGCTATACCCCCTGCACAGAAAGGTGGACCAGACTGTTGCTTATTTTGTATCACACTGCGGCTGAAACGCCCTCAACACTGCTGAACTCAAGCATTTCTTTTACCTGTCTGACTGTCTTCACTCTCTGGAGTGGCAAAGGCAACGCTCTCAACTGAATGCAATTACACCTTGTGCCAGAATTTTGGGTGGTAGCAAAAATAGTCAGGTCTGTAGTAAAAGAGCAGATTTCATTTTGTTCCTTTGAGTAAAATCAGCTAATCTTCCATGGAGGACTTGGTGTTGGGGTCCAGTCAGCCTCACCGGTGTCCATTTTGACGTCTTTTCTCGCACAACCACTTCCCTGCGATGGGTCTGTCCATTGCCACTTCAAATAAAAGCCTATGTCAGAAGTGGGATTCGAACCCACGCCTCCATTCGGAGACCAGAAATCCCTTGCCTGAGGAAGGCACGTCGCCTTGAGTCTGGCGCCTTAGACCGCTCGGCCATCCTGACTGGCAGAGCTAAAGTGAGACGAGCTGCTCGAAGCTTGTGTTTATTGCGGAAAAGACTGAGGAGAAACATTTTCAGCAGTCCTTTCATTTTCAGTTGAAGCATTTGCTTTTAGGTCACGGAGTGACCAGTTTACCAGGCTGACACAAAAACGGCAAAACAGTTAGGCAAACGCACTTAAGCACGCCAGCTTGCGTGCATGTTTGAGGGGGCACCAGGATTTGAACCTGGGACCTCTTGATCTGCAGTCAAATGCTCTACCACTGAGCTATACCCCCTGCACAGGGAGGTGGACCAGACTGTTGCTTATTTTGTATCACACTGCGGCTGAAACGCCCTCAACACTGCTGAACTCAAGCATTTCTTTTACCTGTCTGACTGTCTTCACTCTCTGGAGTGGCAAAGGCACCGCTCTCAACTGAATGCAATTAAACCTTGTGCCAAAATTTTGGGTGGTAGCAAAAATAGTCAGGTCTGTAGTAAAAGAGCAGATTTCATTGTGTTCTGTTGAGTAAAATCAGCTAATCTTCCATGGAGGACTTGGTGTTGGGGTCCAGTCAGCCTCACCGGTGTCCATTTTGACGTCTTTTCTCGCACAACCACTTCCCTGCGATGGGTCTGTCCATTGCCACTTCAAATAAAAGCCTATGTCAGAAGTGGGATTCGAACCCACGCCTCCATTCGGAGACCAGAAATCCCTTGCCTGGGGAAGGCACTTCGCCTTGAGTCTGGCGCCTTAGACCGCTCGGCCATCCTGACTGGCAGAGCTAAAGTGAGACGAGCTGCTTGAAGCTTGTGTTTTTTGCGGAGGAGACTGAGGAGACACATTTTCAGCAGTCCTTTCATTTTCAGTTGAAGCATTTGCTTTCAGGTCACGGAGTGACCAGTTTACCAGGCTGACAAAAAAACGGCAAAACAGTTAGGCAAACGCACTTAAGCACGCCAGCTTGCGTGCATGTTTGAGGGGGCACCAGGATTTGAACCTGGGACCTCTTGATCTGCAGTCAAATGCTCTACCACTGAGCTATACCCCCTGCACAGAAAGGTGGACCAGACTGTTGCTTATTTTGTATCACACTGCGGCTGAAACGCCCTCAACACTGCTGAACTCAAGCATTTCTTTTACCTGTCTGACTGTCTTCACTCTCTGGAGTGGCAAAGGCAACGCTCTCAACTGAATGCAATTACACCTTGTGCCAGAATTTTGGGTGGTAGCAAAAATAGTCAGGTCTGTAGTAAAAGAGCAGATTTCATTTTGTTCCTTTGAGTAAAATCAGCTAATCTTCCATGGAGGACTTGGTGTTGGGGTCCAGTCAGCCTCACCGGTGTCCATTTTGACGTCTTTTCTCGCACAACCACTTCCCTGCGATGGGTCTGTCCATTGCCACTTCAAATAAAAGCCTATGTCAGAAGTGGGATTCGAACCCACGCCTCCATTCGGAGACCAGAAATCCCTTGCCTGAGGAAGGCACGTCGCCTTGAGTCTGGCGCCTTAGACCGCTCGGCCATCCTGACTGGCAGAGCTAAAGTGAGACGAGCTGCTCGAAGCTTGTGTTTTTTGCGGAAAAGACTGAGGAGAAACATTTTCAGCAGTCCTTTCATTTTCAGTTGAAGCATTTGCTTTCAGGTCACGGAGTGACCAGTTTACCAGGCTGACACAAAAACGGCAAACACATTTGCGCACGCCAGCTTGCGTGCATGTTTGAGGGGGCACCAGGATTTGAACCTGGGACCTCTTGATCTGCAGTCAAATGCTCTACCACTGAGCTATACCCCCTGCACAGGGAGGTGGACCAGACTGTTGCTTATTTTGTATCACACTGCGGCTGAAACGCCCTCAACACTGCTGAACTCAAGCATTTCTTTTACCTGTCTGACTGTCTTCACTCTCTGGAGTGGCAAAGGCACCGCTCTCAACTGAATGCAATTACACCTTGTGCCAGAATTTTGGGTGGTAGCAAAAATAGTCAGGTCTGTAGTAAAAGAGATTTCATTGTGTTCCGTTGAGTAAAATCAGCTAATCTTCCATGGAGGACTTGGTGTTGGAAAATAGCCAGTCAGCCTCACCGGTGTCCATTTTGACGTCTTTTCTCGCACAACCACTTCCCTGCGATGGGTCTGTCCATTGCCACTTCAAATAAAAGCCTATGTCAGAAGTGGGATTCGAACCCACGCCTCCATTAGGAGACTAGAAATCCCTTGTCTGAGGAAGGCACTTCGCCTTGAGTCTGGCGCCTTAGACCGCTCGGCCATCCTGACTGGCAGAGCTAAAGTGAGACGAGCTGCTCGAAGCTTGTGTTTTTTGCGGAGGAGACTGAGGAGACACATTTTCAGCAGTCCTTTCATTTTCAGTTGAAGCATTTGCTTTCAGGTCACGGAGTGACCAGTTTACCAGGCTGTCACAAAAACGGCAAAGCAGTTAGGCAAACGCATTTGCGCAGGCCAGTTTGCGTGCATGTTTGAGGGGGCACCAGGATTTGAACCTGGGACCTCTTGATCTGCAGTCAAATGCTCTACCACTGAGCTATACCCCCTGCACAGCGAGGTGGACCAGACTGTTGCTTATTTTGTATCACACTGCGGCTGAAACGCCCTCAACACTGCTGAACTCAAGCATTTCTTTTACCTGTCTGACTGTCTTCACTTTTTGGAGTGGCAAAGGCACCGCTCTCAACTGAATGCAATTACACCTTGTGCCAGAATTTTGGGTGGTAGCAAAAATAGTCAGGTCTGTAGTAAAAGAGATTTCATTGTGTTCCGTTGAGTAAAATCAGCTAATCTTCCATGGAGGACTTGGTGTTGGAAAATAGCCAGTCAGCCTCACCGGTGACCATTTTGACGACTTTTCTCGCACAACCACTTCCCTGCGATGGGTCTGTCCATTGCCACTTCAAATAAAAGCCTATGTCAGAAGTGGGATTCGAACCCACGCCTCCATTAGGAGACTAGAAATCCCTTGTCTGAGGAAGGCACTTCGCCTTGAGTCTGGCGCCTTAGACCGCTCGGCCATCCTGACTGGCAGAGCTAAAGTGAGACGAGCTGCTCGAAGCTTGTGTTTTTTGCGGAGGAGACTGAGGAGACACATTTTCAGCAGTCCTTTCATTTTCAGTTGAAGCATTTGCTTTCAGGTCACGGAGTGACCAGTTTACCAGGCTGACACAAAAACGGCAAACGCATTTGCGCACGCCAGCTTGCGTGCATGTTTGAGGGGGCACCAGGATTTGAACCTGGGACCTCTTGATCTGCAGTCAAATGCTCTACCACTGAGCTATACCCTCTGCACAGCAAGGTGGACCAGACTGTTGCTTATTTTGTATCACACTGCGGCTGAAACGCCCTCAACACTGCTGAACTCAAGCATTTCTTTTACCTGTCTGACTGTCTTCACTCTCTGGAGTGGCAAAGGCACCGCTCTCAACTGAATGCAATTTAACCTTGTGCCAGAATTTTGGGTGGTAGCAAAAATAGTCAGGTCAGTAGTAAAAGAGCAGATTTCATTGTGTTCCGTTGAGTAAAATCAGCTAATCTTCCATGGAGGACTTGGTGTTGGGGTCCAGTCAGCCTCACCGGTGTCCATTTTGACGTCTTTTCTCGCACAACCACTTCCCTGCGATGGGTCTGTCCATTGCCACTTCAAATAAAAGCCTATGTCAGAAGTGGGATTCGAACCCTCGCCTCCATTCGGAGACCAGAAATCCCTTGCCAGGGGAAGGCACTTCGCCTTGAGTCTGGCGCCTTAGACCGCTCGGCCATCCTGACTGGCAGAGCTAAAGTGAGACGAGCTGCTTGAAGCTTGTGTTTTTTGCGGAGGAGACTGAGGAGACACATTTTCAGCAGTCCTTTCATTTTCAGTTGAAGCATTTGCTTTCAGGTCACGGAGTGACCAGTTTACCAGGCTGACACAAAAACGGCAAACGCATTTGCGCACGCCAGCTTGCGTGCATGTTTGAGGGGGCACCAGGATTTGAACCTGGGACCTCTTGATCTGCAGTCAAATGCTCTACCACTGAGCTATACCCCCTGCACAGGGAGGTGGACCAGACTGTTGCTTATTTTGTATCACACTGCGGCTGAAACGCCCTCAACACTGCTGAACTCAAGCATTTCTTTTACCTGTCTGACTGTCTTCACTCTCTGGAGTGGCAAAGGCACCGCTCTCAACTGAATGCAATTACACCTTGTGCCAGAATTTTGGGTGGTAGCAAAAATAGTCAGGTCTGTAGTAAAAGAGATTTCATTGTGTTCCGTTGAGTAAAATCAGCTAATCTTCCATGGAGGACTTGGTGTTGGAAAATAGCCAGTCAGCCTCACCGGTGTCCATTTTGACGTCTTTTCTCGCACAACCACTTCCCTGCGATGGGTCTGTCCATTGCCACTTCAAATAAAAGCCTATGTCAGAAGTGGGATTCGAACCCACGCCTCCATTCGGAGACCAGAAATCCCTTGCCTGGGGAAGGCACTTCGCCTTGAGTCTGGCGCCTTAGACCGCTCGGCCATCCTGACTGGCAGAGCTAAAGTGAGACGAGCTGCTCGAAGCTTGTGTTTTTTGCGGAGGAGACTGAGGAGACACATTTTCAGCAGTCCTTTCATTTTCAGTTGAAGCATTTGCTTTCAGGTCACGGAGTGACCAGTTTACCAGGCTGACACAAAAACGGCAAACGCATTTGCACACGCCAGCTTGCGTGCATGTTTGAGGGGGCACCAGGATTTGAACCTGGGACCTCTTGATCTGCAGTCAAATGCTCTACCACTGAGCTATACCCCCTGCACAGCGAGGTGGACCAGACTGTTGCTTATTTTGTATCACACTGCGGCTGAAACGCCCTCAACACTGCTGAACTCAAGCATTTCTTTTACCTGTCTGACTGTCTTCACTTTTTGGAGTGGCAAAGGCACCGCTCTCAACTGAATGCAATTACACCTTGTGCCAGAATTTTGGGTGGTAGCAAAAATAGTCAGGTCTGTAGTAAAAGAGATTTCATTGTGTTCCGTTGAGTAAAATCAGCTAATCTTCCATGGAGGACTTGGTGTTGGAAAATAGCCAGTCAGCCTCACCGGTGACCATTTTGACGTCTTTTCTCGCACAACCACTTCCCTGCGATGGGTCTGTCCATTGCCACTTCAAATAAAAGCCTATGTCAGAAGTGGGATTCGAACCCACACCTCCATTCGGAGACCAGAAATCCCTTGCCTGAGGAAGGCACGTCGCCTTGAGTCTGGCGCCTTAGACCGCTCGGCCATCCTGACTGGCAGAGCTAAAGTGAGACGAGCTGCTCGAAGCTTGTGTTTTTTGCGGAAAAGACTGAGGAGACACATTTTCAGCAGTCCTTTCATTTTCAGTTGAAGCATTTGCTTTCAGGTCACGGAGTGACCAGTTTACCAGGCTGTCACAAAAACGGCGAAACAGTTAGGCAAACGCATTTGCGCAGGCCAGTTTGCGTGCATGTTTGAGGGGGCACCAGGATTTGAACCTGGGACCTCTTGATCTGCAGTCAAATGCTCTACCACTGAGCTATACCCCCTGCACAGCGAGGTCGACCAGACTGTTGCTTATTTTGTATCACACTGCGGCTGAAACGCCCTCAACACTGCTGAACTCAAGCATTTCTTTTACCTGTCTGACTGTCTTCACTTTTTGGAGTGGCAAAGGCACCGCTCTCAACTGAATGCAATTACACCTTGTGCCAGAATTTTGGGTGGTAGCAAAAATAGTCAGGTCTGTAGTAAAAGAGATTTCATTGTGTTCCGTTGAGTAAAATCAGCTAATCTTCCATGGAGGACTTGGTGTTGGAAAATAGCCAGTCAGCCTCACCGGTGTCCATTTTGACGTCTTTTCTCGCACAACCACTTCCCTGCGATGGGTCTGTCCATTGCCACTTCAAATAAAAGCCTATGTCAGAAGTGGGATTCGAACCCACGCCTCCATTCGGAGACCAGAAATCCCTTGCCTGGGGAAGGCACTTCGCCTTGAGTCTGGCGCCTTAGACCGCTCGGCCATCCTGACTGGCAGAGCTAAAGTGAGACGAGCTGCTCGAAGCTTGTGTTTTTTGCGGAGGAGACTGAGGAGACACATTTTCAGCAGTCCTTTCATTTTCAGTTGAAGCATTTGCTTTCAGGTCACGGAGTGACCAGTTTACCAGGCTGACACAAAAACGGCAAACGCATTTGCACACGCCAGCTTGCGTGCATGTTTGAGGGGGCACCAGGATTTGAACCTGGGACCTCTTGATCTGCAGTCAAATGCTCTACCACTGAGCTATACCCCCTGCACAGCGAGGTGGACCAGACTGTTGCTTATTTTGTATCACACTGCGGCTGAAACGCCCTCAACACTGCTGAACTCAAGCATTTCTTTTACCTGTCTGACTGTCTTCACTTTTTGGAGTGGCAAAGGCACCGCTCTCAACTGAATGCAATTACACCTTGTGCCAGAATTTTGGGTGGTAGCAAAAATAGTCAGGTCTGTAGTAAAAGAGATTTCATTGTGTTCCGTTGAGTAAAATCAGCTAATCTTCCATGGAGGACTTGGTGTTGGAAAATAGCCAGTCAGCCTCACCGGTGACCATTTTGACGTCTTTTCTCGCACAACCACTTCCCTGCGATGGGTCTGTCCATTGCCACTTCAAATAAAAGCCTATGTCAGAAGTGGGATTCGAACCCACACCTCCATTCGGAGACCAGAAATCCCTTGCCTGAGGAAGGCACGTCGCCTTGAGTCTGGCGCCTTAGACCGCTCGGCCATCCTGACTGGCAGAGCTAAAGTGAGACGAGCTGCTCGAAGCTTGTGTTTTTTGCGGAAAAGACTGAGGAGACACATTTTCAGCAGTCCTTTCATTTTCAGTTGAAGCATTTGCTTTCAGGTCACGGAGTGACCAGTTTACCAGGCTGTCACAAAAACGGCGAAACAGTTAGGCAAACGCATTTGCGCAGGCCAGTTTGCGTGCATGTTTGAGGGGGCACCAGGATTTGAACCTGGGACCTCTTGATCTGCAGTCAAATGCTCTACCACTGAGCTATACCCCCTGCACAGCGAGGTCGACCAGACTGTTGCTTATTTTGTATCACACTGCGGCTGAAACGCCCTCAACACTGCTGAACTCAAGCATTTCTTTTACCTGTCTGACTGTCTTCACTTTTTGGAGTGGCAAAGGCACCGCTCTCAACTGAATGCAATTACACCTTGTGCCAGAATTTTGGGTGGTAGCAAAAATAGTCAGGTCTGTAGTAAAAGAGATTTCATTGTGTTCCGTTGAGTAAAATCAGCTAATCTTCCATGGAGGACTTGGTGTTGGAAAATAGCCAGTCAGCCTCACCGGTGACCATTTTGACGTCTTTTCTCGCACAACCACTTCCCTGCGATGGGTCTGTCCATTGCCACTTCAAATAAAAGCCTATGTCAGAAGTGGGATTCGAACCCACGCCTCCATTAGGAGACTAGAAATCCCTTGTCTGAGGAAGGCACTTCGCCTTGAGTCTGGCGCCTTAGACCGCTCGGCCATCCTGACTGGCAGAGCTAAAGTGAGACGAGCTGCTCGAAGCTTGTGTTTTTTGCGGAGGAGACTGAGGAGACACATTTTCAGCAGTCCTTTCATTTTCAGTTGAAGCATTTGCTTTCAGGTCACGGAGTGACCAGTTTACCAGGCTGACACAAAAACGGCAAACGCATTTGCGCACGCCAGCTTGCGTGCATGTTTGAGGGGGCACCAGGATTTGAACCTGGGACCTCTTGATCTGCAGTCAAATGCTCTACCACTGAGCTATACCCCCTGCACAGAAAGGTGGACCAGACTGTTGCTTATTTTGTATCACACTGCGGCTGAAACGCCCTCAACACTGCTGAACTCAAGCATTTCTTTTACCTGTCTGACTGTCTTCACTCTCTGGAGTGGCAAAGGCAACGCTCTCAACTGAATGCAATTACACCTTGTGCCAGAATTTTGTGTGGTAGCAAAAATAGTCAGGTCTGTAGTAAAAGAGCAGATTTCATTTTGTTCCTTTGAGTAAAATCAGCTAATCTTCCATGGAGGACTTGGTGTTGGGGTCCAGTCAGCCTCACCGGTGTCCATTTTGACGTCTTTTCTCGCACAACCACTTCCCTGCGATGGGTCTGTCCATTGCCACTTCAAATAAAAGCCTATGTCAGAAGTGGGATTAGAACCCACGCCTCCATTCGGAGACCAGAAATCCCTTGCCTGAGGAAGGCACGTCGCCTTGAGTCTGGCGCCTTAGACCGCTCGGCCATCCTGACTGGCAGAGCTAAAGTGAGACGAGCTGCTCGAAGCTTGTGTTTTTTGCGGAAAAGACTGAGGAGAAACATTTTCAGCAGTCCTTTCATTTTCAGTTGAAGCATTTGCTTTCAGGTCACGGAGTGACCAGTTTACCAGGCTGACACAAAAACGGCAAAACAGTTAGGCAAACGCACTTAAGCACACCAGCTTGCGTGCATGTTTGAGGGGGCACCAGGATTTGAACCTGGGACCTCTTGATCTGCAGTCAAATGCTCTACCACTGAGCTATACCCCCTGCACAGGGAGGTGGACCAGACTGTTGCTTATTTTGTATCACACTGCGGCTGAAACGCCCTCAACACTGCTGAACTCAAGCATTTCTTTTACCTGTCTGACTGTCTTCACTCTCTGGAGTGGCAAAGGCACCGCTCTCAACTGAATGCAATTACACCTTGTGCCAGAATTTTGGGTGGTAGCAAAAATAGTCAGGTCTGTAGTAAAAGAGATTTCATTGTGTTCCGTTGAGTAAAATCAGCTAATCTTCCATGGAGGACTTGGTGTTGGAAAATAGCCAGTCAGCCTCACCGGTGTCCATTTTGACGTCTTTTCTCGCATAACCACTTCCCTGCGATGGGTCTGTCCATTGCCACTTCAAATAAAAGCCTATGTCAGAAGTGGGATTCGAACCCACGCCTCCATTCGGAGACCAGAAATCCCTTGCCTGGGGAAGGCACTTCGCCTTGAGTCTGGCGCCTTAGACCGCTCGGCCATCCTGACTGGCAGAGCTAAAGTGAGACGAGCTGCTCGAAGCTTGTGTTTTTTGCGGAGGAGACTGAGGAGACACATTTTCAGCAGTCCTTTCATTTTCAGTTGAAGCATTTGCTTTCAGGTCACGGAGTGACCAGTTTACCAGGCTGACACAAAAACGGCAAACGCATTTGCACACGCCAGCTTGCGTGCATGTTTGAGGGGGCACCAGGATTTGAACCTGGGACCTCTTGATCTGCAGTCAAATGCTCTACCACTGAGCTATACCCCCTGCACAGCGAGGTGGACCAGACTGTTGCTTATTTTGTATCACACTGCGGCTGAAACGCCCTCAACACTGCTGAACTCAAGCATTTCTTTTACCTGTCTGACTGTCTTCACTTTCTGGAGTGGCAAAGGCACCGCTCTCAACTGAATGCAATTACACCTTGTGCCAGAATTTTGGGTGGTAGCAAAAATAGTCAGGTCTGTAGTAAAAGAGATTTCATTGTGTTCCGTTGAGTAAAATCAGCTAATCTTCCATGGAGGACTTGGTGTTGGAAAATAGCCAGTCAGCCTCACCGGTGACCATTTTGACGTCTTTTCTCGCACAACCACTTCCCTGCGATGGGTCTGTCCATTGCCACTTCAAATAAAAGCCTATGTCAGAAGTGGGATTCGAACCCAAGCCTCCATTCGGAGACCAGAAATCCCTTGCCTGAGGAAGGCACTTCGCCTTGAGTCTGGCGCCTTAGACCGCTCGGCCATCCTGACTGGCAGAGCTAAAGTGAGACGAGCTGCTCGAAGCTTGTGTTTTTTGCGGAAAAGACTGAGGAGACACATTTTCAGCAGTCCTTTCATTTTCAGTTGAAGCATTTGCTTTCAGGTCACGGAGTGACCAGTTTACCAGGCTGACACAAAAACGGCAAAACAGTTAGGCAAACGCACTTAAGCACGCCAGCTTGTGTGCATGTTTGAGGGGGCACCAGGATTTGAACCTGGGACCTCTTGATCTGCAGTCAAATGCTCTACCACTGAGCTATACCCCCTGCACAGCAAGGTGGACCAGACTGTTGCTTATTTTGTATCACACTGCGGCTGAAACGCCCTCAACACTGCTGAACTCAAGCATTTCTTTTACCTGTCTGACTGTCTTCACTCTCTGGAGTGGCAAAGGCACCGCTCTCAACTGAATGCAATTTAACCTTGTGCCAGAATTTTGGGTGGTAGCAAAAATAGTCAGGTCAGTAGTAAAAGAGCAGATTTCATTGTGTTCCGTTGAGTAAAATCAGCTAATCTTCCATGGAGGACTTGGTGTTGGGGTCCAGTCAGCCTCACCGGTGTCCATTTTGACGTCTTTTCTCGCACAACCACTTCCCTGCGATGGGTCTGTCCATTGCCACTTCAAATAAAAGCCTATGTCAGAAGTGGGATTCGAACCCACGCCTCCATTCGGAGACCAGAAATCCCTTGCCTGGGGAAGGCACTTCGCCTTGAGTCTGGCGCCTTAGACCGCTCGGCCATCCTGACTGGCAGAGCTAAAGTGAGACGAGCTGCTTGAAGCTTGTGTTTTTTGCGGAGGAGACTGAGGAGACACATTTTCAGCAGTCCTTTCATTTTCAGTTGAAGCATTTGCTTTCAGGTCACGGAGTGACCAGTTTACCAGGCTGACACAAAAACGGCAAACGCATTTGCGCACGCCAGCTTGCGTGCATGTTTGAGGGGGCACCAGGATTTGATCCTGGGACCTCTTGATCTGCAGTCAAATGCTCTACCACTGAGCTATACCCCCTGCACAGGGAGGTGGACCAGACTGTTGCTTATTTTGTATCAAACTGCGGCTGAAACGCCCTCAACACTGCTGAACTCGAGCATTTCTTTTACCTGTCTGACTGTCTTCACTCTCTGGAGGCAAAGGCACCGCTCTCAACTGAATGCAATTACACCTTGTGCCAGAATTTTGGGTGGTAGCAAAAATAGTCAGGTCTGTAGTAAAAGAGATTTCATTGTGTTCCGTTGAGTAAAATCAGCTAATCTTCCATGGAGGACTTGGTGTTGGAAAATAGCCAGTCAGCCTCAACGGTGTCCATTTTGACGTCTTTTCTCGCACAACCATTTCCCTGCGATGGGTCTGTCCATTGCCACTTCAAGTAAAAGCCCATGTCAGAAGTGGGATTCGAACCCACGCCTCCATTCGGAGACCAGAAATCCCTTGCCTGAGGAAGGCCCTTCGCCTTGAGTCTGGCGCCTTAGACCGCTCGGCCATCCTGACTGGCAGAGCTAAAGTGAGACGAGCTGCTCGAAGCTTGTGTTTTTTGCGGAGGAGACTGAGGAGAGACATTTTCAGCAGTCCTTTCATTTTCAGTTGAAGCATTTGCTTTCAGGTCACGGAGTGACCAGTTTACCAGGCTGTCACAAAAACGGCGAAACAGTTAGGCAAACGCATTTGCGCACGCCAGCTTGCGTGCATGTTTGAGGGGGCACCAGGATTTGAACCTGGGACCTCTTGATCTGCAGTCAAATGCTCTACCACTGAGCTATACCCCCTGCACAGCGAGGTGGACCAGACTGTTGCTTATTTTGTATCACACTGCGGCTGAAACGCCCTCAACACTGCTGAACTCAAGCATTTCTTTTACCTGTCTGACTGTCTTCACTCTCTGGAGTGGCAAAGGCACCGCTCTCAACTGAATGCAATTTAACCTTGTGCCAGAATTTTGGGTGGTAGCAAAAATAGTCAGGTCAGTAGTAAAAGAGCAGATTTCATTGTGTTCCGTTGAGTAAAATCAGCTAATCTTCCATGGAGGACTTGGTGTTGGGGTCCAGTCAGCCTCACCGGTGTCCATTTTGACGTCTTTTCTCGCACAACCACTTCCCTGCGATGGGTCTGTCCATTGCCACTTCAAATAAAAGCCTATGTCAGAAGTGGGATTCGAACCCACGCCTCCATTCGGAGACCAGAAATCCCTTGCCTGGGGAAGGCACTTCGCCTTGAGTCTGGCGCCTTAGACCGCTCGGCCATCCTGACTGGCAGAGCTAAAGTGAGACGAGCTGCTTGAAGCTTGTGTTTTTTGCGGAGGAGACTGAGGAGACACATTTTCAGCAGTCCTTTCATTTTCAGTTGAAGCATTTGCTTTCAGGTCACGGAGTGACCAGTTTACCAGGCTGACACAAAAACGGCAAACGCATTTGCGCACGCCAGCTTGCGTGCATGTTTGAGGGGGCACCAGGATTTGATCCTGGGACCTCTTGATCTGCAGTCAAATGCTCTACCACTGAGCTATACCCCCTGCACAGGGAGGTGGACCAGACTGTTGCTTATTTTGTATCAAACTGCGGCTGAAACGCCCTCAACACTGCTGAACTCGAGCATTTCTTTTACCTGTCTGACTGTCTTCACTCTCTGGAGGCAAAGGCACCGCTCTCAACTGAATGCAATTACACCTTGTGCCAGAATTTTGGGTGGTAGCAAAAATAGTCAGGTCTGTAGTAAAAGAGATTTCATTGTGTTCCGTTGAGTAAAATCAGCTAATCTTCCATGGAGGACTTGGTGTTGGAAAATAGCCAGTCAGCCTCAACGGTGTCCATTTTGACGTCTTTTCTCGCACAACCATTTCCCTGCGATGGGTCTGTCCATTGCCACTTCAAGTAAAAGCCCATGTCAGAAGTGGGATTCGAACCCACGCCTCCATTCGGAGACCAGAAATCCCTTGCCTGAGGAAGGCCCTTCGCCTTGAGTCTGGCGCCTTAGACCGCTCGGCCATCCTGACTGGCAGAGCTAAAGTGAGACGAGCTGCTCGAAGCTTGTGTTTTTTGCGGAGGAGACTGAGGAGAGACATTTTCAGCAGTCCTTTCATTTTCAGTTGAAGCATTTGCTTTCAGGTCACGGAGTGACCAGTTTACCAGGCTGTCACAAAAACGGCGAAACAGTTAGGCAAACGCATTTGCGCACGCCAGCTTGCGTGCATGTTTGAGGGGGCACCAGGATTTGAACCTGGGACCTCTTGATCTGCAGTCAAATGCTCTACCACTGAGCTATACCCCCTGCACAGCGAGGTGGACCAGACTGTTGCTTATTTTGTATCACACTGCGGCTGAAACGCCCTCAACACTGCTGAACTCAAGCATTTCTTTTACCTGTCTGACTGTCTTCACTCTCTGGAGTGGCAAAGGCACCGCTCTCAACTGAATGCAATTAAACCTTGTGCCAAAATTTTGGGTGGTAGCAAAAATAGTCAGGTCTGTAGTAAAAGAGCAGATTTCATTGTGTTCTGTTGAGTAAAATCAGCTAATCTTCCATGGAGGACTTGGTGTTGGAAAATAGCCAGTCAGCCTCACCGGTGTCCATTTTGACGTCTTTTCTCGCACAACCACTTCCCTGCGATAGGTCTGTCCATTGCCACTTCAAATAAAAGCCTATGTCAGAAGTGGGATTCGAACCCAAGCCTCCATTCGGAGACCAGAAATCCCTTGCCTGAGGAAGGCACTTCGCCTTGAGTCTGGCGCCTTAGACCGCTCGGCCATCCTGACTGGCAGAGCTAAAGTGAGACGAGCTGCTCGAAGCTTGTGTTTTTTGCGGAAAAGACTGAGGAGACACATTTTCAGCAGTCCTTTCATTTTCAGTTGAAGCATTTGCTTTCAGGTCACGGAGTGACCAGTTTACCAGGCTGACACAAAAACGGCAAAACAGTTAGGCAAACGCACTTAAGCACGCCAGCTTGCGTGCATGTTTGAGGGGGCACCAGGATTTGAACCTGGGACCTCTTGATCTGCAGTCAAATGCTCTACCACTGAGCTATACCCCCTGCACAGCAAGGTGGACCAGACTGTTGCTTATTTTGTATCACACTGCGGCTGAAACGCCCTCAACACTGCTGAACTCAAGCATTTCTTTTACCTGTCTGACTGTCTTCACTCTCTGGAGTGGCAAAGGCACCGCTCTCAACTGAATGCAATTTAACCTTGTGCCAGAATTTTGGGTGGTAGCAAAAATAGTCAGGTCAGTAGTAAAAGAGCAGATTTCATTGTGTTCCGTTGAGTAAAATCAGCTAATCTTCCATGGAGGACTTGGTGTTGGGGTCCAGTCAGCCTCACCGGTGTCCATTTTGACGTCTTTTCTCGCACAACCACTTCCCTGCGATGGGTCTGTCCATTGCCACTTCAAATAAAAGCCTATGTCAGAAGTGGGATTCGAACCCACGCCTCCATTCGGAGACCAGAAATCCCTTGCCTGGGGAAGGCACTTCGCCTTGAGTCTGGCGCCTTAGACCGCTCGGCCATCCTGACTGGCAGAGCTAAAGTGAGACGAGCTGCTCGAAGCTTGTGTTTTTTGCGGAGGAGACTGAGGAGACACATTTTCAGCAGTCCTTTCATTTTCAGTTGAAGCATTTGCTTTCAGGTCACGGAGTGACCAGTTTACCAGGCTGTCACAAAAACGGCAAAGCAGTTAGGCAAACGCATTTGCGCAGGCCAGTTTGCGTGCATGTTTGAGGGGGCACCAGGATTTGAACCTGGGACCTCTTGATCTGCAGTCAAATGCTCTACCACTGAGCTATACCCCCTGCACAGCAAGGTGGACCAGACTGTTGCTTATTTTGTATCAAACTGCGGCTGAAACGCCCTCAACACTGCTGAACTCAAGCATTTATTTTACCTGTCTGACTGTCTTCACTCTCTGGAGGCAAAGGCACCGCTCTCAACTGAATGCAATTACACCTTGTGCCAGAATTTTGGGTGGTAGCAAAAATAGTCAGGTCTGTAGTAAAAGAGATTTCATTGTGTTCCGTTGAGTAAAATCAGCTAATCTTCCATGGAGGACTTGGTGTTGGAAAATAGCCAGTCAGCCTCAACGGTGTCCATTTTGACGTCTTTTCTCGCACAACCATTTCCCTGCGATGGGTCTGTCCATTGCCACTTCAAGTAAAAGCCTATGTCAGAAGTGGGATTCGAACCCACGCCTCCATTCGGAGACCAGAAATCCCTTGCCTGAGGAAGGCCCTTCGCCTTGAGTCTGGCGCCTTAGACCGCTCGGCCATCCTGACTGGCAGAGCTAAAGTGAGACGAGCTGCTCGAAGCTTGTGTTTTTTGCGGAAAAGACTGAGGAGACACATTTTCAGCAGTCCTTTCATTTTCAGTTGAAGCATTTGCTTTCAGGTCACGGAGTGACCAGTTTACCAGGCTGTCACAAAAACGGCGAAACAGTTAGGCAAACGCATTTGCGCACGCCAGCTTGCGTGCATGTTTGAGGGGGCACCAGGATTTGAACCTGGGACCTCTTGATCTGCAGTCAAATGCTCTACCACTGAGCTATACCCCCTGCACAGCGAGGTGGACCAGACTGTTGCTTATTTTGTATCACACTGCGGCTGAAACGCCCTCAACACTGCTGAACTCAAGCATTTCTTTTACCTGTCTGACTGTCTTCACTCTCTGGAGTGGCAAAGGCACCGCTCTCAACTGAATGCAATTAAACCGTGTGCCAAAATTTTGGGTGGTAGCAAAAATAGTCAGGTCTGTAGTAAAAGAGCAGATTTCATTGTGTTCTGTTGAGTAAAATCAGCTAATCTTCCATGGAGGACTTGGTGTTGGAAAATAGCCAGTCAGCCTCACCGGTGTCCATTTTGACGTCTTTTCTCGCACAACCACTTCCCTGCGATGGGTCTGTCCAATGCCACTTCAAATAAAAGCCTATGTCAGAAGTGGGATTCGAACCCAAGCCTCCATTTGGAGACCAGAAATCCCTTGCCTGAGGAAGGCACTTCGCCTTGAGTCTGGCGCCTTAGACCGCTCGGCCATCCTGACTGGCAGAGCTAAAGTGAGACGAGCTGCTCGAAGCTTGTGTTTTTTGCGGAAAAGACTGAGGAGACACATTTTCAGCAGTCCTTTCATTTTCAGTTGAAGCATTTGCTTTCAGGTCACGGAGTGACCAGTTTACCAGGCTGACACAAAAACGGCAAAACAGTTAGGCAAACGCACTTAAGCACGCCAGCTTGCGTGCATGTTTGAGGGGGCACCAGGATTTGAACCTGGGACCTCTTGATCTGCAGTCAAATGCTCTACCACTGAGCTATACCCCCTGCACAGTGAGGTGGACCAGACTGTTGCTTATTCTGTATCACACTGCGGCTGAAACGCCCTCAACACTGCTGAACTCAAGCATTTCTTTTACCTGTCTGACTGTCTTCACTCTCTGGAGTGGCAAAGGCACCGCTCTCAACTGAATGCAATTAAACCTTGTGCCAAAATTTTGGGTGGTAGCAAAAATAGTCAGGTCTGTAGTAAATGAGCAGATTTCATTGTGTTCCGTTGAGTAAAATCAGCTAATCTTCCATGGAGGACTTGGTGTTGGAAAATAGCCAGTCAGCCTCACCGGTGTCCATTTTGACGTCTTTTCTCGCACAACCACTTCCCTGCGATGGGTCTGTCCATTGCCACTTCAAATAAAAGCCTATGTCAGAAGTGGGATTCGAACCCACACCTCCATTCGGAGACCAGAAATCCCTTGCCTGAGGAAGGCACGTCGCCTTGAGTCTGGCGCCTTAGACCGCTCGGCCATCCTGACTGGCAGAGCTAAAGTGAGACGAGCTGCTCGAAGCTTGTGTTTTTTGCGGAAAAGACTGAGGAGACACATTTTCAGCAGTCCTTTCATTTTCAGTTGAAGCATTTGCTTTCAGGTCACGGAGTGACCAGTTTACCAGGCTGTCACAAAAACGGCGAAACAGTTAGGCAAACGCATTTGCGCACGCCAGCTTGCGTGCATGTTTGAGGGGGCACCAGGATTTGAACCTGGGACCTCTTGATCTGCAGTCAAATGCTCTACCACTGAGCTATACCCCCTGCACAGCGAGGTGGACCAGACTGTTGCTTATTTTGTATCACACTGCGGCTGAAACGCCCTCAACACTGCTGAACTCAAGCATTTCTTTTACCTGTCTGACTGTCTTCACTCTCTGGAGTGGCAAAGGCACCGCTCTCAACTGAATGCAATTAAACCTTGTGCCAAAATTTTGGGTGGTAGCAAAAATAGTCAGGTCTGTAGTAAAAGAGCAGATTTCATTGTGTTCTGTTGAGTAAAATCAGCTAATCTTCCATGGAGGACTTGGTGTTGGAAAATAGCCAGTCAGCCTCACCGGTGTCCATTTTGACGTCTTTTCTCGCACAACCACTTCCCTGCGATAGGTCTGTCCATTGCCACTTCAAATAAAAGCCTATGTCAGAAGTGGGATTCGAACCCAAGCCTCCATTCGGAGACCAGAAATCCCTTGCCTGAGGAAGGCACTTCGCCTTGAGTCTGGCGCCTTAGACCGCTCGGCCATCCTGACTGGCAGAGCTAAAGTGAGACGAGCTGCTCGAAGCTTGTGTTTTTTGCGGAAAAGACTGAGGAGACACATTTTCAGCAGTCCTTTCATTTTCAGTTGAAGCATTTGCTTTCAGGTCACGGAGTGACCAGTTTACCAGGCTGACACAAAAACGGCAAAACAGTTAGGCAAACGCACTTAAGCACGCCAGCTTGCGTGCATGTTTGAGGGGGCACCAGGATTTGAACCTGGGACCTCTTGATCTGCAGTCAAATGCTCTACCACTGAGCTATACCCCCTGCACAGCAAGGTGGACCAGACTGTTGCTTATTTTGTATCACACTGCGGCTGAAACGCCCTCAAAACTGCTGAACTCAAGCATTTCTTTTACCTGTCTGACTGTCTTCACTCTCTGGAGTGGCAAAGGCACCGCTCTCAACTGAATGCAATTTAACCTTGTGCCAGAATTTTGGGTGGTAGCAAAAATAGTCAGGTCAGTAGTAAAAGAGCAGATTTCATTGTGTTCCGTTGAGTAAAATCAGCTAATCTTCCATGGAGGACTTGGTGTTGGGGTCCAGTCAGCCTCACCGGTGTCCATTTTGACGTCTTTTCTCGCACAACCACTTCCCTGCGATGGGTCTGTCCATTGCCACTTCAAATAAAAGCCTATGTCAGAAGTGGGATTCGAACCCACGCCTCCATTCGGAGACCAGAAATCCCTTGCCTGGGGAAGGCACTTCGCCTTGAGTCTGGCGCCTTAGACCGCTCGGCCATCCTGACTGGCAGAGCTAAAGTGAGACGAGCTGCTCGAAGCTTGTGTTTTTTGCGGAGGAGACTGAGGAGACACATTTTCAGCAGTCCTTTCATTTTCAGTTGAAGCATTTGCTTTCAGGTCACGGAGTGACCAGTTTACCAGGCTGTCACAAAAACGGCAAAGCAGTTAGGCAAACGCATTTGCGCAGGCCAGTTTGCGTGCATGTTTGAGGGGGCACCAGGATTTGAACCTGGGACCTCTTGATCTGCAGTCAAATGCTCTACCACTGAGCTATACCCCCTGCACAGCAAGGTGGACCAGACTGTTGCTTATTTTGTATCAAACTGCGGCTGAAACGCCCTCAACACTGCTGAACTCAAGCATTTCTTTTACCTGTCTGACTGTCTTCACTCTCTGGAGGCAAAGGCACCGCTCTCAACTGAATGCAATTACACCTTGTGCCAGAATTTTGGGTGGTAGCAAAAATAGTCAGGTTTGTAGTAAAAGAGATTTCATTGTGTTCCGTTGAGTAAAATCAGCTAATCTTCCATGGAGGACTTGGTGTTGGAAAATAGCCAGTCAGCCTCAACGGTGTCCATTTTGACGTCTTTTCTCGCACAACCATTTCCCTGCGATGGGTCTGTCCATTGCCACTTCAAGTAAAAGCCTATGTCAGAAGTGGGATTCGAACCCACGCCTCCATTCGGAGACCAGAAATCCCTTGCCTGAGGAAGGCCCTTCGCCTTGAGTCTGGCGCCTTAGACCGCTCGGCCATCCTGACTGGCAGAGCTAAAGTGAGACGAGCTGCTCGAAGCTTGTGTTTTTTGCGGAAAAGACTGAGGAGACACATTTTCAGCAGTCCTTTCATTTTCAGTTGAAGCATTTGCTTTCAGGTCACGGAGTGACCAGTTTACCAGGCTGTCACAAAAACGGCGAAACAGTTAGGCAAACGCATTTGCGCACGCCAGCTTGCGTGCATGTTTGAGGGGGCACCAGGATTTGAACCTGGGACCTCTTGATCTGCAGTCAAATGCTCTACCACTGAGCTATACCCCCTGCACAGCGAGGTGGACCAGACTGTTGCTTATTTTGTATCACACTGCGGCTGAAACGCCCTCAACACTGCTGAACTCAAGCATTTCTTTTACCTGTCTTACTGTCTTCACTCTCTGGAGTGGCAAAGGCACCGCTCTCAACTGAATGCAATTTAACCTTGTGCCAGAATTTTGGGTGGTAGCAAAAATAGTCAGGTCAGTAGTAAAAGAGCAGATTTCATTGTGTTCCGTTGAGTAAAATCAGCTAATCTTCCATGGAGGACTTGGTGTTGGGGTCCAGTCAGCCTCACCGGTGTCCATTTTGACGTCTTTTCTCGCACAACCACTTCCCTGCGATGGGTCTGTCCATTGCCACTTCAAATAAAAGCCTATGTCAGAAGTGGGATTCGAACCCACGCCTCCATTCGGAGACCAGAAATCTCTTGCCTGGGGAAGGCACTTCGCCTTGAGTCTGGCGCCTTAGACCGCTCGGCCATCCTGACTGGCAGAGCTAAAGTGAGACGAGCTGCTCGAAGCTTGTGTTTTTTGCGGAGGAGACTGAGGAGACACATTTTCAGCAGTCCTTTCATTTTCAGTTGAAGCATTTGCTTTCAGGTCACGGAGTGACCAGTTTACCAGGCTGTCACAAAAACGGCAAAGCAGTTAGGCAAACGCATTTGCGCAGGCCAGTTTGCGTGCATGTTTGAGGGGGCACCAGGATTTGAACCTGGGACCTCTTGATCTGCAGTCAAATGCTCTACCACTGAGCTATACCCCCTGCACAGCAAGGTGGACCAGACTGTTGCTTATTTTGTATCAAACTGCGGCTGAAACGCCCTCAACACTGCTGAACTCAAGCATTTCTTTTACCTGTCTGACTGTCTTCACTCTCTGGAGGCAAAGGCACCGCTCTCAACTGAATGCAATTACACCTTGTGCCAGAATTTTGGGTGGTAGCAAAAATAGTCAGGTCTGTAGTAAAAGAGATTTCATTGTGTTCCGTTGAGTAAAATCAGCTAATCTTCCATGGAGGACTTGGTGTTGGAAAATAGCCAGTCAGCCTCAACGGTGTCCATTTTGACGTCTTTTCTCGCACAACCATTTCCCTGCGATGGGTCTGTCCATTGCCACTTCAAGTAAAAGCCTATGTCAGAAGTGGGATTCGAACCCACGCCTCCATTCGGAGACCAGAAATCCCTTGCCTGAGGAAGGCCCTTCGCCTTGAGTCTGGCGCCTTAGACCGCTCGGCCATCCTGACTGGCAGAGCTAAAGTGAGACGAGCTGCTCGAAGCTTGTGTTTTTTGCGGAAAAGACTGAGGAGACACATTTTCAGCAGTCCTTTCATTTTCAGTTGAAGCATTTGCTTTCAGGTCACGGAGTGACCAGTTTACCAGGCTGTCACAAAAACGGCGAAACAGTTAGGCAAACGCATTTGCGCACGCCAGCTTGCGTGCATGTTTGAGGGGGCACCAGGATTTGAACCTGGGACCTCTTGATCTGCAGTCAAATGCTCTACCACTGAGCTATACCCCCTGCACAGCAAGGTGGACCAGACTGTTGCTTATTTTGTATCACACTGCGGCTGAAACGCCCTCAACACTGCTGAACTCAAGCATTTCTTTTACCTGTCTGACTGTCTTCACTCTCTGGAGTGGCAAAGGCAACGCTCATAACTGAATGCAATTACACCTTGTGCCAGAATTTTGGGTGGTAGCAAAAATAGTCAGGTCTGTAGTAAAAGAACAGATTTCATTGTGTTCCGTTGAGTAAAATCAGCTAATCTTCCATGGAGGACTTGGTGTTGGAAAATAGCCAGTCAGCCTCACCGGTGTCCATTTTGACGTCTTTTCTCGCATAACCACTTCCCTGCGATGGGTCTGTCCATTGCCACTTCAAATAAAAGCCTATGTCAGAAGTGGGATTCGAACCCACGCCTCCATTCGGAGACCAGAAATCCCTTGCCTGAGGAAGGCACTTCGCCTTGAGTCTGGCGCCTTAGACCGCTCGGCCATCCTGACTGGCAGAGCTAAAGTGAGACGAGCTGCTCGAAGCTTGTGTTTTTTGCGGAGGAGACTGAGGAGAAACATTTTCAGCAGTCCTTTCATTTTCAGTTGAAGCATTTGCTTTCAGGTCACGGAGTGACCAGTTTACCAGGCTGTCACAAAAACGGCGAAACAGTTAGGCAAACGCATTTGCGCACGCCAGCTTGCGTGCATGTTTGAGGGGGCACCAGGATTTGAACCTGGGACCTCTTGATCTGCAGTCAAATGCTCTACCACTGAGCTATACCCCCTGCACAGCGAGGTGGACCAGACTGTTGCTTATTTTGTATCACACTGCGGCTGAAACGCCCTCAACACTGCTGAACTCAAGCATTTCTTTTACCTGTCTGACTGTCTTCACTCTCTGGAGTGGCAAAGGCACCGCTCTCAACTGAATGCAATTAAACCTTGTGCCAAAATTTTGGGTGGTAGCAAAAATAGTCAGGTCTGTAGTAAAAGAGCAGATTTCATTGTGTTCTGTTGAGTAAAATCAGCTAATCTTCCATGGAGGACTTGGTGTTGGAAAATAGCCAGTCAGCCTCACCGGTGTCCATTTTGACGTCTTTTCTCGCACAACCACTTCCCTGCGATGGGTCTGTCCATTGCCACTTCAAATAAAAGCCTATGTCAGAAGTGGGATTCGAACCCAAGCCTCCATTCGGAGACCAGAAATCCCTTGCCTGAGGAAGGCACTTCGCCTTGAGTCTGGCGCCTTAGACCGCTCGGCCATCCTGACTGGCAGAGCTAAAGTGAGACGAGCTGCTCGAAGCTTGTGTTTTTTGCGGAAAAGACTGAGGAGACACATTTTCAGCAGTCCTTTCATTTTCAGTTGAAGCATTTGCTTTCAGGTCACGGAGTGACCAGTTTACCAGGCTGACACAAAAACGGCAAAACAGTTAGGCAAACGCACTTAAGCACGCCAGCTTGCGTGCATGTTTGAGGGGGCACCAGGATTTGAACCTAGGACCTCTTGATCTGCAGTCAAATGCTCTACCACTGAGCTATACCCCCTGCACAGCAAGGTGGACCAGACTGTTGCTTATTTTGTATCACACTGCGGCTGAAACGCCCTCAACACTGCTGAACTCAAGCATTTCTTTTACCTGTCTGACTGTCTTCACTCTCTGGAGTGGCAAAGGCACCGCTCTCAACTGAATGCAATTTAACCTTGTGCCAGAATTTTGGGTGGTAGCAAAAATAGTCAGGTCAGTAGTAAAAGAGCAGATTTCATTGTGTTCCGTTGAGTAAAATCAGCTAATCTTCCATGGAGGACTTGGTGTTGGGGTCCAGTCAGCCTCACCGGTGTCCATTTTGACGTCTTTTCTCGCACAACCACTTCCCTGCGATGGGTCTGTCCATTGCCACTTCAAATAAAAGCCTATGTCAGAAGTGGGATTCGAACCCACGCCTCCATTCGGAGACCAGAAATCCCTTGCCTGGGGAAGGCACTTCGCCTTGAGTCTGGCGCCTTAGACCGCTCGGCCATCCTGACTGGCAGAGCTAAAGTGAGACGAGCTGCTCGAAGCTTGTGTTTTTTGCGGAGGAGACTGAGGAGACACATTTTCAGCAGTCCTTTCATTTTCAGTTGAATCATTTGCTTTCAGGTCACGGAGTGACCAGTTTACCAGGCTGTCACAAAAACGGCAAAGCAGTTAGGCAAACGCATTTGCGCAGGCCAGTTTGCGTGCATGTTTGAGGGGGCACCAGGATTTGAACCTGGGACCTCTTGATCTGCAGTCAAATGCTCTACCACTGAGCTATACCCCCTGCACAGCAAGGTGGACCAGACTGTTGCTTATTTTGTATCAAACTGCGGCTGAAACGCCCTCAACACTGCTGAACTCAAGCATTTCTTTTACCTGTCTGACTGTCTTCACTCTCTGGAGGCAAAGGCACCGCTCTCAACTGAATGCAATTACACCTTGTGCCAGAATTTTGGGTGGTAGCAAAAATAGTCAGGTCTGTAGTAAAAGAGATTTCATTGTGTTCCGTTGAGTAAAATCAGCTAATCTTCCATGGAGGACTTGGTGTTGGAAAATAGCCAGTCAGCCTCAACGGTGTCCATTTTGACGTCTTTTCTCGCACAACCATTTCCCTGCGATGGGTCTGTCCATTGCCACTTCAAGTAAAAGCCTATGTCAGAAGTGGGATTCGAACCCACGCCTCCATTCGGAGACCAGAAATCCCTTGCCTGAGGAAGGCCCTTCGCCTTGAGTCTGGCGCCTTAGACCGCTCGGCCATCCTGACTGGCAGAGCTAAAGTGAGACGAGCTGCTCGAAGCTTGTGTTTTTTGCGGAGGAGACTGAGTAGAGACATTTTCAGCAGTCCTTTCATTTTCAGTTGAAGCATTTGCTTTCAGGTCACGGAGTGACCAGTTTACCAGGCTGACACAAAAACGGCAAACGCATTTGCGCACGCCAGCTTGCGTGCATGTTTGAGGGGGCACCAGGATTCGAACCTGGGACCTCTTGATCTGCAGTCAAATGCTCTACCACTGAGCTATACCCCCTGCACAGCAAGGTGGACCAGACTGTTGCTTATTTTGTATCACACTGCGGCTGAAACGCCCTCAACACTGCTGAACTCAAGCATTTCTTTTACCTGTCTGACAGTCTTCACTCTCTGGAGTGGCAAAGGCACCGCTCTCAACTGAATGCAATTTAACCTTGTGCCAGAATTTTGGGTGGTAGCAAAAATAGTCAGGTCAGTAGTAAAAGAGCAGATTTCATTGTGTTCCGTTGAGTAAAATCAGCTAATCTTCCATGGAGGACTTGGTGTTGGGGTCCAGTCAGCCTCACCGGTGTCCATTTTGACGTCTTTTCTCGCACAACCACTTCCCTGCGATGGGTCTGTCCATTGCCACTTCAAATAAAAGCCTATGTCAGAAGTGGGATTCGAACCCACGCCTCCATTCGGAGACCAGAAATCCCTTGCCTGGGGAAGGCACTTCGCCTTGAGTCTGGCGCCTTAGACCGCTCGGCCATCCTGACTGGCAGAGCTAAAGTGAGACGAGCTGCTTGAAGCTTGTGTTTTTTGCGGAGGAGACTGAGGAGACACATTTTCAGCAGTCCTTTCATTTTCAGTTGAAGCATTTGCTTTCAGGTCACGGAGTGACCAGTTTACCAGGCTGACACAAAAACGGCAAACGCATTTGCGCACGCCAGCTTGCGTGCATGTTTGAGGGGGCACCAGGATTTGAACCTGGGACCTCTTGATCTGCAGTCAAATGCTCTACCACTGAGCTATACCCCCTGCACAGGGAGGTGGACCAGACTGTTGCTTATTTTGTATCACACTGCGGCTGAAACGCCCTCAACACTGCTGAACTCAAGCATTTCTTTTACCTGTCTGACTGTCTTCACTCTCTGGAGTGGCAAAGGCACCGCTCTCAACTGAATGCAATTACACCTTGTGCCAGAATTTTGGGTGGTAGCAAAAATAGTCAGGTCTGTAGTAAAAGAGATTTCATTGTGTTCCGTTGAGTAAAATCAGCTAATCTTCCATGGAGGACTTGGTGTTGGAAAATAGCCAGTCAGCCTCACCGGTGTCCATTTTGACGTCTTTTCTCGCACAACCACTTCCCTGCGATGGGTCTGTCCATTGCCACTTCAAATAAAAGCCTATGTCAGAAGTGGGATTCGAACCCACGCCTCCATTCGGAGACCAGAAATCCCTTGCCTGGGGAAGGCACTTCGCCTTGAGTCTGGCGCCTTAGACCGCTCGGCCATCCTGACTGGCAGAGCTAAAGTGAGACGAGCTGCTCGAAGCTTGTGTTTTTTGCGGAGGAGACTGAGGAGACACATTTTCAGCAGTCCTTTCATTTTCAGTTGAAGCATTTGCTTTCAGGTCACGGAGTGACCAGTTTACCAGGCTGACACAAAAACGGCAAACGCATTTGCACACGCCAGCTTGCGTGCATGTTTGAGGGGGCACCAGGATTTGAACCTGGGACCTCTTGATCTGCAGTCAAATGCTCTACCACTGAGCTATACCCCCTGCACAGCAAGGTGGACCAGACTGTTGCTTATTTTGTATCAAACTGCGGCTGAAACGCCCTCAACACTGCTGAACTCAAGCATTTCTTTTACCTGTCTGACTGTCTTCACTCTCTGGAGGCAAAGGCACCGCTCTCAACTGAATGCAATTACACCTTGTGCCAGAATTTTGGGTGGTAGCAAAAATAGTCAGGTCTGTAGTAAAAGAGATTTCATTGTGTTCCGTTGAGTAAAATCAGCTAATCTTCCATGGAGGACTTGGTGTTGGAAAATAGCCAGTCAGCCTCAACGGTGTCCATTTTGACGTCTTTTCTCGCACAACCATTTCCCTGCGATGGGTCTGTCCATTGCCACTTCAAGTAAAAGCCTATGTCAGAAGTGGGATTCGAACCCACGCCTCCATTCGGAGACCAGAAATCCCTTGCCTGAGGAAGGCCCTTCGCCTTGAGTCTGGCGCCTTAGACCGCTCGGCCATCCTGACTGGCAGAGCTAAAGTGAGACGAGCTGCTCGAAGCTTGTGTTTTTTGCGGAGGAGACTGAGGAGAGACATTTTCAGCAGTCCTTTCATTTTCAGTTGAAGCATTTGCTTTCAGGTCACGGAGTGACCAGTTTACCAGGCTGACACAAAAACGGCAAACGCATTTGCGCACGCCAGCTTGAGTGCATGTTTGAGGGGGCACCAGGATTTGAACCTGGGACCTCTTGATCTGCAGTCAAATGCTCTACCACTGAGCTATACCCCCTGCACAGCAAGGTGGACCAGACTGTTGCTTATTTTGTATCACACTGCGGCTGAAACGCCCTCAACACTGCTGAACTCAAGCATTTCTTTTACCTGTCTGACTGTCTTCACTCTCTGGAGTGGCAAAGGCAACGCTCTCAACTGAATGCAATTACACCTTGTGCCAGAATTTTGGGTGGTAGCAAAAATAGTCAGGTCTGTAGTAAAAGAGCAGATTTCATTGTGTTCCGTTGAGTAAAATCAGCTAATCTTCCATGGAGGACTTGGTGTTGGAAAATAGCCAGTCAGCCTCACCGGTGTCCATTTTGACGTCTTTTCTCGCATAACCACTTCCCTGCGATGGGTCTGTCCATTGCCACTTCAAATAAAAGCCTATGTCAGAAGTGGGATTCGAACCCACGCCTCCATTCGGAGACCAGAAATCCCTTGCCTGAGGAAAGCACGTCGCCTTGAGTCTGGCGCCTTAGACCGCTCGGCCATCCTGACTGGGAGAGCTAAAGTGAGACGAGCTGCTCGAAGCTTGTGTTTTTTGCGGAGGAGACTGAGGAGACACATTTTCAGCAGTCCTTTCATTTTCAGTTGAAGCATTTGCTTTCAGGTCACGGAGCGACCAGTTTACCAGGCTGTCACAAAATCGGCAAAACAGTTAGGCAAACGCATCTGCGCAGGCCAGTTTGCGTGCATGTTTGAGGGGGCACCAGGATTTGAACCTGGGACCTCTTGATCTGCAGTCAAATGCTCTACCACTGAGCTATACCCCCTGCACAGCGAGGTGGACCAGACTGTTGCTTATTTTGTATCACACTGCGGCTGAAACGCCCTCAACACTGCTGAACTCAAGCATTTCTTTTACCTGTCTGACTGTCTTCACTCTCTGGAGTGGCAAAGGCAACGCTCTCAACTGAATGCAATTACACCTTGTGCCAGAATTTTGGGTGGTAGCAAAAATAGTCAGGTCTGTAGTAAAAGAGCAGATTTCATTGTGTTCCGTTGAGTAAAATCAGCTAATCTTCCATGGAGGACTTGGTGTTGGAAAATAGCCAGTCAGCCTCACCGGTGTCCATTTTGACGTCTTTTCTCGCATAACCACTTCCCTGCGATGGGTCTGTCCATTGCCACTTCAAATAAAAGCCTATGTCAGAAATGGGATTCGAACCCAAGCCTCCATTCGGAGACCAGAAATCCCTTGCCTGAGGAAGGCACTTCGCCTTGAGTCTGGCGCCTTAGACCGCTCGGCCATCCTGACTGGCAGAGCTAAAGTGAGACGAGCTGCTCGAAGCTTGTGTTTTTTGCGGAAAAGACTGAGGAGACACATTTTCAGCAGTCCTTTCATTTTCAGTTGAAGCATTTGCTTTCAGGTCACGGAGTGACCAGTTTACCAGGCTGACACAAAAACGGCAAAACAGTTAGGCAAACGCACTTAAGCACGCCAGCTTGCGTGCATGTTTGAGGGGGCACCAGGATTTGAACCTGGGACCTCTTGATCTGCAGTCAAATGCTCTACCACTGAGCTATACCCCCTGCACAGGAAGGTGGACCAGACTGTTGCTTATTTTGTATCACACTGCGGCTGAAACGCCCTCAACACTGCTGAACTCATGCATTTCTTTTACCTGTCTGACTGTCTTCACTCTCTGGAGTGGCAAAGGCACCGCTCTCAACTGAATGCAATTTAACCTTGTGCCAGAATTTTGGGTGGTAGCAAAAATAGTCAGGTCAGTAGTAAAAGAGCAGATTTCATTGTGTTCCGTTGAGTAAAATCAGCTAATCTTCCATGGAGGACTTGGTGTTGGGGTCCAGTCAGCCTCACCGGTGTCCATTTTGACGTCTTTTCTCGCACAACCACTTCCCTGCGATGGGTCTGTCCATTGCCACTTCAAATAAAAGCCTATGTCAGAAGTGGGATTCGAACCCACGCCTCCATTCGGAGACCAGAAATCCCTTGCCTGGGGAAGGCACTTCGCCTTGAGTCTGGCGCCTTAGACCGCTCGGCCATCCTGACTGGCAGAGCTAAAGTGAGACGAGCTGCTTGAAGCTTGTGTTTTTTGCGGAGGAGACTGAGGAGACACATTTTCAGCAGTCCTTTCATTTTCAGTTGAAGCATTTGCTTTCAGGTCACGGAGTGACCAGTTTACCAGGCTGACACAAAAACGGCAAAACAGTTAGGCAAACGCACTTAAGCACGCCAGCTTGCGTGCATGTTTGAGGGGGCACCAGGATTTGAACCTGGGACCTCTTGATCTGCAGTCAAATGCTCTACCACTGAGCTATACCCCCTGCACAGAAAGGTGGACCAGACTGTTGCTTATTTTGTATCACACTGCGGCTGAAACGCCCTCAACACTGCTGAACTCAAGCATTTCTTTTACCTGTCTGACTGTCTTCACTCTCTGGAGTGGCAAAGGCAACGCTCTAAACTGAATGCAATTACACCTTGTGCCAGAATTTTGGGTGGTAGCAAAAATAGTCAGGTCTGTAGTAAAAGAGATTGCATTGTGTTCCGTTGAGTAAAATCAGCTAATCTTCCATGGAGGACTTGGTGTTGGAAAATAGCCAGTCAGCCTCACCGGTGTCCATTTTGACGTCTTTTCTCGCACAACCACTTCCCTGCGATGGGTCTGTCCATTGCCACTTCAAATAAAAGCCTATGTCAGAAGTGGGATTCGAACCCACGCCTCCATTCGGAGACCAGAAATCCCTTGCCTGGGAAGGCACTTCGCCTTGAGTCTGGCGCCTTAGACCGCTCGGCCATCCTGACTGGCAGAGCTAAAGTGAGACGAGCTGCTCGAAGCTTGTGTTTTTTACGGAGGAGACTGAGGAGACACATTTTCAGCAGTCCTTTCATTTTCAGTTGAAGCATTTGCTTTCAGGTCACGGAGTGACCAGTTTACCAGGCTGACACAAAAACGGCAAACGCATTTGCACACGCCAGCTTGCGTGCATGTTTGAGGGGGCACCAGGATTTGAACCTGGGACCTCTTGATCTGCAGTCAAATGCTCTACCACTGAGCTATACCCCCTGCACAGCGAGGTGGACCAGACTGTTGCTTATTTTGTATCACACTGCGGCTGAAACGCCCTCAACACTGCTGAACTCAAGCATTTCTTTTACCTGTCTGACTGTCTTCACTTTCTGGAGTGGCAAAGGCACCGCTCTCAACTGAATGCAATTACACCTTGTGCCAGAATTTTGGGTGGTAGCAAAAATAGTCAGGTCTGTAGTAAAAGAGATTTCATTGTGTTCCGTTGAGTAAAATCAGCTAATCTTCCATGGAGGACTTGGTGTTGGAAAATAGCCAGTCAGTCTCACCGGTGACCATTTTGACGTCTTTTCTCGCACAACCACTTCCCTGCGATGGGTCTGTCCATTGCCACTTCAAATAAAAGCCTATGTCAGAAGTGGGATTCGAACCCACGCCTCCATTAGGAGACTAGAAATCCCTTGTCTGAGGAAGGCACTTCGCCTTGAGTCTGGCGCCTTAGACCGCTCGGCCATCCTGACTGGCAGAGCTAAAGTGAGACGAGCTGCTCGAAGCTTGTGTTTTTTGCGGAGGAGACTGAGGAGACACATTTTCAGCAGTCCTTTCATTTTCAGTTGAAGCATTTGCTTTCAGGTCACGGAGTGACCAGTTTACCAGGCTGACACAAAAACGGCAAAACAGTTAGGCAAACGCACTTAAGCACGCCAGCTTGCGTGCATGTTTGAGGGGGCACCAGGATTTGAACCTGGGACCTCTTGATCTGCAGTCAAATGCTCTACCACTGAGCTATACCCCCTGCACAGGGAGGTGGACCAGACTGTTGCTTATTTTGTATCACACTGCGGCTGAAACGCCCTCAACACTGCTGAACTCAAGCATTTCTTTTACCTGTCTGACTGTCTTCACTCTCTGGAGTGGCAAAGGCACCGCTCTCAACTGAATGCAATTAAACCTTGTGCCAAAATTTTGGGTGGTAGCAAAAATAGTCAGGTCTGTAGTAAAAGAGCAGATTTCATTGTGTTCTGTTGAGTAAAATCAGCTAATCTTCCATGGAGGACTTGGTGTTGGAAAATAGCCAGTCAGCCTCACCGGTGTCCATTTTGACGTCTTTTCTCGCACAACCACTTCCCTGCGATGGGTCTCTCCATTGCCACTTCAAATAAAAGCCTATGTCAGAAGTGGGATTCGAACCCAAGCCTCCATTCGGAGACCAGAAATCCCTTGCCTGAGGAAGGCACTTCGCCTTGAGTCTGGCGCCTTAGACCGCTCGGCCATCCTGACTGGCAGAGCTAAAGTGAGACGAGCTGCTCGAAGCTTGTGTTTTTTGCGGAAAAGACTGAGGAGACACATTTTCAGCAGTCCTTTCATTTTCAGTTGAAGCATTTGCTTTCAGGTCACGGAGTGACCAGTTTACCAGGCTGACACAAAAACGGCAAAACAGTTAGGCAAACGCACTTAAGCACGCCAGCTTGCGTGCATGTTTGAGGGGGCACCAGGATTTGAACCTGGGACCTCTTGATCTGCAGTCAAATGCTCTACCACTGAGCTATACCCCCTGCACAGCAAGGTGGACCAGACTGTTGCTTATTTTGTATCACACTGCGGCTGAAACGCCCTCAACACTGCTGAACTCAAGCATTTCTTTTACCTGTCTGACTGTCTTCACTCTCTGGAGTGGCAAAGGCACCGCTCTCAACTGAATGCAATTTAACCTTGTGCCAGAATTTTGGGTGGTAGCAAAAATAGTCAGGTCAGTAGTAAAAGAGCAGATTTCATTGTGTTCCGTTGAGTAAAATCAGCTAATCTTCCATGGAGGACTTGGTGTTGGGGTCCAGTCAGCCTCACCGGTGTCCATTTTGACGTCTTTTCTCGCACAACCACTTCCCTGCGATGGGTCTGTCCATTGCCACTTCAAATAAAAGCCTATGTCAGAAGTGGGATTCGAACCCACGCCTCCATTCGGAGACCAGAAATCCCTTGCCTGGGGAAGGCACTTCGCCTTGAGTCTGGCGCCTTAGACCGCTCGGCCATCCTGACTGGCAGAGCTAAAGTGAGACGAGCTGCTTGAAGCTTGTGTTTTTTGCGGAGGAGACTGAGGAGACACATTTTCAGCAGTCCTTTCATTTTCAGTTGAAGCATTTGCTTTCAGGTCACGGAGTGACCAGTTTACCAGGCTGACACAAAAACGGCAAAACAGTTAGGCAAACGCACTTAAGCACGCCAGCTTGCGTGCATGTTTGAGGGGGCACCAGGATTTGAACCTGGGACCTCTTGATCTGCAGTCAAATGCTCTACCACTGAGCTATACCCCCTGCACAGGGAGGTGGACCAGACTGTTGCTTATTTTGTATCACACTGCGGCTGAAACGCCCTCAACACTGCTGAACTCAAGCATTTCTTTTACCTGTCTGACTGTCTTCACTCTCTGGAGTGGCAAAGGCACCGCTCTCAACTGAATGCAATTAAACCTTGTGCCAAAATTTTGGGTGGTAGCAAAAATAGTCAGGTCTGTAGTAAAAGAGCAGATTTCATTGTGTTCTGTTGAGTAAAATCAGCTAATCTTCCATGGAGGACTTGGTGTTGGAAAATAGCCAGTCAGCCTCACCGGTGTCCATTTTGACGTCTTTTCTCGCACAACCACTTCCCTGCGATGGGTCTCTCCATTGCCACTTCAAATAAAAGCCTATGTCAGAAGTGGGATTCGAACCCAAGCCTCCATTCGGAGACCAGAAATCCCTTGCCTGAGGAAGGCACTTCGCCTTGAGTCTGGCGCCTTAGACCGCTCGGCCATCCTGACTGGCAGAGCTAAAGTGAGACGAGCTGCTCGAAGCTTGTGTTTTTTGCGGAAAAGACTGAGGAGACACATTTTCAGCAGTCCTTTCATTTTCAGTTGAAGCATTTGCTTTCAGGTCACGGAGTGACCAGTTTACCAGGCTGACACAAAAACGGCAAAACAGTTAGGCAAACGCACTTAAGCACGCCAGCTTGCGTGCATGTTTGAGGGGGCACCAGGATTTGAACCTGGGACCTCTTGATCTGCAGTCAAATGCTCTACCACTGAGCTATACCCCCTGCACAGCAAGGTGGACCAGACTGTTGCTTATTTTGTATCACACTGCGGCTGAAACGCCCTCAACACTGCTGAACTCAAGCATTTCTTTTACCTGTCTGACTGTCTTCACTCTCTGGAGTGGCAAAGGCACCGCTCTCAACTGAATGCAATTTAACCTTGTGCCAGAATTTTGGGTGGTAGCAAAAATAGTCAGGTCAGTAGTAAAAGAGCAGATTTCATTGTGTTCCGTTGAGTAAAATCAGCTAATCTTCCATGGAGGACTTGGTGTTGGGGTCCAGTCAGCCTCACCGGTGTCCATTTTGACGTCTTTTCTCGCACAACCACTTCCCTGCGATGGGTCTGTCCATTGCCACTTCAAATAAAAGCCTATGTCAGAAGTGGGATTCGAACCCACGCCTCCATTCGGAGACCAGAAATCCCTTGCCTGGGGAAGGCACTTCGCCTTGAGTCTGGCGCCTTAGACCGCTCGGCCATCCTGACTGGCAGAGCTAAAGTGAGACGAGCTGCTTGAAGCTTGTGTTTTTTGCGGAGGAGACTGAGGAGACACATTTTCAGCAGTCCTTTCATTTTCAGTTGAAGCATTTGCTTTCAGGTCACGGAGTGACCAGTTTACCAGGCTGACACAAAAACGGCAAAACAGTTAGGCAAACGCACTTAAGCACGCCAGCTTGCGTGCATGTTTGAGGGGGCACCAGGATTTGAACCTGGGACCTCTTGATCTGCAGTCAAATGCTCTACCACTGAGCTATACCCCCTGCACAGAAAGGTGGACCAGACTGTTGCTTATTTTGTATCACACTGCGGCTGAAACGCCCTCAACACTGCTGAACTCAAGCATTTCTTTTACCTGTCTGACTGTCTTCACTCTCTGGAGTGGCAAAGGCAACGCTCTCAACTGAATGCAATTACACCTTGTGCCAGAATTTTGGGTGGTAGCAAAAATAGTCAGGTCTGTAGTAAAAGAGATTTCATTGTGTTCCGTTGAGTAAAATCAGCTAATCTTCCATGGAGGACTTGGTGTTGGAAAATAGCCAGTCAGTCTCACCGGTGACCATTTTGACGTCTTTTCTCGCACAACCACTTCCCTGCGATGGGTCTGTCCATTGCCACTTCAAATAAAAGCCTATGTCAGAAGTGGGATTCGAACCCACGCCTCCATTAGGAGACTAGAAATCCCTTGTCTGAGGAAGGCACTTCGCCTTGAGTCTGGCGCCTTAGACCGCTCGGCCATCCTGACTGGCAGAGCTAAAGTGAGACGAGCTGCTCGAAGCTTGTGTTTTTTGCGGAGGAGACTGAGGAGACACATTTTCAGCAGTCCTTTCATTTTCAGTTGAAGCATTTGCTTTCAGGTCACGGAGTGACCAGTTTACCAGGCTGACACAAAAACGGCAAACGCATTTGCGCACGCCAGCTTGCGTGCATGTTTGAGGGGGCACCAGGATTTGAACCTGGGACCTCTTGATCTGCAGTCAAATGCTCTACCACTGAGCTATACCCCCTGTACAGAAAGGTGGACCAGACTGTTGCTTATTTTGTATCACACTGCGGCTGAAACGCCCTCAACACTGCTGAACTCAAGCATTTCTTTTACCTGTCTGACTGTCTTCACTCTCTGGAGTGGCAAAGGCAACGCTCTCAACTGAATGCAATTACACCTTGTGCCAGAATTTTGGGTGGTAGCAAAAATAGTCAGGTCTGTAGTAAAAGAGCAGATTTCATTTTGTTCCTTTGAGTAAAATCAGCTAATCTTCCATGGAGGACTTGGTGTTGGGGTCCAGTCAGCCTCACCGGTGTCCATTTTGACGTCTTTTCTCGCACAACCACTTCCCTGCGATGGGTCTGTCCATTGCCACTTCAAATAAAAGCCTATGTCAGAAGTGGGATTCGAACCCACGCCTCCATTCGGAGACCAGAAATCCCTTGCCTGAGGAAGGCACGTCGCCTTGAGTCTGGCGCCTTAGACCGCTCGGCCATCCTGACTGGCAGAGCTAAAGTGAGACGAGCTGCTCGAAGCTTGTGTTTTTTGCGGAAAAGACTGAGGAGAAACATTTTCAGCAGTCCTTTCATTTTCAGTTGAAGCATTTGCTTTCAGGTCACGGAGTGACCAGTTTACCAGGCTGACACAAAAACGGCAAAACAGTTAGGCAAACGCACTTAAGCACGCCAGCTTGCGTGCATGTTTGAGGGGGCACCAGGATTTGAACCTGGGACCTCTTGATCTGCAGTCAAATGCTCTACCACTGAGCTATACCCCCTGCACAGGGAGGTGGACCAGACTGTTGCTTATTTTGTATCACACTGCGGCTGAAACGCCCTCAACACTGCTGAACTCAAGCATTTCTTTTACCTGTCTGACTGTCTTCACTCTCTGGAGTGGCAAAGGCACCGCTCTCAACTGAATGCAATTTAACCTTGTGCCAGAATTTTGGGTGGTAGCAAAAATAGTCAGGTCAGTAGTAAAAGAGCAGATTTCATTGTGTTCCGTTGAGTAAAATCAGCTAATCTTCCATGGAGGACTTGGTGTTGGGGTCCAGTCAGCCTCACCGGTGTCCATTTTGACGTCTTTTCTCGCACAACCACTTCCCTGCGATGGGTCTGTCCATTGCCACTTCAAATAAAAGCCTATGTCAGAAGTGGGATTCGAACCCACGCCTCCATTCGGAGACCAGAAATCCCTTGCCTGGGGAAGGCACTTCGCCTTGAGTCTGGCGCCTTAGACCGCTCGGCCATCCTGACTGGCAGAGCTAAAGTGAGACGAGCTGCTTGAAGCTTGTGTTTTTTGCGGAGGAGACTGAGGAGACACATTTTCAGCAGTCCTTTCATTTTCAGTTGAAGCATTTGCTTTCAGGTCACGGAGTGACCAGTTTACCAGGCTGACACAAAAACGGCAAAACAGTTAGGCAAACGCACTTAAGCACGCCAGCTTGCGTGCATGTTTGAGGGGGCACCAGGATTTGAACCTGGGACCTCTTGATCTGCAGTCAAATGCTCTACCACTGAGCTATACCCCCTGCACAGAAAGGTGGACCAGACTGTTGCTTATTTTGTATCACACTGCGGCTGAAACGCCCTCAACACTGCTGAACTCAAGCATTTCTTTTACCTGTCTGACTGTCTTCACTCTCTGGAGTGGCAAAGGCAACGCTCTCAACTGAATGCAATTACACCTTGTGCCAGAATTTTGGGTGGTAGCAAAAATAGTCAGGTCTGTAGTAAAAGAGCAGATTTCATTTTGTTCCTTTGAGTAAAATCAGCTAATCTTCCATGGAGGACTTGGTGTTGGGGTCCAGTCAGCCTCACCGGTGTCCATTTTGACGTCTTTTCTCGCACAACCACTTCCCTGCGATGGGTCTGTCCATTGCCACTTCAAATAAAAGCCTATGTCAGAAGTGGGATTCGAACCCACGCCTCCATTCGGAGACCAGAAATCCCTTGCCTGAGGAAGGCACGTCGCCTTGAGTCTGGCGCCTTAGACCGCTCGGCCATCCTGACTGGCAGAGCTAAAGTGAGACGAGCTGCTCGAAGCTTGTGTTTTTTGCGGAAAAGACTGAGGAGAAACATTTTCAGCAGTCCTTTCATTTTCAGTTGAAGCATTTGCTTTCAGGTCACGGAGTGACCAGTTTACCAGGCTGACACAAAAACGGCAAAACAGTTAGGCAAACGCACTTAAGCACGCCAGCTTGCGTGCATGTTTGAGGGGGCACCAGGATTTGAACCTGGGACCTCTTGATCTGCAGTCAAATGCTCTACCACTGAGCTATACCCCCTGCACAGGGAGGTGGACCAGACTGTTGCTTATTTTGTATCACACTGCGGCTGAAACGCCCTCAACACTGCTGAACTCAAGCATTTCTTTTACCTGTCTGACTGTCTTCACTCTCTGGAGTGGCAAAGGCACCGCTCTCAACTGAATGCAATTTAACCTTGTGCCAGAATTTTGGGTGGTAGCAAAAATAGTCAGGTCAGTAGTAAAAGAGCAGATTTCATTGTGTTCCGTTGAGTAAAATCAGCTAATCTTCCATGGAGGACTTGGTGTTGGGGTCCAGTCAGCCTCACCGGTGTCCATTTTGACGTCTTTTCTCGCACAACCACTTCCCTGCGATGGGTCTGTCCATTGCCACTTCAAATAAAAGCCTATGTCAGAAGTGGGATTCGAACCCACGCCTCCATTCGGAGACCAGAAATCCCTTGCCTGGGGAAGGCACTTCGCCTTGAGTCTGGCGCCTTAGACCGCTCGGCCATCCTGACTGGCAGAGCTAAAGTGAGACGAGCTGCTTGAAGCTTGTGTTTTTTGCGGAGGAGACTGAGGAGACACATTTTCAGCAGTCCTTTCATTTTCAGTTGAAGCATTTGCTTTCAGGTCACGGAGTGACCAGTTTACCAGGCTGACACAAAAACGGCAAAACAGTTAGGCAAACGCACTTAAGCACGCCAGCTTGCGTGCATGTTTGAGGGGGCACCAGGATTTGAACCTGGGACCTCTTGATCTGCAGTCAAATGCTCTACCACTGAGCTATACCCCCTGCACAGAAAGGTGGACCAGACTGTTGCTTATTTTGTATCACACTGCGGCTGAAACGCCCTCAACACTGCTGAACTCAAGCATTTCTTTTACCTGTCTGACTGTCTTCACTCTCTGGAGTGGCAAAGGCAACGCTCTCAACTGAATGCAATTACACCTTGTGCCAGAATTTTGGGTGGTAGCAAAAATAGTCAGGTCTGTAGTAAAAGAGATTTCATTGTGTTCCGTTGAGTAAAATCAGCTAATCTTCCATGGAGGACTTGGTGTTGGAAAATAGCCAGTCAGCCTCACCGGTGTCCATTTTGACGTCTTTTCTCGCACAACCACTTCCCTGCGATGGGTCTGTCCATTGCCACTTCAAATAAAAGCCTATGTCAGAAGTGGGATTCAAACCCACGCCTCCATTCGGAGACCAGAAATCCCTTGCCTGGGGAAGGCACTTCGCCTTGAGTCTGGCGCCTTAGACCGCTCGGCCATCCTGACTGGCAGAGCTAAAGTGAGACGAGCTGCTCGAAGCTTGTGTTTTTTACGGAGGAGACTGAGGAGACACATTTTCAGCAGTCCTTTCATTTTCAGTTGAAGCATTTGCTTTCAGGTCACGGAGTGACCAGTTTACCAGGCTGACACAAAAACGGCAAACGCATTTGCACACGCCAGCTTGCGTGCATGTTTGAGGGGGCACCAGGATTTGAACCTGGGACCTCTTGATCTGCAGTCAAATGCTCTACCACTGAGCTATACCCCCTGCACAGCGAGGTGGACCAGACTGTTGCTTATTTTGTATCACACTGCGGCTGAAACGCCCTCAACACTGCTGAACTCAAGCATTTCTTTTACCTGTCTGACTGTCTTCACTTTCTGGAGTGGCAAAGGCACCGCTCTCAACTGAATGCAATTACACCTTGTGCCAGAATTTTGGGTGGTAGCAAAAATAGTCAGGTCTGTAGTAAAAGAGATTTCATTGTGTTCCGTTGAGTAAAATCAGCTAATCTTCCATGGAGGACTTGGTGTTGGAAAATAGCCAGTCAGCCTCACCGGTGACCATTTTGACGTCTTTTCTCGCACAACCACTTCCCTGCGATGGGTCTGTCCATTGCCACTTCAAATAAAAGCCTATGTCAGAAGTGGGATTCGAACCCACGCCTCCATTAGGAGACTAGAAATCCCTTGTCTGAGGAAGGCACTTCGCCTTGAGTCTGGCGCCTTAGACCGCTCGGCCATCCTGACTGGCAGAGCTAAAGTGAGACGAGCTGCTCGAAGCTTGTGTTTTTTGCGGAGGAGACTGAGGAGACACATTTTCAGCAGTCCTTTCATTTTCAGTTGAAGCATTTGCTTTCAGGTCACGGAGTGACCAGTTTACCAGGCTGTCACAAAAACGGCAAAGCAGTTAGGCAAACGCATTTGCGCAGGCCAGTTTGCGTGCATGTTTGAGGGGGCACCAGGATTTGAACCTGGGACCTCTTGATCTGCAGTCAAATGCTCTACCACTGAGCAATACCCCCTGCACAGCGAGGTGGACCAGATTGTTGCTTATTTTGTATCACACTGCGGCTGAAACGCCCTCAACACTGCTGAACTCAAGCATTTCTTTTACCTGTCTGACTGTCTTCACTTTCTGGAGTGGCAAAGGCACCGCTCTCAACTGAATGCAATTACAACTTGTGCCAGAATTTTGGGTGGTAGCAAAAATAGTCAGGTCTGTAGTAAAAGAGATTTCATTGTGTTCCGTTGAGTAAAATCAGCTAATCTTCCATGGAGGACTTGGTGTTGGAAAATAGCCAGTCAGTCTCACCGGTGACCATTTTGACGTCTTTTCTCGCACAACCACTTCCCTGCGATGGGTCTGTCCATTGCCACTTCAAATAAAAGCCTATGTCAGAAGTGGGATTCGAACCCACGCCTCCATTAGGAGACTAGAAATCCCTTGTCTGAGGAAGGCACTTCGCCTTGAGTCTGGCGCCTTAGACCGCTCGGCCATCCTGACTGGCAGAGCTAAAGTGAGACGAGCTGCTCGAAGCTTGTGTTTTTTGCGGAGGAGACTGAGGAGACACATTTTCAGCAGTCCTTTCATTTTCAGTTGAAGCATTTGCTTTCAGGTCACGGAGTGACCAGTTTACCAGGCTGACACAAAAACGGCAAACGCATTTGCGCACGCCAGCTTGCGTGCATGTTTGAGGGGGCACCAGGATTTGAACCTGGGACCTCTTGATCTGCAGTCAAATGATCTACCACTGAGCTATACCCCCTGCACAGAAAGGTGGACCAGACTGTTGCTTATTTTGTATCACACTGCGGCTGAAACGCCCTCAACACTGCTGAACTCAAGCATTTCTTTTACCTGTCTGACTGTCTTCACTCTCTGGAGTGGCAAAGGCAACGCTCTCAACTGAATGCAATTACACCTTGTGCCAGAATTTTGGGTGGTAGCAAAAATAGTCAGGTCTGTAGTAAAAGAGCAGATTTCATTTTGTTCCTTTGAGTAAAATCAGCTAATCTTCCATGGAGGACTTGGTGTTGGGGTCCAGTCAGCCTCACCGGTGTCCATTTTGACGTCTTTTCTCGCACAACCACTTCCCTGCGATGGGTCTGTCCATTGCCACTTCAAATAAAAGCCTATGTCAGAAGTGGGATTCGAACCCACGCCTCCATTCGGAGACCAGAAATCCCTTGCCTGAGGAAGGCACGTCGCCTTGAGTCTGGCGCCTTAGACCGCTCGGCCATCCTGACTGGCAGAGCTAAAGTGAGACGAGCTGCTCGAAGCTTGTGTTTTTTGCGGAAAAGACTGAGGAGAAACATTTTCAGCAGTCCTTTCATTTTCAGTTGAAGCATTTGCTTTCAGGTCACGGAGTGACCAGTTTACCAGGCTGACACAAAAACGGCAAAACAGTTAGGCAAACGCACTTAAGCACGCCAGCTTGCGTGCATGTTTGAGGGGGCACCACGATTTGAACCTGGGACCTCTTGATCTGCAGTCAAATGCTCTACCACTGAGCTATACCCCCTGCACAGGGAGGTGGACCAGACTGTTGCTTATTTTGTATCACACTGCGGCTGAAACGCCCTCAACACTGCTGAACTCAAGCATTTCTTTTACCTGTCTGACTGTCTTCACTCTCTGGAGTGGCAAAGGCACCGCTCTCAACTGAATGCAATTAAACCTTGTGCCAAAATTTTGGGTGGTAGCAAAAATAGTCAGGTCTGTAGTAAAAGAGCAGATTTCATTGTGTTCCGTTGAGTAAAATCAGCTAATCTTCCATGGAGGACTTGGTGTTGGAAAATAGCCAGTCAGCCTCAACGGTGTCCATTTTGACGTCTTTTCTCGCACAACCATTTCCCTGCGATGGGTCTGTCCATTGCCACTTCAAGTAAAAGCCTATGTCAGAAGTGGGATTCGAACCCACGCCTCCATTCGGAGACCAGAAATCCCTTGCCTGAGGAAGGCCCTTCGCCTTGAGTCTGGCGCCTTAGACCGCTCGGCCATCCTGACTGGCAGAGCTAAAGTGAGACGAGCTGCTCGAAGCTTGTGTTTTTTGCGGAAAAGACTGAGGAGACTCATTTTCAGCAGTCCTTTCATTTTCAGTTGAAGCATTTGCTTTCAGGTCACGGAGTGACCAGTTTACCAGGCTGTCACAAAAACGGCGAAACAGTTAGGCAAACGCATTTGCGCACGCCAGCTTGCGTGCATGTTTGAGGGGGCACCAGGATTTGAACCTGGGACCTCTTGATCTGCAGTCAAATGCTCTACCACTGAGCTATACCCCGTGCACAGCGAGGTGGACCAGACTGTTGCTTATTTTGTATCACACTGCGGCTGAAACGCCCTCAACACTGCTGAACTCAAGCATTTCTTTTACCTGTCTGACTGTCTTCACTCTCTGGAGTGGCAAAGGCACCGCTCTCAACTGAATGCAATTAAACCTTGTGCCAAAATTTTGGGTGGTAGCAAAAATAGTCAGGTCTGTAGTAAAAGAGCAGATTTCATTGTGTTCTGTTGAGTAAAATCAGCTAATCTTCCATGGAGGACTTGGTGTTGGAAAATAGCCAGTCAGCCTCACCGGTGTCCATTTTGACGTCTTTTCTCGCACAACCACTTCCCTGCGATGGGTCTGTCCATTGCCACTTCAAATAAAAGCCTATGTCAGAAGTGGGATTCGAACCCAAGCCTCCATTCGGAGACCAGAAATCCCTTGCCTGAGGAAGGCACTTCGCCTTGAGTCTGGCGCCTTAGACCGCTCGGCCATCCTAACTGGCAGAGCTAAAGTGAGACGAGCTGCTCGAAGCTTGTGTTTTTTGCGGAAAAGACTGAGGAGACACATTTTCAGCAGTCCTTTCATTTTCAGTTGAAGCATTTGCTTTCAGGTCACGGAGTGACCAGTTTACCAGGCTGACACAAAAACGGCAAAACAGTTAGGCAAACGCACTTAAGCACGCCAGCTTGCGTGCATGTTTGAGGGGGCACCAGGATTTGAACCTGGGACCTCTTGATCTGCAGTCAAATGCTCTACCACTGAGCTATACCCCCTGCACAGCAAGGTGGACCAGACTGTTGCTTATTTTGTATCACACTGCGGCTGAAACGCCCTCAACACTGCTGAACTCAAGCATTTCTTTTACCTGTCTGACTGTCTTCACTCTCTGGAGTGGCAAAGGCACCGCTCTCAACTGAATGCAATTTAACCTTGTGCCAGAATTTTGGGTGGTAGCAAAAATAGTCAGGTCAGTAGTAAAAGAGCAGATTTCATTGTGTTCCGTTGAGTAAAATCAGCTAATCTTCCATGGAGGACTTGGTGTTGGGGTCCAGTCAGCCTCACCGGTGTCCATTTTGACGTCTTTTCTCGCACAACCACTTCCCTGCGATGGGTCTGTCCATTGCCACTTCAAATAAAAGCCTATGTCAGAAGTGGGATTCGAACCCACGCCTCCATTCGGAGACCAGAAATCCCTTGCCTGAGGAAGGCCCTTCGCCTTGAGTCTGGCGCCTTAGACCGCTCGGCCATCCTGACTGGCAGAGCTAAAGTGAGACGAGCTGCTCGAAGCTTGTGTTTTTTGCGGAGGAGACTGAGGAGACACATTTTCAGCAGTCCTTTCATTTTCAGTTGAAGCATTTGCTTTCAGGTCACGGAGTGACCAGTTTACCAGGCTGACACAAAAACAGCAAACGCATTTGCGCACGCCAGCTTGCGTGCATGTTTGAGGGGGCACCAGGATTTGAACCTGGGACCTCTTGATCTGCAGTCAAATGCTCTACCACTGAGCTATACCCCCTGCACAGCAAGGTGGACCAGACTGTTGCTTATTTTGTATCACACTGCGGCTGAAACGCCCTCAACACTGCTGAACTCAAGCATTTCTTTTACCTGTCTGACTGTCTTCACTCTCTGGAGTGGCAAAGGCAACGCTTTCAACTGAATGCAATTACACCTTGTGCCAGAATTTTGGGTGGTAGCAAAAATAGTCAGGTCTGTAGTAAAAAAGCAGATTTCATTGTGTTCCGTTGAGTAAAATCAGCTAATCTTCCATGGAGGACTTGGTGTTGGAAAATAGCCAGTCAGCCTCACCGGTGTCCATTTTGACGTCTTTTCTCGCATAACCACTTCCCTGCGATGGGTCTGTCCATTGCCACTTCAAATAAAAGCCTATGTCAGAAGTGGGATTCGAACCCACGCCTCCATTCGGAGACCAGAAATCCCTTGCCTGAGGAAGGCACTTCGCCTTGAGTCTGGCGCCTTAGACCGCTCGGCCATCCTGACTGGCAGAGCTAAAGTGAGACGAGCTGCTCGAAGCTTGTGTTTTTTGCGGAGGAGACTGAGGAGACACATTTTCAGCAGTCCTTTCATTTTCAGTTGAATCATTTGCTTTCAGGTCACGGAGTGACCAGTTTACCAGGCTGTCACAAAAACGGCGAAACAGTTAGGCAAACGCATTTGCGCACGCCAGCTTGCGTGCATGTTTGAGGGGGCACCAGGATTTGAACCTGGGACCTCTTGATCTGCAGAAATGCTCTACCACTGAGCTATACCCCCTGCACAGCGAGGTGGACCAGACTGTTGCTTATTTTGTATCACACTGCGGCTGAAACGCCCTCAACACTGCTGAACTCAAGCATTTCTTTTACCTGTCTGACTGTCTTCACTCTCTGGAGTGGCAAAGGCACCGCTCTCAACTGAATGCAATTAAACCTTGTGCCAAAATTTTGGGTGGTAGCAAAAATAGTCAGGTCTGTAGTAAAAGAGCAGATTTCATTGTGTTCTGTTGAGTAAAATCAGCTAATCTTCCATGGAGGACTTGGTGTTGGAAAATAGCCAGTCAGCCTCACCGGTGTCCATTTTGACGTCTTTTCTCGCACAACCACTTCCCTGCGATGGGTCTGTCCATTGCCACTTCAAATAAAAGCCTATGTCAGAAGTGGGATTCGAACACAAGCCTCCATTCGGAGACCAGAAATCCCTTGCCTGAGGATGGCACTTCGCCTTGAGTCTGGCGCCTTAGACCGCTCGGCCATCCTGCCTGGCAGAGCTAAAGTGAGACGAGCTGCTCGAAGCTTGTGTTTTTTGCGGAAAAGACTGAGGAGACACATTTTCAGCAGTCCTTTCATTTTCAGTTGAAGCATTTGCTTTCAGGTCACGGAGTGACCAGTTTACCAGGCTGACACAAAAACGGCAAAATAGTTAGGCAAACGCACTTAAGCACGCCAGCTTGCGTGCATGTTTGAGGGGGCACCAGGATTTGAACCTGGGACCTCTTGATCTGCAGTCAAATGCTCTACCACTGAGCTATACCCCCTGCACAGCGAGGTGGACCAGACTGTTGCTTATTTTGTATCACACTGCGGCTGAAACGCCCTCAACACTGCTGAACTCAAGCATTTCTTTTACCTGTCTGACTGTCTTCACTCTCTGGAGTGGCAAAGGCACCGCTCTCAACTGAATGCAATTAAACCTTGTGCCAAAATTTTGGGTGGTAGCAAAAATAGTCAGGTCTGTAGTAAAAGAGCAGATTTCATTGTGTTCTGTTGAGTAAAATCAGCTAATCTTCCATGGAGGACTTGGTGTTGGAAAATAGCCAGTCAGCCTCACCGGTGTCCATTTTGACGTCTTTTCTCGCACAACCACTTCCCTGCGATGGGTCTGTCCATTGCCACTTCAAATAAAAGCCTATGTCAGAAGTGGGATTCGAACACAAGCCTCCATTCGGAGACCAGAAATCCCTTGCCTGAGGAAGGCACTTCGCCTTGAGTCTGGCGCCTTAGACCGCTCGGCCATCCTGACTGGCAGAGCTAAAGTGAGACGAGCTGCTCGAAGCTTGTGTTTTTTGCGGAAAAGACTGAGGAGACACATTTTCAGCAGTCCTTTCATTTTCAGTTGAAGCATTTGCTTTCAGGTCACGGAGTGACCAGTTTACCAGGCTGACACAAAAACGGCAAAACAGTTAGGCAAACGCACTTAAGCACGCCAGCTTGCGTGCATGTTTGAGGGGGCACCAGGATTTGAACCTGGGACCTCTTGATCTGCAGTCAAATGCTCTACCACTGAGCTATACCCCCTGCACAGCAAGGTGGACCAGACTGTTGCTTATTTTGTATCACACTGCGGCTGAAACGCCCTCAACACTGCTGAACTCAAGCATTTCTTTTACCTGTCTGACTGTCTTCACTCTCTGGAGTGGCAAAGGCACCGCTCTCAACTGAATGCAATTTAACCTTGTGCCAGAATTTTGGGTGGTAGCAAAAATAGTCAGGTCAGTAGTAAAAGAGCAGATTTCATTGTGTTCCGTTGAGTAAAATCAGCTAATCTTCCATGGAGGACTTGGTGTTGGGGTCCAGTCAGCCTCACCGGTGTCCATTTTGACGTCTTTTCTCGCACAACCACTTCCCTGCGATGGGTCTGTCCATTGCCACTTCAAATAAAAGCCTATGTCAGAAGTGGGATTCGAACCCACGCCTCCATTCGGAGACCAGAAATCCCTTGCCTGAGGAAGGCACTTCGCCTTGAGTCTGGCGCCTTAGACCGCTCGGCCATCCTGACTGGCAGAGCTAAAGTGAGACGAGCTGCTCGAAGCTTGTGTTTTTTGCGGAGGAGACTGAGGAGACACATTTTCAGCAGTCCTTTCATTTTCAGTTGAATCATTTGCTTTCAGGTCACGGAGTGACCAGTTTACCAGGCTGTCACAAAAACGGCGAAACAGTTAGGCAAACGCATTTGCGCACGCCAGCTTGCGTGCATGTTTGAGGGGGCACCAGGATTTGAACCTGGGACCTCTTGATCTGCAGAAATGCTCTACCACTGAGCTATACCCCCTGCACAGCGAGGTGGACCAGACTGTTGCTTATTTTGTATCACACTGCGGCTGAAACGCCCTCAACACTGCTGAACTCAAGCATTTCTTTTACCTGTCTGACTGTCTTCACTCTCTGGAGTGGCAAAGGCACCGCTCTCAACTGAATGCAATTAAACCTTGTGCCAAAATTTTGGGTGGTAGCAAAAATAGTCAGGTCTGTAGTAAAAGAGCAGATTTCATTGTGTTCTGTTGAGTAAAATCAGCTAATCTTCCATGGAGGACTTGGTGTTGGAAAATAGCCAGTCAGCCTCACCGGTGTCCATTTTGACGTCTTTTCTCGCACAACCACTTCCCTGCGATGGGTCTGTCCATTGCCACTTCAAATAAAAGCCTATGTCAGAAGTGGGATTCGAACACAAGCCTCCATTCGGAGACCAGAAATCCCTTGCCTGAGGAAGGCACTTCGCCTTGAGTCTGGCGCCTTAGACCGCTCGGCCATCCTGCCTGGCAGAGCTAAAGTGAGACGAGCTGCTCGAAGCTTGTGTTTTTTGCGGAAAAGACTGAGGAGACACATTTTCAGCAGTCCTTTCATTTTCAGTTGAAGCATTTGCTTTCAGGTCACGGAGTGACCAGTTTACCAGGCTGACACAAAAACGGCAAAACAGTTAGGCAAACGCACTTAAGCACGCCAGCTTGCGTGCATGTTTGAGGGGGCACCAGGATTTGAACCTGGGACCTCTTGATCTGCAGTCAAATGCTCTACCACTGAGCTATACCCCCTGCACAGCGAGGTGGACCAGACTGTTGCTTATTTTGTATCACACTGCGGCTGAAACGCCCTCAACACTGCTGAACTCAAGCATTTCTTTTACCTGTCTGACTGTCTTCACTCTCTGGAGTGGCAAAGGCACCGCTCTCAACTGAATGCAATTAAACCTTGTGCCAAAATTTTGGGTGGTAGCAAAAATAGTCAGGTCTGTAGTAAAAGAGCAGATTTCATTGTGTTCTGTTGAGTAAAATCAGCTAATCTTCCATGGAGGACTTGGTGTTGGAAAATAGCCAGTCAGCCTCACCGGTGTCCATTTTGACGTCTTTTCTCGCACAACCACTTCCCTGCGATGGGTCTGTCCATTGCCACTTCAAATAAAAGCCTATGTCAGAAGTGGGATTCGAACACAAGCCTCCATTCGGAGACCAGAAATCCCTTGCCTGAGGAAGGCACTTCGCCTTGAGTCTGGCGCCTTAGACCGCTCGGCCATCCTGACTGGCAGAGCTAAAGTGAGACGAGCTGCTCGAAGCTTGTGTTTTTTGCGGAAAAGACTGAGGAGACACATTTTCAGCAGTCCTTTCATTTTCAGTTGAAGCATTTGCTTTCAGGTCACGGAGTGACCAGTTTACCAGGCTGACACAAAAACGGCAAAACAGTTAGGCAAACGCACTTAAGCACGCCAGCTTGCGTGCATGTTTGAGGGGGCACCAGGATTTGAACCTGGGACCTCTTGATCTGCAGTCAAATGCTCTACCACTGAGCTATACCCCCTGCACAGCAAGGTGGACCAGACTGTTGCTTATTTTGTATCACACTGCGGCTGAAACGCCCTCAACACTGCTGAACTCAAGCATTTCTTTTACCTGTCTGACTGTCTTCACTCTCTGGAGTGGCAAAGGCACCGCTCTCAACTGAATGCAATTTAACCTTGTGCCAGAATTTTGGGTGGTAGCAAAAATAGTCAGGTCAGTAGTAAAAGAGCAGATTTCATTGTGTTCCGTTGAGTAAAATCAGCTAATCTTCCATGGAGGACTTGGTGTTGGGGTCCAGTCAGCCTCACCGGTGTCCATTTTGACGTCTTTTCTCGCACAACCACTTCCCTGCGATGGGTCTGTCCATTGCCACTTCAAATAAAAGCCTATGTCAGAAGTGGGATTCGAACCCACGCCTCCATTCGGAGACCAGAAATCCCTTGCCTGGGGAAGGCACTTCGCCTTGAGTCTGGCGCCTTAGACCGCTCGGCCATCCTGACTGGCAGAGCTAAAGTGAGACGAGCTGCTCGAAGCTTGTGTTTTTTGCGGAGGAGACTGAGGAGACACATTTTCAGCAGTCCTTTCATTTTCAGTTGAAGCATTTGCTTTCAGGTCACGGAGTGACCAGTTTACCAGGCTGTCACAAAAACGGCAAAGCAGTTAGGCAAACGCATTTGCACAGGCCAGTTTGCGTGCATGTTTGAGGGGGCACCAGGATTTGAACCTGGGACCTCTTGATCTGCAGTCAAATGCTCTACCACTGAGCTATACCCCCTGCACAGCAAGGTGGACCAGACTGTTGCTTATTTTGTATCAAACTGCGGCTGAAACGCCCTCAACACTGCTGAACTCAAGCATTTCTTTTACCTGTCTGACTGTCTTCACTCTCTGGAGGCAAAGGCACCGCTCTCAACTGAATGCAATTACACCTTGTGCCAGAATTTTGGGTGGTAGCAAAAATAGTCAGGTCTGTAGTAAAAGAGATTTCATTGTGTTCCGTTGAGTAAAATCAGCTAATCTTCCATGGAGGACTTGGTGTTGGAAAATAGCCAGTCAGCCTCAACGGTGTCCATTTTGACGTCTTTTCTCGCACAACCATTTCCCTGCGATGGGTCTGTCCATTGCCACTTCAAGTAAAAGCCTATGTCAGAAGTGGGATTCGAACCCACGCCTCCATTCGGAGACCAGAAATCCCTTGCCTGAGGAAGGCCCTTCGCCTTGAGTCTGGCGCCTTAGACCGCTCGGCCATCCTGACTGGCAGAGCTAAAGTGAGACGAGCTGCTCGAAGCTTGTGTTTTTTGCGGAGGAGACTGAGGAGAGACATTTTCAGCAGTCCTTTCATTTTCAGTTGAAGCATTTGCTTTCAGGTCACGGAGTGACCAGTTTACCAGGCTGACACAAAAACGGCAAACGCATTTGCACACGCCAGCTTGCGTGCATGTTTGAGGGGGCACCAGGATTTGAACCTGGGACCTCTTGATCTGCAGTCAAATGCTCTACCACTGAGCTATACCCCCTGCACAGCAAGGAGGACCAGACTGTTGCTTATTTTGTATCACACTGCGGCTGAAACGCCCTCAACACTGCTGAACTCAAGCATTTCTTTTACCTGTCTGACTGTCTTCACTCTCTGGAGTGGCAAAGGCAACGCTCTCAACTGAATGCAATTACACCTTGTGCCAGAATTTTGGGTGGTAGCAAAAATAGTCAGGTCTGTAGTAAAAGAGCAGATTTCATTGTGTTCCGTTGAGTAAAATCAGCTAATCTTCCATGGAGGACTTGGTGTTGGAAAATAGCCAGTCAGCCTCACCGGTGTCCATTTTGACGTCTTTTCTCGCATAACCACTTCCCTGCGATGGGTCTGTCCATTGCCACTTCAAATAAAAGCCTATGTCAGAAGTGGGATTCGAACCCACGCCTCCATTCGGAGACCAGAAATCCCTTGCCTGAGGAAGGCACTTCGCCTTGAGTCTGGCGCCTTAGACCGCTCGGCCATCCTGACTGGCAGAGCTAAAGTGAGACGAGCTGCTCGAAGCTTGTGTTTTTTGCGGAGGAGACTGAGGAGACACATTTTCAGCAGTCCTTTCATTTTCAGTTGAAGCATTTGCTTTCAGGTCACGGAGTGACCAGTTTACCAGGCTGTCACAAAATCGGCAAAACAGTTAAGCAAACGCATTTGCGCAGGCCAGTTTGCGTGCATGTTTGAGGGGGCACCAGGATTTGAACCTGGGACCTCTTGATCTGCAGTCAAATGCTCTACCACTGAGCTATACCCCCTGCACAGCGAGGTGGACCAGACTGTTGCTTATTTTGTATCACACTGCGGCTGAAACGCCCTCAACACTGCTGAACTCAAGCATTTCTTTTACCTGTCTGACTGTCTTCACTCTCTGGAGTGGCAAAGGCACCGCTCTCAACTGAATGCAATTAAACCTTGTGCCAAAATTTTGGGTGGTAGCAAAAATAGTCAGGTCTGTAGTAAATGAGCAGATTTCATTGTGTTCCGTTGAGTAAAATCAGCTAATCTTCCATGGAGGACTTGGTGTTGGAAAATAGCCAGTCAGCCTCACCGGTGTCCATTTTGACGTCTTTTCTCGCACAACCACTTCCCTGCGATGGGTCTGTCCATTGCCACTTCAAATAAAAGCCTATGTCAGAAGTGGGATTCGAACCCACACCTCCATTCGGAGACCAGAAATCCCTTGCCTGAGGAAGGCACGTCGCCTTGAGTCTGGCGCCTTAGACCGCTCGGCCATCCTGACTGGCAGAGCTAAAGTGAGACGAGCTGCTCGAAGCTTGTGTTTTTTGCGGAAAAGACTGAGGAGACAGATTTTCAGCAGTCCTTTCATTTTCAGTTGAAGCATTTGCTTTCAGGTCACGGAGTGACCAGTTTACCAGGCTGTCACAAAAACGGCGAAACAGTTAGGCAAACGCATTTGCGCACGCCAGCTTGCGTGCATGTTTGAGGGGGCACCAGGATTTGAACCTGGGACCTCTTGATCTGCAGTCAAATGCTCTACCACTGAGCTATACCCCCTGCACAGCGAGGTGGACCAGACTGTTGCTTATTTTGTATCACACTGCGGCTGAAACGCCCTCAACACTGCTGAACTCAAGCATTTCTTTTACCTGTCTGACTGTCTTCACTCTCTGGAGTGGCAAAGGCACCGCTCTCAACTGAATGCAATTAAACCTTGTGCCAAAATTTTGGGTGGTAGCAAAAATAGTCAGGTCTGTAGTAAAAGAGCAGATTTCATTGTGTTCTGTTGAGTAAAATCAGCTAATCTTCCATGGAGGACTTGGTGTTGGAAAATAGCCAGTCAGCCTCACCGGTGTCCATTTTGACGTCTTTTCTCGCACAACCACTTCCCTGCGATGGGTCTGTCCATTGCCACTTCAAATAAAAGCCTATGTCAGAAGTGGGATTCGAACCCAAGCCTCCATTCGGAGACCAGAAATCCCTTGCCTGAGGAAGGCACTTCGCCTTGAGTCTGGCGCCTTAGACCGCTCGGCCATCCTGACTGGCAGAGCTAAAGTGAGACGAGCTGCTCGAAGCTTGTGTTTTTTGCGGAAAAGACTGAGGAGACACATTTTCAGCAGTCCTTTCATTTTCAGTTGAAGCATTTGCTTTCAGGTCACGGAGTGACCAGTTTACCAGGCTGACACAAAAACGGCAAAACAGTTAGGCAAACGCACTTAAGCACGCCAGCTTGCGTGCATGTTTGAGGGGGCACCAGGATTTGAACCTGGGACCTCTTGATCTGCAGTCAAATGCTCTACCACTGAGCTATACCCCCTGCACAGCAAGGTGGACCAGACTGTTGCTTATTTTGTATCACACTGCGGCTGAAACGCCCTCAACACTGCTGAACTCAAGCATTTCTTTTACCTGTCTGACTGTCTTCACTCTCTGGAGTGGCAAAGGCACCGCTCTCAACTGAATGCAATTTAACCTTGTGCCAGAATTTTGGGTGGTAGCAAAAATAGTCAGGTCAGTAGTAAAAGAGCAGATTTCATTGTGTTCCGTTGAGTAAAATCAGCTAATCTTCCATGGAGGACTTGGTGTTGGGGTCCAGTCAGCCTCACCGGTGTCCATTTTGACGTCTTTTCTCGCACAACCACTTCCCTGCGATGGGTCTGTCCATTGCCACTTCAAATAAAAGCCTATGTCAGAAGTGGGATTCGAACCCACGCCTCCATTCGGAGACCAGAAATCCCTTGCCTGAGGAAGGCCCTTCGCCTTGAGTCTGGCGCCTTAGACCGCTCGACCATCCTGACTGGCAGAGCTAAAGTGAGACGAGCTGCTCGAAGCTTGTGTTTTTTGCGGAGGAGACTGAGGAGACACATTTTCAGCAGTCCTTTCATTTTCAGTTGAAGCATTTGCTTTCAGGTCACGGAGTGACCAGTTTACCAGGCTGACACAAAAACAGCAAACGCATTTGCGCACGCCAGCTTGCGTGCATGTTTGAGGGGGCACCAGGATTTGAACCTGGGACCTCTTGATCTGCAGTCAAATGCTCTACCACTGAGCTATACCCCCTGCACAGCAAGGTGGACCAGACTGTTGCTTATTTTGTATCACACTGCGGCTGAAACGCCCTCAACACTGCTGAACTCAAGCATTTCTTTTACCTGTCTGACTGTCTTCACTCTCTGGAGTGGCAAAGGCAACGCTCTCAACTGAATGCAATTACACCTTGTGCCAGAATTTTGGGTGGTAGCAAAAATAGTCAGGTCTGTAGTAAAAAAGCAGATTTCATTGTGTTCCGTTGAGTAAAATCAGCTAATCTTCCATGGAGGACTTGGTGTTGGAAAATAGCCAGTCAGCCTCACCGGTGTCCATTTTGACGTCTTTTCTCGCATAACCACTTCCCTGCGATGGGTCTGTCCATTGCCACTTCAAATAAAAGCCTATGTCAGAAGTGGGATTCGAACCCACGCCTCCATTCGGAGACCAGAAATCCCTTGCCTGAGGAAGGCACTTCGCCTTGAGTCTGGCGCCTTAGACCGCTCGGCCATCCTGACTGGCAGAGCTAAAGTGAGACGAGCTGCTCGAAGCTTGTGTTTTTTGCAGAGGAGACTGAGGAGACACATTTTCAGCAGTCCTTTCATTTTCAGTTGAATCATTTGCTTTCAGGTCACGGAGTGACCAGTTTACCAGGCTGTCACAAAAACGGCGAAACAGTTAGGCAAACGCATTTGCGCACGCCAGCTTGCGTGCATGTTTGAGGGGGCACCAGGATTTGAACCTGGGACCTCTTGATCTGCAGTCAAATGCTCTACCACTGAGCTATACCCCCTGCACAGCGAGGTGGACCAGACTGTTGCTTATTTTGTATCACACTGCGGCTGAAACGCCCTCAACACTGCTGAACTCAAGCATTTCTTTTACCTGTCTGACTGTCTTCACTCTCTGGAGTGGCAAAGGCACCGCTCTCAACTGAATGCAATTAAACCTTGTGCCAAAATTTTGGGTGGTAGCAAAAATAGTCAGGTCTGTAGTAAAAGAGCAGATTTCATTGTGTTCTGTTGAGTAAAATCAGCTAATCTTCCATGGAGGACTTGGTGTTGGAAAATAGCCAGTCAGCCTCACCGGTGTCCATTTTGACGTCTTTTCTCGCACAACCACTTCCCTGCGATGGGTCTGTCCATTGCCACTTCAAATAAAAGCCTATGTCAGAAGTGGGATTCGAACACAAGCCTCCATTCGGAGACCAGAAATCCCTTGCCTGAGGAAGGCACTTCGCCTTGATTCTGGCGCCTTAGACCGCTCGGCCATCCTGACTGGCAGAGCTAAAGTGAGACGAGCTGCTCGAAGCTTGTGTTTTTTGCGGAAAAGACTGAGGAGACACATTTTCAGCAGTCCTTTCATTTTCAGTTGAAGCATTTGCTTTCAGGTCACGGAGTGACCAGTTTACCAGGCTGACACAAAAACGGCAAAACAGTTAGGCAAACGCACTTAAGCACGCCAGCTTGCGTGCATGTTTGAGGGGGCACCAGGATTTGAACCTGGGACCTCTTGATCTGCAGTCAAATGCTCTACCACTGAGCTATACCCCCTGCACAGCAAGGTGGACCAGACTGTTGCTTATTTTGTATCACACTGCGGCTGAAACGCCCTCAACACTGCTGAACTCAAGCATTTCTTTTACCTGTCTGACTGTCTTCACTCTCTGGAGTGGCAAAGGCACCGCTCTCAACTGAATGCAATTTAACCTTGTGCCAGAATTTTGGGTGGTAGCAAAAATAGTCAGGTCAGTAGTAAAAGAGCAGATTTCATTGTGTTCCGTTGAGTAAAATCAGCTAATCTTCCATGGAGGACTTGGTGTTGGGGTCCAGTCAGCCTCACCGGTGTCCATTTTGACGTCTTTTCTCGCACAACCACTTCCCTGCGATGGGTCTGTCCATTGCCACTTCAAATAAAAGCCTATGTCAGAAGTGGGATTCGAACCCAGGCCTCCATTCGGAGACCAGAAATCCCTTGCCTGAGGAAGGCACGTCGCCTTGAGTCTGGCGCCTTAGACCGCTCGGCCATCCTGACTGGCAGAGCTAAAGTGAGACGAGCTGCTCGAAGCTTGTGTTTTTTGCGGAAAAGACTGAGGAGACACATTTTCAGCAGTCCTTTCATTTTCAGTTGAAGCATTTGCTTTCAGGTCACGGAGTGACCAGTTTACCAGGCTGTCACAAAAACGGCGAAACAGTTAGGCAAACGCATTTGCGCACGCCAGCTTGCGTGCATGTTTGAGGGGGCACCAGGATTTGAACCTGGGACCTCTTGATCTGCAGTCAAATGCTCTACCACTGAGCTATACCCCCTGCACAGCGAGGTGGACCAGACTGTTGCTTATTTTGTATCACACTGCGGCTGAAACGCCCTCAACACTGCTGAACTCAAGCATTTCTTTTACCTGTCTGACTGTCTTCACTCTCTGGAGTGGCAAAGGCACCGCTCTCAACTGAATGCAATTAAACCTTGTGCCAAAATTTTGGGTGGTAGCAAAAATAGTCAGGTCTGTAGTAAAAGAGCAGATTTCATTGTGTTCTGTTGAGTAAAATCAGCTAATCTTCCATGGAGGACTTGGTGTTGGAAAATAGCCAGTCAGCCTCACCGGTGTCCATTTTGACGTCTTTTCTCGCACAACCACTTCCCTGCGATGGGTCTGTCCATTGCCACTTCAAATAAAAGCCTATGTCAGAAGTGGGATTCGAACCCAAGCCTCCATTCGGAGACCAGAAATCCCTTCTCTGAGGAAGGCACTTCGCCTTGAGTCTGGCGCCTTAGACCGCTCGGCCATCCTGACTGGCAGAGCTAAAGTGAGACGAGCTGCTCGAAGCTTGTGTTTTTTGCGGAAAAGACTGAGGAGACACATTTTCAGCAGTCCTTTCATTTTCAGTTGAAGCATTTGCTTTCAGGTCACGGAGTGACCAGTTTACCAGGCTGACACAAAAACGGCAAAACAGTTAGGCAAACGCACTTAAGCACGCCAGCTTGCGTGCATGTTTGAGGGGGCACCAGGATTTGAACCTGGGACCTCTTGATCTGCAGTCAAATGCTCTACCACTGAGCTATACCCCCTGCACAGCAAGGTGGACCAGACTGTTGCTTATTTTGTATCACACTGCGGCTGAAACGCCCTCAACACTGCTGAACTCAAGCATTTCTTTTACCTGTCTGACTGTCTTCACTCTCTGGAGTGGCAAAGGCACCGCTCTCAACTGAATGCAATTTAACCTTGTGCCAGAATTTTGGGTGGTAGCAAAAATAGTCAGGTCAGTAGTAAAAGAGCAGATTTCATTGTGTTCCGTTGAGTAAAATCAGCTAATCTTCCATGGAGGACTTGGTGTTGGGGTCCAGTCAGCCTCACCGGTGTCCATTTTGACGTCTTTTCTCGCACAACCACTTCCCTGCGATGGGTCTGTCCATTGCCACTTCAAATAAAAGCCTATGTCAGAAGTGGGATTCGAACCCACGCCTCCATTCGGAGACCAGAAATCCCTTGCCTGGGGAAGGCACTTCGCCTTGAGTCTGGCGCCTTAGACCGCTCGGCCATCCTGACTGGCAGAGCTAAAGTGAGACGAGCTGCTCGAAGCTTGTGTTTTTTGCGGAGGAGACTGAGGAGACACATTTTCAGCAGTCCTTTCATTTTCAGTTGAAGCATTTGCTTTCAGGTCACGGAGTGACCAGTTTACCAGGCTGTCACAAAAACGGCAAAGCAGTTAGGCAAACGCATTTGCGCAGGCCAGTTTGCGTGCATGTTTGAGGGGGCACCAGGATTTGAACCTGGGACCTCTTGATCTGCAGTCAAATGCTCTACCACTGAGCTATACCCCCTGCACAGCAAGGTGGACCAGACTGTTGCTTATTTTGTATCACACTGCGGCTGAAACGCCCTCAACACTGCTGAACTCAAGCATTTCTTTTACCTGTCTGACTGTCTTCACTCTCTGGAGTGGCAAAGGCAACGCTCTCAACTGAATGCAATTACACCTTGTGCCAGAATTTTGGGTGGTAGCAAAAATAGTCAGGTCTGTAGTAAAAGAGCAGATTTCATTGTGTTCCGTTGAGTAAAATCAGCTAATCTTCCATGGAGGACTTGGTGTTGGAAAATAGCCAGTCAGCCTCACCGGTGTCCATTTTGACGTCTTTTCTCGCATAACCACTTCCCTGCGATGGGTCTGTCCATTGCCACTTCAAATAAAAGCCTATGTCAGAAGTGGGATTCGAACCCACGCCTCCATTCGGAGACCAGAAATCCCTTGCCTGAGGAAGGCACTTCGCCTTGAGTCTGGCGCCTTAGACCGCTCGGCCATCCTGACTGGCAGAGCTAAAGTGAGACGAGCTGCTCGAAGCTTGTGTTTTTTGCGGAGGAGACTGAGGAGACACATTTTCAGCAGTCCTTTCATTTTCAGTTGAAGCATTTGCTTTCAGGTCACGGAGTGACCAGTTTACCAGGCTGTCACAAAATCGGCAAAACAGTTAGGCAAACGCATTTGCGCAGGCCAGTTTGCGTGCATGTTTGAGGGGGCACCAGGATTTGAACCTGGGACCTCTTGATCTGCAGTCAAATGCTCTACCACTGAGCTATACCCCCTGCACAGCGAGGTGGACCAGACTGTTGCTTATTTTGTATCACACTGCGGCTGAAACGCCCTCAACACTGCTGAACTCAAGCATTTCTTTTACCTGTCTGACTGTCTTCACTCTCTGGAGTGGCAAAGGCACCGCTCTCAACTGAATGCAATTAAACCTTGTGCCAAAATTTTGGGTGGTAGCAAAAATAGTCAGGTCTGTAGTAAATGAGCAGATTTCATTGTGTTCCGTTGAGTAAAATCAGCTAATCTTCCATGGAGGACTTGGTGTTGGAAAATAGCCAGTCAGCCTCACCGGTGTCCATTTTGACGTCTTTTCTCGCACAACCACTTCCCTGCGATGGGTCTGTCCATTGCCACTTCAAATAAAAGCCTATGTCAGAAGTGGGATTCGAACCCACACCTCCATTCGGAGACCAGAAATCCCTTGCCTGAGGAAGGCACGTCGCCTTGAGTCTGGCGCCTTAGACCGCTCGGCCATCCTGACTGGCAGAGCTAAAGTGAGACGAGCTGCTCGAAGCTTGTGTTTTTTGCGGAAAAGACTGAGGAGACACATTTTCAGCAGTCCTTTCATTTTCAGTTGAAGCATTTGCTTTCAGGTCACGGAGTGACCAGTTTACCAGGCTGTCACAAAAACGGCGAAACAGTTAGGCAAACGCATTTGCGCACGCCAGCTTTTGTGCATGTTTGAGGGGGCACCAGGATTTGAACCTGGGACCTCTTGATCTGCAGTCAAATGCTCTACCACTGAGCTATACCCCCTGCACAGCAAGGTGGACCAGACTGTTGCTTATTTTGTATCACACTGCGGCTGAAACGCCCTCAACACTGCTGAACTCAAGCATTTCTTTTACCTGTCTGACTGTCTTCACTCTCTGGAGTGGCAAAGGCACCGCTCTCAACTGAATGCAATTAAACCTTGTGCCAAAATTTTGGGTGGTAGCAAAAATAGTCAGGTCTGTAGTAAAAGAGCAGATTTCATTGTGTTCTGTTGAGTAAAATCAGCTAATCTTCCATGGAGGACTTGGTGTTGGAAAATAGCCAGTCAGCCTCACCGGTGTCCATTTTGACGTCTTTTCTCGCACAACCACTTCCCTGCGATGGGTCTGTCCATTGCCACTTCAAATAAAAGCCTATGTCAGAAGTGGGATTCGAACCCAAGCCTCCATTCGGAGACCAGAAATCCCTTGCCTGAGGAAGGCACTTCGCCTTGAGTCTGGCGCCTTAGACCGCTCGGCCATCCTGACTGGCAGAGCTAAAGTGAGACGAGCTGCTCGAAGCTTGTGTTTTTTGCGGAAAAGACTGAGGAGACACATTTTCAGCAGTCCTTTCATTTTCAGTTGAAGCATTTGCTTTCAGGTCACGGAGTGACCAGTTTACCAGGCTGACACAAAAACGGCAAAACAGTTAGGCAAACGCACTTAAGCACGCCAGCTTGCGTGCATGTTTGAGGGGGCACCAGGATTTGAACCTGGGACCTCTTGATCTGCAGTCAAATGCTCTACCACTGAGCTATACCCCCTGCACAGCAAGGTGGACCAGACTGTTGCTTATTTTGTATCACACTGCGGCTGAAACGCCCTCAACACTGCTGAACTCAAGCATTTCTTTTACCTGTCTGACTGTCTTCACTCTCTGGAGTGGCAAAGGCACCGCTCTCAACTGAATGCAATTTAACCTTGTGCCAGAATTTTGGGTGGTAGCAAAAATAGTCAGGTCAGTAGTAAAAGAGCAGATTTCATTGTGTTCCGTTGAGTAAAATCAGCTAATCTTCCATGGAGGACTTGGTGTTGGGGTCCAGTCAGCCTCACCGGTGTCCATTTTGACGTCTTTTCTCGCACAACCACTTCCCTGCGATGGGTCTGTCCATTGCCACTTCAAATAAAAGCCTATGTCAGAAGTGGGATTCGAACCCACGCCTCCATTCGGAGACCAGAAATCCCTTGCCTGAGGAAGGCCCTTCGCCTTGAGTCTGGCGCCTTAGACCGCTCGGCCATCCTGACTGGCAGAGCTAAAGTGAGACGAGCTGCTCGAAGCTTGTGTTTTTTGCGGAGGAGACTGAGGAGACACATTTTCAGCAGTCCTTTCATTTTCAGTTGAAGCATTTGCTTTCAGGTCACGGAGTGACCAGTTTACCAGGCTGACACAAAAACAGCAAACGCATTTGCGCACGCCAGCTTGCGTGCATGTTTGAGGGGGCACCAGGATTTGAACCTGGGACCTCTTGATCTGCAGTCAAATGCTCTACCACTGAGCTATACCCCCTGCACAGCAAGGTGGACCAGACTGTTGCTTATTTTGTATCACACTGCGGCTGAAACGCCCTCAACACTGCTGAACTCAAGCATTTCTTTTACCTGTCTGACTGTCTTCACTCTCTGGAGTGGCAAAGGCAACGCTCTCAACTGAATGCAATTACACCTTGTGCCAGAATTTTGGGTGGTAGCAAAAATAGTCAGGTCTGTAGTAAAAGAGCAGATTTCATTGTGTTCCGTTGAGTAAAATCAGCTAATCTTCCATGGAGGACTTGGTGTTGGAAAATAGCCAGTCAGCCTCACCGGTGTCCATTTTGACGTCTTTTCTCGCATAACCACTTCCCTGCGATGGGTCTGTCCATTGCCACTTCAAATAAAAGCCTATGTCAGAAGTGGGATTCGAACCCAGGCCTCCATTCGGAGACCAGAAATCCCTTACCTGAGGAAGGCACTTCGCCTTGAGTCTGGCGCCTTAGACCGCTCGGCCATCCTGACTGGCAGAGCTAAAGTGAGACGAGCTGCTCGAAGCTTGTGTTTTTTGCGGAGGAGACTGAGGAGACACATTTTCAGCAGTCCTTTCATTTTCAGTTGAAGCATTTGCTTTCAGGTCACGGAGTGACCAGTTTACCAGGCTGTCACAAAATCGGCAAAACAGTTAGGCAAACGCATTTGCGCAGGCCAGTTTGCGTGCATGTTTGAGGGGGCACCAGGATTTGAACCTGGGACCTCTTGATCTGCAGTCAAATGCTCTACCACTGAGCTATACCCCCTGCACAGCGAGGTGGACCAGACTGTTGCTTATTTTGTATCACACTGCGGCTGAAACGCCCTCAACACTGCTGAAATCAAGCATTTCTTTTACCTGTCTGACTGTCTTCACTCTCTGGAGTGGCAAAGGCACCGCTCTCAACTGAATGCAATTAAACCTTGTGCCAAAATTTTGGGTGGTAGCAAAAATAGTCAGGTCTGTAGTAAATGAGCAGATTTCATTGTGTTCCGTTGAGTAAAATCAGCTAATCTTCCATGGAGGACTTGGTGTTGGAAAATAGCCAGTCAGCCTCAACGGTGTCCATTTTGACGTCTTTTCTCGCACAACCACTTCCCTGCGATGGGTCTGTCCATTGCCACTTCAAATAAAAGCCTATGTCAGAAGTGGGATTCGAACCCACACCTCCATTCGGAGACCAGAAATCCCTTGCCTGAGGAAGGCACGTCGCCTTGAGTCTGGCGCCTTAGACCGCTCGGCCATCCTGACTGGCAGAGCTAAAGTGAGACGAGCTGCTCGAAGCTTGTGTTTTTTGCGGAAAAGACTGAGGAGACACATTTTCAGCAGTCCTTTCATTTTCAGTTGAAGCATTTGCTTTCAGGTCACGGAGTGACCAGTTTACCAGGCTGTCACAAAAACGGCGAAACAGTTAGGCAAACGCATTTGCGCACGCCAGCTTGCGTGCATGTTTGAGGGGGCACCAGGATTTGAACCTGGGACCTCTTGATCTGCAGTCAAATGCTCTACCACTGAGCTATACCCCCTGCACAGCGAGGTGGACCAGACTGTTGCTTATTTTGTATCACACTGCGGCTGAAACGCCCTCAACACTGCTGAACTCAAGCATTTCTTTTACCTGTCTGACTGTCTTCACTCTCTGGAGTGGCAAAGGCACCGCTCTCAACTGAATGCAATTAAACCTTGTGCCAAAATTTTGGGTGGTAGCAAAAATAGTCAGGTCTGTAGTAAAAGAGCAGATTTCATTGTGTTCTGTTGAGTAAAATCAGCTAATCTTCCATGGAGGACTTGGTGTTGGAAAATAGCCAGTCAGCCTCACCGGTGTCCATTTTGACGTCTTTTCTCGCACAACCACTTCCCTGCGATGGGTCTGTCCATTGCCACTTCAAATAAAAGCCTATGTCAGAAGTGGGATTCGAACCCAAGCCTCCATTCGGAGACCAGAAATCCCTTCTCTGAGGAAGGCACTTCGCCTTGAGTCTGGCGCCTTAGACCGCTCGGCCATCCTGACTGGCAGAGCTAAAGTGAGACGAGCTGCTCGAAGCTTGTGTTTTTTGCGGAAAAGACTGAGGAGACACATTTTCAGCAGTCCTTTCATTTTCAGTTGAAGCATTTGCTTTCAGGTCACGGAGTGACCAGTTTACCAGGCTGACACAACAACGGCAAAACAGTTAGGCAAACGCACTTAAGCACGCCAGCTTGCGTGCATGTTTGAGGGGGCACCAGGATTTGAACCTGGGACCTCTTGATCTGCAGTCAAATGCTCTACCACTGAGCTATACCCCCTGCACAGCAAGGTGGACCAGACTGTTGCTTATTTTGTATCACACTGCGGCTGAAACGCCCTCAACACTGCTGAACTCAAGCATTTCTTTTACCTGTCTGACTGTCTTCACTCTCTGGAGTGGCAAAGGCACCGCTCTCAACTGAATGCAATTTAACCTTGTGCCAGATTTTTGGGTGGTAGCAAAAATAGTCAGGTCAGTAGTAAAAGAGCAGATTTCATTGTGTTCCGTTGAGTAAAATCAGCTAATCTTCCATGGAGGACTTGGTGTTGGGGTCCAGTCAGCCTCACCGGTGTCCATTTTGACGTCTTTTCTCGCACAACCACTTCCCTGCGATGGGTCTGTCCATTGCCACTTCAAATAAAAGCCTATGTCAGAAGTGGGATTCGAACCCACGCCTCCATTCGGAGACCAGAAATCCCTTGCCTGGGGAAGGCACTTCGCCTTGAGTCTGGCGCCTTAGACCGCTCGGCCATCCTGACTGGCAGAGCTAAAGTGAGACGAGCTGCTCGAAGCTTGTGTTTTTTGCGGAGGAGACTGAGGAGACACATTTTCAGCAGTCCTTTCATTTTCAGTTGAAGCATTTGCTTTCAGGTCACGGAGTGACCAGTTTACCAGGCTGTCACAAAAACGGCAAAGCAGTTAGGCAAACGCATTTGCGCAGGCCAGTTTGCGTGCATGTTTGAGGGGGCACCAGGATTTGAACCTGGGACCTCTTGATCTGCAGTCAAATGCTCTACCACTGAGCTATACCCCCTGCACAGCAAGGTGGACCAGACTGTTGCTTATTTTGTATCACACTGCGGCTGAAACGCCCTCAACACTGCTGAACTCAAGCATTTCTTTTACCTGTCTGACTGTCTTCACTCTCTGGAGTGGCAAAGGCAACGCTCTCAACTGAATGCAATTACACCTTGTGCCAGAATTTTGGGTGGTAGCAAAAATAGTCAGGTCTGTAGTAAAAGAGCAGATTTCATTGTGTTCCGTTGAGTAAAATCAGCTAATCTTCCATGGAGGACTTGGTGTTGGAAAATAGCCAGTCAGCCTCACCGGTGTCCATTTTGACGTCTTTTCTCGCATAACCACTTCCCTGCGATGGGTCTGTCCATTGCCACTTCAAATAAAAGCCTATGTCAGAAGTGGGATTCGAACCCACGCCTCCATTCGGAGACCAGAAATCCCTTGCCTGAGGAAGGCACTTCGCCTTGAGTCTGGCGCCTTAGACCGCTCGGCCATCCTGACTGGCAGAGCTAAAGTGAGACGAGCTGCTCGAAGCTTGTGTTTTTTGCGGAGGAGACTGAGGAGACACATTTTCAGCAGTCCTTTCATTTTCAGTTGAAGCATTTGCTTTCAGGTCACGGAGTGACCAGTTTACCAGGCTGTCACAAAATCGGCAAAACAGTTAGGCAAACGCATTTGCGCAGGCCAGTTTGCGTGCATGTTTGAGGGGGCACCAGGATTTGAACCTGGGACCTCTTGATCTGCAGTCAAATGCTCTACCACTGAGCTATACCCCCTGCACAGCGAGGTGGACCAGACTGTTGCTTATTTTGTATCACACTGCGGCTGAAACGCCCTCAACACTGCTGAACTCAAGCATTTCTTTTACCTGTCTGACTGTCTTCACTCTCTGGAGTGGCAAAGGCACCGCTCTCAACTGAATGCAATTAAACCTTGTGCCAAAATTTTGGGTGGTAGCAAAAATAGTCAGGTCTGTAGTAAATGAGCAGATTTCATTGTGTTCCGTTGAGTAAAATCAGCTAATCTTCCATGGAGGAATTGGTGTTGGAAAATAGCCAGTCAGCCTCAACGGTGTCCATTTTGACGTCTTTTCTCGCACAACCACTTCCCTGCGATGGCTCTGTCCATTGCCACTTCAAATAAAAGCCTATGTCAGAAGTGGGATTCGAACCCACGCCTCCATTCGGAGACCAGAAATCCCTTGCCTGGGGAAGGCACTTCGCCTTGAGTCTGGCGCCTTAGACCGCTCGGCCATCCTGACTGGCAGAGCTAAAGTGAGACGAGCTGCTCGAAGCTTGTGTTTTTTGCGGAGGAGACTGAGGAGACACATTTTCAGCAGTCCTTTCATTTTCAGTTGAAGCATTTGCTTTCAGGTCACGGAGTGACCAGTTTACCAGGCTGTCACAAAAACGGCAAAGCAGTTAGGCAAACGCATTTGCGCAGGCCAGTTTGCGTGCATGTTTGAGGGGGCACCAGGATTTGAACCTGGAACCTCTTGATCTGCAGTCAAATGCTCTACCACTGAGCTATACCCCCTGCACAGCAAGGTGGACCAGACTGTTGCTTATTTTGTATCAAACTGCGGCTGAAACGCCCTCAACACTGCTGAACTCAAGCATTTCTTTTACCTGTCTGACTGTCTTCACTCTCTGGAGGCAAAGGCACCGCTCTCAACTGAATGCAATTACACCTTGTGCCAGAATTTTGGGTGGTAGCAAAAATAGTCAGGTTTGTAGTAAAAGAGATTTCATTGTGTTCCGTTGAGTAAAATCAGCTAATCTTCCATGGAGGACTTGGTGTTGGAAAATAGCCAGTCAGCCTCAACGGTGTCCATTTTGACGTCTTTTCTCGCACAACCATTTCCCTGCGATGGGTCTGTCCATTGCCACTTCAAGTAAAAGCCTATGTCAGAAGTGGGATTCGAACCCACGCCTCCATTCGGAGACCAGAAATCCCTTGCCTGAGGAAGGCCCTTCGCCTTGAGTCTGGCGCCTTAGACCGCTCGGCCATCCTGACTGGCAGAGCTAAAGTGAGACGAGCTGCTCGAAGCTTGTGTTTTTTGCGGAGGAGACTGAGGAGCGACATTTTCAGCAGTCCTTTCATTTTCAGTTGAAGCATTTGCTTTCAGGTCACGGAGTGACCAGTTTACCAGGCTGACACAAAAACGGCAAACGCATTTGCGCACGCCAGCTTGCATGTTTGAGGGGGCACCAGGATTTGAACCTGGGACCTCTTGATCTGCAGTCAAATGCTCTACCACTGAGCTATACCCCCTGCACAGCAAGGTGGACCAGACTGTTGCTTATTTTGTATCACACTGCGGCTGAAACGCCCTCAACACTGCTGAACTCAAGCATTTCTTTTACCTGTCTGACTGTCTTCACTCTCTGGAGTGGCAAAGGCAACGCTCTCAACTGAATGCAATTACACCTTGTGCCAGAATTTTGGGTGGTAGCAAAAATAGTCAGGTCTGTAGTAAAAGAGCAGATTTCATTGTGTTCCGTTGAGTAAAATCAGCTAATCTTCCATGGAGGACTTGGTGTTGGAAAATAGCCAGTCAGCCTCACCGGTGTCCATTTTGACGTCTTTTCTCGCATAACCACTTCCCTGCGATGGGTCTGTCCATTGCCACTTCAAATAAAAGCCTATGTCAGAAGTGGGATTCGAACCCAGGCCTCCATTCGGAGACCAGAAATCCCTTACCTGAGGAAGGCACTTCGCCTTGAGTCTGGCGCCTTACACCGCTCGGCCATCCTGACTGGCAGAGCTAAAGTGAGACGAGCTGCTCGAAGCTTGTGTTTTTTGCGGAGGAGACTGAGGAGACACATTTTCAGCAGTCCTTTCATTTTCAGTTGAAGCATTTGCTTTCAGGTCACGGAGTGACCAGTTTACCAGGCTGTCACAAAATCGGCAAAACAGTTAGGCAAACGCATTTGCGCAGGCCAGTTTGCGTGCATGTTTGAGGGGGCACCAGGATTTGAACCTGGGACCTCTTGATCTGCAGTCAAATGCTCTACCACTGAGCTATACCCCCTGCACAGCGAGGTGGACCAGACTGTTGCTTATTTTGTATCACACTGCGGCTGAAACGCCCTCAACACTGCTGAACTCAAGCATTTCTTTTACCTGTCTGACTGTCTTCACTCTCTGGAGTGGCAAAGGCACCGCTCTCAACTGAATGCAATTTAACCTTGTGCCAGAATTTTGGGTGGTAGCAAAAATAGTCAGGTCAGTAGTAAAAGAGCAGATTTCATTGTGTTCCGTTGAGTAAAATCAGCTAATCTTCCATGGAGGACTTGGTGTTGGGGTCCAGTCAGCCTCACCGGTGTCCATTTTGACGTCTTTTCTCGCACAACCACTTCCCTGCGATGGGTCTGTCCATTGCCACTTCAAATAAAAGCCTATGTCAGAAGTGGGATTCGAACCCACGCCTCCATTCGGAGACCAGAAATCCCTTGCCTGGGGAAGGCACTTCGCCTTGAGTCTGGCGCCTTAGACCGCTCGGCCATCCTGACTGGCAGAGCTAAAGTGAGACGAGCTGCTCGAAGCTTGTGTTTTTTGCGGAGGAGACTGAGGAGACACATTTTCAGCAGTCCTTTCATTTTCAGTTGAAGCATTTGCTTTCAGGTCACGGAGTGACCAGTTTACCAGGCTGTCACAAAAACGGCAAAGCAGTTAGGCAAACGCATTTGCGCAGGCCAGTTTGCGTGCATGTTTGAGGGGGCACCAGGATTTGAACCTGGGACCTCTTGATCTGCAGTCAAATGCTCTACCACTGAGCTATACCCCCTGCACAGCAAGGTGGACCAGACTGTTGCTTATTTTGTATCACACTGCGGCTGAAACGCCCTCAACACTGCTGAACTCAAGCATTTCTTTTACCTGTCTGACTGTCTTCACTCTCTGGAGTGGCAAAGGCAACGCTCTCAACTGAATGCAATTACACCTTGTGCCAGAATTTTGGGTGGTAGCAAAAATAGTCAGGTCTGTAGTAAAAGAGCAGATTTCATTGTGTTCCGTTGAGTAAAATCAGCTAATCTTCCATGGAGGACTTGGTGTTGGAAAATAGCCAGTCAGCCTCACCGGTGTCCATTTTGACGTCTTTTCTCGCATAACCACTTCCCTGCGATGGGTCTGTCCATTGCCACTTCAAATAAAAGCCTATGTCAGAAGTGGGATTCGAACCCACGCCTCCATTCGGAGACCAGAAATCCCTTGCCTGAGGAAGGCACTTCGCCTTGAGTCTGGCGCCTTAGACCGCTCGGCCATCCTGACTGGCAGAGCTAAAGTGAGACGAGCTGCTCGAAGCTTGTGTTTTTTGCGGAGGAGACTGAGGAGACACATTTTCAGCAGTCCTTTCATTTTCAGTTGAAGCATTTGCTTTCAGGTCACGGAGTGACCAGTTTACCAGGCTGTCACAAAATCGGCAAAACAGTTAGGCAAACGCATTTGCGCAGGCCAGTTTGCGTGCATGTTTGAGGGGGCACCAGGATTTGAACCTGGGACCTCTTGATCTGCAGTCAAATGCTCTACCACTGAGCTATACCCCCTGCACAGCGAGGTGGACCAGACTGTTGCTTATTTTGTATCACACTGCGGCTGAAACGCCCTCAACACTGCTGAACTCAAGCATTTCTTTTTCCTGTCTGACTGTCTTCACTCTCTGGAGTGGCAAAGGCACCGCTCTCAACTGAATGCAATTAAACCTTGTGCCAAAATTTTGGGTGGTAGCAAAAATAGTCAGGTCTGTAGTAAATGAGCAGATTTCATTGTGTTCCGTTGAGTAAAATCAGCTAATCTTCCATGGAGGACTTGGTGTTGGAAAATAGCCAGTCAGCCTCACCGGTGTCCATTTTGACGTCTTTTCTCGCACAACCACTTCCCTGCGATGGGTCTGTCCATTGCCACTTCAAATAAAAGCCTATGTCAGAAGTGGGATTCGAACCCACACCTCCATTCGGAGACCAGAAATCCCTTGCCTGAGGAAGGCACGTCGCCTTGAGTCTGGCGCCTTAGACCGCTCGGCCATCCTGACTGGCAGAGCTAAAGTGAGACGAGCTGCTCGAAGCTTGTGTTTTTTGCGGAAAAGACTGAGGAGACACATTTTCAGCAGTCCTTTCATTTTCAGTTGAAGCATTTGCTTTCAGGTCACGGAGTGACCAGTTTACCAGGCTGTCACAAAAACGGCGAAACAGTTAGGCAAACGCATTTGCGCACGCCAGCTTGCGTGCATGTTTGAGGGGGCACCAGGATTTGAACCTGGGACCTCTTGATCTGCAGTCAAATGCTCTACCACTGAGCTATACCCCCTGCACAGCAAGGTGGACCAGACTGTTGCTTATTTTGTATCACACTGCGGCTGAAACGCCCTCAACACTGCTGAACTCAAGCATTTCTTTTACCTGTCTGACTGTCTTCACTCTCTGGAGTGGCAAAGGCACCGCTCTCAACTGAATGCAATTAAACCTTGTGCCAAAATTTTGGGTGGTAGCAAAAATAGTCAGGTCTGTAGTAAAAGAGCAGATTTCATTGTGTTCTGTTGAGTAAAATCAGCTAATCTTCCATGGAGGACTTGGTGTTGGAAAATAGCCAGTCAGCCTCACCGGTGTCCATTTTGACGTCTTTTCTCGCACAACCACTTCCCTGCGATGGGTCTGTCCATTGCCACTTCAAATAAAAGCCTATGTCAGAAGTGGGATTCGAACCCAAGCCTCCATTCAGAGACCAGAAATCCCTTGCCTGAGGAAGGCACTTCGCCTTGAGTCTGGCGCCTTAGACCGCTCGGCCATCCTGACTGGCAGAGCTAAAGTGAGACGAGCTGCTCGAAGCTTGTGTTTTTTGCGGAAAAGACTGAGGAGACACATTTTCAGCAGTCCTTTCATTTTCAGTTGAAGCATTTGCTTTCAGGTCACGGAGTGACCAGTTTACCAGGCTGACACAAAAACGGCAAAACAGTTAGGCAAACGCACTTAAGCACGCCAGCTTGCGTGCATGTTTGAGGGGGCACCAGGATTTGAACCTGGGACCTCTTGATCTGCAGTCAAATGCTCTACCACTGAGCTATACCCCCTGCACAGCAAGGTGGACCAGACTGTTGCTTATTTTGTATCACACTGCGGCTGAAACGCCCTCAACACTGCTGAACTCAAGCATTTCTTTTACCTGTCTGACTGTCTTCACTCTCTGGAGTGGCAAAGGCACCGCTCTCAACTGAATGCAATTTAACCTTGTGCCAGAATTTTGGGTGGTAGCAAAAATAGTCAGGTCAGTAGTAAAAGAGCAGATTTCATTGTGTTCCGTTGAGTAAAATCAGCTAATCTTCCATGGAGGACTTGGTGTTGGAAAATAGCCAGTCAGCCTCAACGGTGTCCATTTTGACGTCTTTTCTCGCACAACCATTTCCCTGCGATGGGTCTGTCCATTGCCACTTCAAGTAAAAGCCTATGTCAGAAGTGGGATTCGAACCCACGCCTCCATTCGGAGACCAGAAATCCCTTGCCTGAGGAAGGCCCTTCGCCTTGAGTCTGGCGCCTTAGACCGCTCGGCCATCCTGACTGGCAGAGCTAAAGTGAGACGAGCTGCTCGAAGCTTGTGTTTTTTGCGGAAAAGACTGAGGAGACACATTTTCAGCAGTCCTTTCATTTTCAGTTGAAGCATTTGCTTTCAGGTCACGGAGTGACCAGTTTACCAGGCTGTCACAAAAACGGCGAAACAGTTAGGCAAACGCATTTGCGCACGCCAGCTTGCGTGCATGTTTGAGGGGGCACCAGGATTTGAACCTGGGACCTCTTGATCTGCAGTCAAATGCTCTACCACTGAGCTATACCCCCTGCACAGCGAGGTGGACCAGACTGTTGCTTATTTTGTATCACACTGCGGCTGAAACGCCCTCAACACTGCTGAACTCAAGCATTTCTTTTACCTGTCTGACTGTCTTCACTCTCTGGAGTGGCAAAGGCACCGCTCTCAACTGAATGCAATTAAACCTTGTGCCAAAATTTTGGGTGGTAGCAAAAATAGTCAGGTCTGTAGTAAAAGACCAGATTTCATTGTGTTCTGTTGAGTAAAATCAGCTAATCTTCCATGGAGGACTTGGTGTTGGAAAATAGCCAGTCAGCCTCACCGGTGTCCATTTTGACGTCTTTTCTCGCACAACCACTTCCCTGCGATGGGTCTGTCCATTGCCACTTCAAATAAAAGCCTATGTCAGAAGTGGGATTCGAACCCACGCCTCCATTCGGAGACCAGAAATCCCTTGCCTGAGGAAGGCCCTTCGCCTTGAGTCTGGCGCCTTAGACCGCTCGGCCATCCTGACTGGCAGAGCTAAAGTGAGACGAGCTGCTCGAAGCTTGTGTTTTTTGCGGAGGAGACTGAGGAGACACATTTTCAGCAGTCCTTTCATTTTCAGTTGAAGCATTTGCTTTCAGGTCACGGAGTGACCAGTTTACCAGGCTGACACAAAAACAGCAAACGCATTTGCGCACGCCAGCTTGCGTGCATGTTTGAGGGGGCACCAGGATTTGAACCTGGGACCTCTTGATCTGCAGTCAAATGCTCTACCACTGAGCTATACCCCCTGCACAGCAAGGTGGACCAGACTGTTGCTTATTTTGTATCACACTGCGGCTGAAACGCCCTCAACACTGCTGAACTCAAGCATTTCTTTTACCTGTCTGACTGTCTTCACTCTCTGGAGTGGCAAAGGCAACGCTCTCAACTGAATGCAATTACACCTTGTGCCAGAATTTTGGGTGGTAGCAAAAATAGTCAGGTCTGTAGTAAAAGAGCAGATTTCATTGTGTTCCGTTGAGTAAAATCAGCTAATCTTCCATGGAGGACTTGGTGTTGGAAAATAGCCAGTCAGCCTCACCGGTGTCCATTTTGACTTCTTTTCTCGCATAACCACTTCCCTGCGATGGGTCTGTCCATTGCCACTTCAAATAAAAGCCTATGTCAGAAGTGGGATTCGAACCCACGCCTCCATTCGGAGACCAGAAATCCCTTGCCTGAGGAAGGCACTTCGCCTTGAGTCTGGCGCCTTAGACCGCTCGGCCATCCTGACTGGCAGAGCGAAAGTGAGACGAGCTGCTCGAAGCTTGTGTTTTTTGCGGAGGAGACTGAGGAGACACATTTTCAGCAGTCCTTTCATTTTCAGTTGAATCATTTGCTTTCAGGTCACGGAGTGACCAGTTTACCAGGCTGTCACAAAAACGGCGAAACAGTTAGGCAAACGCATTTGCGCACGCCAGCTTGCGTGCATGTTTGAGGGGGCACCAGGATTTGAACCTGGGACCTCTTGATCTGCAGTCAAATGCTCTACCACTGAGCTATACCCCCTGCACAGCGAGGTCGACCAGACTGTTGCTTATTTTGTATCACACTGCGGCTGAAACGCCCTCAACACTGCTGAACTCAAGCATTTCTTTTACCTGTCTGACTGTCTTCACTCTCTGGAGTGGCAAAGGCACCGCTCTCAACTGAATGCAATTAAACCTTGTGCCAAAATTTTGGGTGGTAGCAAAAATAGTCAGGTCTGTAGTAAAAGAGCAGATTTCATTGTGTTCTGTTGAGTAAAATCAGCTAATCTTCCATGGAGGACTTGGTGTTGGAAAATAGCCAGTCAGCCTCACCGGTGTCCATTTTGACGTCTTTTCTCGCACAACCACTTCCCTGCGATGGGTCTGTCCATTGCCACTTCAAATAAAAGCCTATGTCAGAAGTGGGATTCGAACCCAAGCCTCCATTCGGAGACCAGAAATCCCTTGCCTGAGGAAGGCACTTCGCCTTGAGTCTGGCGCCTTAGACCGCTCGGCCATCCTGACTGGCAGAGCTAAAGTGAGACGAGCTGCTCGAAGCTTGTGTTTTTTGCGGAAAAGACTGAGGAGACACATTTTCAGCAGTCCTTTCATTTTCAGTTGAAGCATTTGCTTTCAGGTCACGGAGTGACCAGTTTACCAGGCTGACACAAAAACGGCAAAACAGTTAGGCAAACGCACTTAAGCACGCCAGCTTGCGTGCATGTTTGAGGGGGCACCAGGATTTGAACCTGGGACCTCTTGATCTGCAGTCAAATGCTCTACCACTGAGCTATACCCCCTGCACAGCAAGGTGGACCAGACTGTTGCTTATTTTGTATCACACTGCGGCTGAAACGCCCTCAACACTGCTGAACTCAAGCATTTCTTTTACCTGTCTGACTGTCTTCACTCTCTGGAGTGGCAAAGGCACCGCTCTCAACTGAATGCAATTTAACCTTGTGCCAGAATTTTGGGTGGTAGCAAAAATAGTCAGGTCAGTAGTAAAAGAGCAGATTTCATTGTGTTCCGTTGAGTAAAATCAGCTAATCTTCCATGGAGGACTTGGTGTTGGGGTCCAGTCAGCCTCACCGGTGTCCATTTTGACGTCTTTTCTCGCACAACCACTTCCCTGCGATGGGTCTGTCCATTGCCACTTCAAATAAAAGCCTATGTCAGAAGTGGGATTCGAACCCACGCCTCCATTCGGAGACCAGAAATCCCTTGCCTGAGGAAGGCACTTCGCCTTGAGTCTGGCGCCTTAGACCGCTCGGCCATCCTGACTGGCAGAGCTAAAGTGAGACGAGCTGCTCGAATCTTGTGTTTTTTGCGGAAAAGACTGAGGAGACACATTTTCAGCAGTCCTTTCATTTTCAGTTGAAGCATTTGCTTTCAGGTCACGGAGTGACCAGTTTACCAGGCTGACACAAAAACGGCAAAACAGTTAGGCAAACGCACTTAAGCACGCCAGCTTGCGTGCATGTTTGAGGGGGCACCACGATTTGAACCTGGGACCTCTTGATCTGCAGTCAAATGCTCTACCACTGAGCTATACCCCCTGCACAGAAAGGTGGACCAGACTGTTGCTTATTTTGTATCACACTGCGGCTGAAACGCCCTCAACACTGCTGAACTCAAGCATTTCTTTTACCTGTCTGACTGTCTTCACTCTCTGGAGTGGCAAAGGCAACGCTCTCAACTGAATGCAATTACACCTTGTGCCAGAATTTTGGGTGGTAGCAAAAATAGTCAGGTCTGTAGTAAAAGAGCAGATTTCATTTTGTTCCTTTGAGTAAAATCAGCTAATCTTCCATGGAGGACTTGGTGTTGGGGTCCAGTCAGCCTCACCGGTGTCCATTTTGACGTCTTTTCTCGCACAACCACTTCCCTGCGATGGGTCTGTCCATTGCCACTTCAAATAAAAGCCTATGTCAGAAGTGGGATTCGAACCCACGCCTCCATTCGGAGACCAGAAATCCCTTGCCTGAGGAAGGCACGTCGCCTTGAGTCTGGCGCCTTAGACCGCTCGGCCATCCTGACTGGCAGAGCTAAAGTGAGACGAGCTGCTCGAAGCTTGTGTTTATTGCGGAAAAGACTGAGGAGAAACATTTTCAGCAGTCCTTTCATTTTCAGTTGAAGCATTTGCTTTTAGGTCACGGAGTGACCAGTTTACCAGGCTGACACAAAAACGGCAAAACAGTTAGGCAAACGCACTTAAGCACGCCAGCTTGCGTGCATGTTTGAGGGGGCACCAGGATTTGAACCTGGGACCTCTTGATCTGCAGTCAAATGCTCTACCACTGAGCTATACCCCCTGCACAGGGAGGTGGACCAGACTGTTGCTTATTTTGTATCACACTGCGGCTGAAACGCCCTCAACACTGCTGAACTCAAGCATTTCTTTTACCTGTCTGACTGTCTTCACTCTCTGGAGTGGCAAAGGCACCGCTCTCAACTGAATGCAATTTAACCTTGTGCCAGAATTTTGGGTGGTAGCAAAAATAGTCAGGTCAGTAGTAAAAGAGCAGATTTCATTGTGTTCCGTTGAGTAAAATCAGCTAATCTTCCATGGAGGACTTGGTGTTGGGGTCCAGTCAGCCTCACCGGTGTCCATTTTGACGTCTTTTCTCGCACAACCACTTCCCTGCGATGGGTCTGTCCATTGCCACTTCAAATAAAAGCCTATGTCAGAAGTGGGATTCGAACCCACGCCTCCATTCGGAGACCAGAAATCCCTTGCCTGGGGAAGGCACTTCGCCTTGAGTCTGGCGCCTTAGACCGCTCGGCCATCCTGACTGGCAGAGCTAAAGTGAGACGAGCTGCTTGAAGCTTGTGTTTTTTGCGGAGGAGACTGAGGAGACACATTTTCAGCAGTCCTTTCATTTTCAGTTGAAGCATTTGCTTTCAGGTCACGGAGTGACCAGTTTACCAGGCTGACACAAAAACGGCAAACGCATTTGCGCACGCCAGCTTGCGTGCATGTTTGAGGGGGCACCAGGATTTGATCCTGGGACCTCTTGATCTGCAGTCAAATGCTCTACCACTGAGCTATACCCCCTGCACAGGGAGGTGGACCAGACTGTTGCTTATTTTGTATCAAACTGCGGCTGAAACGCCCTCAACACTGCTGAACTCGAGCATTTCTTTTACCTGTCTGACTGTCTTCACTCTCTGGAGGCAAAGGCACCGCTCTCAACTGAATGCAATTACACCTTGTGCCAGAATTTTGGGTGGTAGCAAAAATAGTCAGGTCTGTAGTAAAAGAGATTTCATTGTGTTCCGTTGAGTAAAATCAGCTAATCTTCCATGGAGGACTTGGTGTTGGAAAATAGCCAGTCAGCCTCAACGGTGTCCATTTTGACGTCTTTTCTCGCACAACCATTTCCCTGCGATGGGTCTGTCCATTGCCACTTCAAGTAAAAGCCCATGTCAGAAGTGGGATTCGAACCCACGCCTCCATTCGGAGACCAGAAATCCCTTGCCTGAGGAAGGCCCTTCGCCTTGAGTCTGGCGCCTTAGACCGCTCGGCCATCCTGACTGGCAGAGCTAAAGTGAGACGAGCTGCTCGAAGCTTGTGTTTTTTGCGGAGGAGACTGAGGAGAGACATTTTCAGCAGTCCTTTCATTTTCAGTTGAAGCATTTGCTTTCAGGTCACGGAGTGACCAGTTTACCAGGCTGTCACAAAAACGGCGAAACAGTTAGGCAAACGCATTTGCGCACGCCAGCTTGCGTGCATGTTTGAGGGGGCACCAGGATTTGAACCTGGGACCTCTTGATCTGCAGTCAAATGCTCTACCACTGAGCTATACCCCCTGCACAGCGAGGTGGACCAGACTGTTGCTTATTTTGTATCACACTGCGGCTGAAACGCCCTCAACACTGCTGAACTCAAGCATTTCTTTTACCTGTCTGACTGTCTTCACTCTCTGGAGTGGCAAAGGCACCGCTCTCAACTGAATGCAATTAAACCTTGTGCCAAAATTTTGGGTGGTAGCAAAAATAGTCAGGTCTGTAGTAAAAGAGCAGATTTCATTGTGTTCTGTTGAGTAAAATCAGCTAATCTTCCATGGAGGACTTGGTGTTGGAAAATAGCCAGTCAGCCTCACCGGTGTCCATTTTGACGTCTTTTCTCGCACAACCACTTCCCTGCGATAGGTCTGTCCATTGCCACTTCAAATAAAAGCCTATGTCAGAAGTGGGATTCGAACCCAAGCCTCCATTCGGAGACCAGAAATCCCTTGCCTGAGGAAGGCACTTCGCCTTGAGTCTGGCGCCTTAGACCGCTCGGCCATCCTGACTGGCAGAGCTAAAGTGAGACGAGCTGCTCGAAGCTTGTGTTTTTTGCGGAAAAGACTGAGGAGACACATTTTCAGCAGTCCTTTCATTTTCAGTTGAAGCATTTGCTTTCAGGTCACGGAGTGACCAGTTTACCAGGCTGACACAAAAACGGCAAAACAGTTAGGCAAACGCACTTAAGCACGCCAGCTTGCGTGCATGTTTGAGGGGGCACCAGGATTTGAACCTGGGACCTCTTGATCTGCAGTCAAATGCTCTACCACTGAGCTATACC